>NW_019174272.1:6505267-6959462 GCF_002260705.1 Seriola dumerili | reverse complement strand
GGGGGCTGAGTAAGTGAATAAACTCTTGCTTCCCTGATCACCACACTGATGTATCTAACATAGCGCAGAGCAAATGTACGCTCTCTGATTGGTACTTTTCAGGTGTGGGGAATGTGGAGAGAAGATAAAGAGAGAAGGAAGCAGTGTCGAGGCTTTCATGTATTGCAGACAGTTACAAATATGTGGCACGGCTGCACATATCTGGTCAGAATGACACCAGTAATCCTATTTTTCAAGGAAGCTTGAATTTCAGTGAACAGGTACTTCTCCATTTTATTGCATTAAACATTGTATCCAGCACCTGTCCCACTAAGGTTTAGTGGATGTGCACACAAAACTCCCTTCTATAGTTTGAGACATAGCCCTAATAATTAGATGAGACACAACTGTTTATAAAGTTTATAACAGTCACAACAGACTGACTTAGTACTTTACCAAAATGTTACTTATATCAAGCTATAATACAGTATATCCCATTTATAACAAATACATGTATCCCTGACTGCAAATCAAGTTTCCCACTTGGGATAATAAATTTATGAATCAAATCAAATCCATATAATAGCAATTTCAATATTTACTGTTCAGTCTTGGTATTAAATGGCCAGTACACCAATAAAAACAAGTGAAAAAAATCTGTTTTATTTGCTTACTCTGGATGAGCTCATAGCAGCTTTCATTGGGAAATATTTTCCACTCAAAGGCATAAATAAATAAACTTGGAAACTGTCTAGACAGCAGCTGGAATGACAACAAATTGAAGCCATGACAGTACCTGAGCTCCTCAAGAATTCAGCCCAGCAGAATTTCTCAGTCACCTCTGTCTGGATGCCTTTAAAATAAACACAGACAGATACAAGGCACAGCGCTCTCAGTAAAGATTTTACTTTACAGAAATGATAAAAAAAAACCCACTATGAAACAAATGATCAAAGTGGCTTTTAATTCATTAAATGAGAAAGTCCAGAATTGTTTTTATGATAATAGCCTGTCAGTAATGCGACACCATAAAAAGCAAACACATCCTATATTCTTCATAACCTTTATTCATATTAAGTACAAAAATTGACATTTGTATAAAAAGGCAACATTAATGTAACCTTTCATAGGTAAAAGAAAAAAAAATGTTATGTGACCAAAATATTATTTTGTGTGGTCCATGTAAAAAAGGACTTCAGTGTGATCACTATCTCGTGACAAGCACAAAAAATGAGCTTTCACTGGTCCGGGCTCAGCCATGCAGCTGGCCCAAGGCTCTCCTCTAATCTATGAAGGGACACTGTTTGCCAAACAAGGCTACTGGTGGGAAACAACATGGAAGAGTGATTTGGGCTGTCCTACATGGCACTGTGGCCAATGGCAAGAGCAAACACAACTCTGTACTGCAGACAGTATGATAATGGAGGAAAAAATGTCAAAGCTGATTAATGTAACACTTCAATAGCGAGTCAGGGATGCACAGCATCAAGAGAGGATATTTATTCTGCAGAGCTTACCTTGGGGTTGGACATAGATTTTACTGCTCTGGGACAGCTTCAAAGGAGAAAGAAATAGAAAAATCTGGTTAAAACAGGTACTAAATATAAATACTTAGTTTTAAATCAATCAGTAATTATTGGCAATGTTTGTTTATCCAAATTACATTTGATTAAATCTTTTCTTTCTCTTTATGTCAGAAAAGAGAAAAAGCCTATTAATGCTCTTCGTGCTCCAAACATATTTAAAGCAAATCTAAACTTTAAAAGAGAGTCAGGACAGCAGTTGCTAAGATAATGGGAGTGCTACCAAATAAATCAGAGGGGATGGAGAGAAAATTGACTGGATGTTATCACACTAGATTCATCCTCTATGTGTGTTTTCTGTCACAATAAAAAGCATGGCGATGCCTCTCAGTGCCTGTCCTGTCTTCCTGCTGTCAGCACTAAATGGCAGAGATAAAGCATGCCACTCGCCTCAATCTACAGCCTACGGCTGGAATCTAATCTGAAAATAAAACACGCTAATATTGTTTTAATGCCAAACTATTACAGGACAGGGCTGGATATTGTGTTTGTGTAGTAAAAGCCCTTCTGTTGTATTTATTGAGGCCGTCAGGCTACGGCTGTCTACTGAAGTGCCGTAAAATACAAACAAAAAACTTTTGTGCTCACTCTTGATTTTTCACTGTTGCTCTGTAATAGATGGGTCAAAATTGAATTTATGTTAAAATAACGCGTATGTGTTAGCTGCTAAGTTTGGGGGGATGGGTGCAGCATAGCAGGCTGTCATGAGCAAAGCAAAAATTAGCAACATGACACACAGACTTGGACATGAAGGCATCAATGCTTATTCGATATAAACTATTCAACTGTGGATGGTGTATTAAAATACAAGAGTGGAATCATACCAAAAATAACTCTGCCTCTTCTTTCAGTTTGTCAGTAAATGCAACGGCAAACCTGATTAAAAAAAAAACAACAATAATAATGCTTTCATCCCCTTATAAACAATTTCAATAAATAAGGTAGGGGTGTAGTGATATACTGGTATTGACCATAACTGTGATATCTAAAAAATGATATATTGATATTGTGATGGCAAATGTTTGGCCTTGTGGATCTTTTGTGTATCAGTTCATCTGGGTGCCTTTTAACTATCCATTAACTGTAATTGTTCTTTTTGTTCACTTTTGTAAGTTATGGTTACAGACTCTCTCTGTCTCCACCTCCCTACACTTGTATTTGAGTCTTTTGTTGCTTATGGTTTGAAGGAAAAGGACTTAAGGATGAATACAATAAGAATACAAAGTATAAAACAAAATGTTACGCAATGTGGAGCAAAAACCAGTGGGGAGATATTCATTTGCACATATGTGAGTGTGCATTAGTAAATGGGCCAAAGGGCTCAGGGTGGTGACTGAATTTCATGATCAAGGTTTGTGTAAGAAGGCACAAACAGCAGGAGGTGCATGGATTCAGATGTTTGAAGTCATGAGACCTGGAAATCCATCTTTTCTCCCAGAAGGCAATTATCCCCTTAGATTTACTAAATAGATGTCCTACCATCTATTTTCATCATAATGATAACAGACACCAGGATCTGGTGCCAGGGCACAGGATATTGATAAGGCTGTGTGCAGATTAACTTTTCAATGTTAAACTAGGGGAGGAGAGAACACACAGCGTGCACAGCTGGGGTTTGTGTGCATGTGTTCAGCCTCATTCTTTCATGCCTGTACTCCAGGCGTCCTCACAGATAATGGACACACTAGTTAATACGATTCAAATGCTTTACAACACATCAGGTATTGCTGAAAAATATTATAAAATTTTGAGTTGCCATGTATTTTTTATTGCAATATCTACAACAACACTAAATGGATGAATACTATGCCCACATTTAAATAGGCCACATATGCAGTGATTTATGGCAACACCTCATTTATTCCCACTGGTCACAACTGTGACAACAATTTCATTTTCAGCTTGTAAATCTGTATCAGGTTTGTTAGTAGGTCCAAGACTGAGAATCACATGGTTAATGAAATTAGAAGATGCCTTGATTTCATTTTAACAATTTCAATTAAGAGGTATTAAATGGTCACATTTACTTCCTGCTCACACTCCAGGATGGTGATGTCTGCATCAGACCTCTATAAAAGAAAGTGAGTAAAACAGGTTGTGATACATACTAACATATTTGGCACTAATTAATCAATTTAGCATCTATTATTGATATGTTAAGACAACTATACTGCCACAGTTACACACTTTTTCACAGCAGATACGTTGCCTTGTCACAGCAGGACAAGAACCGGTGTAAGTCATAACAATAATGATTGCTTCATTACATTTAAACGTCACATATAAGCCATGCCAATGAATGAGCATGCACAATGACAGCACCTTTAAAATGGCACAGCTAAACAGGGTACATCCATAATTAATGTCATTAGTTGCACCTGTGCTTCTCCTGCTATATGTTCAGAAGTCTGCTGTAAAAACTGCTTATTACACATTTTGGAATCATAAGGTTAGTCTATATATATATATATATATATATATATATATATATATACATACATATATACACACACAGACACAGACAAAAGAACACACACACACATAATATAATATTATATATATATATATATATAGTATATATGCGACATGCTTATGCTTGGGGTGGGCTAAGAAATAGAACCATTTCACAGTGAATGACTGGGAAATAAAATCTTATTTACTAATGAATCCATGTAAAAGAAGGGTTCATGTAAGGAGACAAACAGGAGAGAGAATGATACCACAGTGTATCAAACCAACAGTGAAACATGGTGGTGGGAATATTCATGTCTGTGTGTGTTTTTACCATACCTGCACCAAATTGACTACACTCTGACTGAGAAGAAGTACCACTATACTCCTCAGAGACATGCTACACCCTCCTCTGTTGCATCTTTGTGGAAAAATGATTCATAGTGCAACAGGATAATGACCCCAAAAACAACTCAAAGCTTTGCAAGAACTACATGAAGACCAATGAAGACCAAGGAGTCCTGACTGTCATGGACTTTCCTTCACAGTCCCCTCACTTAAACCCCACAGAACATTTATTGGGGCACTTGAAAACTGAGAAGCTCTTCGAAACATTATCAAATCATACTGGGGTGACATGGGTAATCAGGTATTGCACAAAGTTGTGCAGTCCATGCTAGCTCAAGCACATGCTGCCAGTAAAGCAAAGGGGACATATAACAAATACTAAGATATTTATATATTCTGAAATTCATGTACATCTTTCAATGATTCGATTTTTCACTCAAATCATTAAGATGACATTATCATTTGTGACAAAAAAGTAGTATTAACATTAAGAACAAATGCAAAATATAATCATAATTATTATTATTCTGTATGAAATCATTTGAGATTTCCACAGAGATACAAACAAACAGATGGGACAGAGAGCATATTCTGCATTATGATTCTGCAGTGGTCAAGACCACAACACATATTGTCACAAACTTTTCCAAAATAATTTTTGAAAAAATCGGTCTGTGTAACTCAAGTGTTAAAATTCATGTACTCAATTTGGAGCTGTTTGGTATTAAATGAGTTAAAAGAGTAGCTTCCAGAAACATCACCTGGCTTTCAGTAGCACCTGTTCCATAACCACAAGTTTCTGTTGAACTTTCACATCTTCATTTATGTCTGTCCCGCCAAAGATGACACCAAAGGGCACTTGGATGTCTAGTATAAAAGTCAGACATAAAAGAGAAAGGTTCTACCGTTTGTGGGACAGGTATCTGTGTACTTGTAGGTCTGCTGACAATAAATGACAAATGACTGGAAATATGTGCATTAAGTAAGTGAATAGATCATGTAACAGCAAGCATGTTTACCCAAGAGAAGTCTGCCTGCTCTGAACAGATGAATGGCCAGTGCACCCTCAAATGGAGGATTTTGAGATACAAGGTTAGCCACCTCAGCAGGTGACTGAAATTCTGCTGCATCTCTGAGCTCACAAGTGTGTCCTGCTGATTCAATGTGGGACCTAAAATAAAACAAACATTTAAGTGAATGGCTGGTAAGAAGTCAGAGTGGTTAAGCAAACACTGAAACTACCTTTATCTCAAAAGCCTTTTGTTTAACTTATCAACAGTCATTAAATATTTTGCTGATTTCTTTCTTTCAGTCACAGCTGAGTTATTACAGCCATTGTACAGTAAGGCAGGCAGTTTCACACCAACAGCTTTAGTTTCAAATAGCCTTGGTTAACAGTGCAGGCTAATTATAATTAGCAACTGCTGTTGTAACTAGCTACACTTAGCAACAAGTAAATTACCTTATTCTCTCAGCTGTAGTGTGGTTCCCAGTTTTGGGACTGAGACAGGCAAGAAAGAGTAATTTCATGTCTTCACTAAAGGCTGGGCTGTCGAGCTAACTACTTAATATGTTAACATTAATGCGAACCAAAGGGAATGATGCAGCAAACCGAGCTCCTATGGGCTGTTTTAGGCTTGCTAAGCGGAACTATCACATTTCCTGGACCCATGGCAGTTGTTCAAGTTACTCGTTTGGCAAAGCTAACAGCGAGCAACAACACGGCTACCTCAGTACTTGGCAGTGCACCACGCTTGAAATGTTTACAAGTCCGTCTCCTATATGATCCCCTGGAAACAAATGACGGTAGCACATACTGCACTAGCACTTTGGCCCATTGCTGTATTTTATTACGAGACCATAATTTTAGAGCGAGTTTAAAAAAAGAAAAAAATACACCCAGAACACACTCTTGTCTGGTGACATGTCTGTTAACGCCAGAATCAGCTGTGACAAAAAAAACAAAAAGAAAACCGCTCCACCACTTCCTCCTCCCGGTGGTACAATGTCTGCGTAAATAGAACAAACTTCCAAATCACATGGATAGGCTCGTTAATAGCCTCGGTGACAGGGCACGTTGGGTGCGTTTCATTTTTAGATCGTCTCAAGGGAAACGCAAGTGTGACAGTTTATTGACTGAGCTATGTGTCACGCGATAGTACTGTGACTGTTTTTTGTTGACTTCCAGTTCTCCTTAGATAAAGTGTCGATTTAAGACGAGACAAAGTAAACATTTGAGCGGTACCCATTAACTACATTAATGGAGACCCCAGAGACGTGTTTCAGTAGTTAAAGGTAATGTAAAACCCAAACTCTTACCAAGCTATTTCTGTGCTAAAGCTAGGTTAACATGACTGAAGGTGCTTGTATCACATATGATAAGCAAAGTGACTCTCCTTGGACTACTCACATATTGTGAGTAAGGCACAGCTAGCTGTTTTCTCTGTGTACACAGTGATGACAACGTCTGGTTAACCTGTTTAACTAGCTCTGTATTTTCTTCTCAGGTTTGAACTCCTGCTAATCTAAAAGGAACCTAAGCCATTAAATTTGGTTGAGAATGGCTAACAACAGGGATGCCAGTGAAAGCACCCCTCTTTTGGACTCTACTGCAAACAGACCTTCACCACCATCAGTTTTCCAGGGAAGGCGTCTAGCATGTGCAGCAATCCTGCTGGCAGAGTCCTTAGAAAGGATTGCCTTCTATGGCATCACATCCAATCTGGTTCTTTTTCTCAATAGCAATCCTTTTTATTGGGAGGGCACTCAGGCGAGTCAGGCACCTCTGGTGTTCATGGGAGTTACTTACCTGATTTCACCTTTTGGAGGCTGGTTGGCGGACGCATACCTTGGGAAATTCTGGACCATTGCTTCAAGTTTGATCCTATATTTTGCTGGGTTGCTGTTTTTCCCTTTTATTTCAAATGAAGACACCAGGATACACCTTTGTGGAGAAGAGGTGGCATTTCCTGTGCAGCCTGCTGAGTGTCTGAGCACAAACAGTACCCCTCCAAGCAATGTAACCTGCCCCATTCGTGCCCCGTATTGTGGCCCAGTGGTCTACACTGGACTTTTTTTAATTGCATTAGGTGTGGGTACTGTGAAGTCCAACATCACTCCATTTGGGGCAGATCAGGTACAGTATGAACAATATTTCTTTCAGATCTCAAAGTCGATATTAAATAAATAATGTTTAAAGGAGACTTAGATTTTATCATAAACTAGAAGGTGTTTTTTCTCACATAGGACTGTGTAAGATTTGGTATGCAGTGTGACATCATGGAAATCAGACATGTGATGGTATTTCTGCTACACCATGACAGTGCAGTTAGACATGCATGCTCTTGATAATCATGGCCTGACATGGTTGGCCATAGTGTAGTCTGTTTTTCACTCATACAAATGCACAGTCACACAAATAAACAAGAACAATGCTATGAATGATAAGGAGTGAAACAACACGTCTGGCAGTTTGGTGACAAAATAATGTCAGATTATCCAGAGTACCTAGAGGAAGCAGTTTAATAAGCGGGGAAGTTGGTCAATGGGATCATTGTTTCTCACAGTAATCGAATCAGGAGTGGGTAAAGCCTTTCAAAGGGGACTGGCAGGGTGAATACGCTTAGTGCTTGATCCCACTACGCTCAATACAAGATTTTCACGTTTCTGTCAATACTCCTTTTGATCGTGTTCAAACACACAGCATGTACAACATCAAGCACAATCCATACATTGGACCAAGACAAAAGAGAAACACAATAACACAGGCGTGTTACAGCAGCACACAACATAAAGCAACATATGGAATTAGTCCGGCTTTTACTAGTGCCAGAGATTGACAGGGAAAAAATGATTATATAAAAATTAACTTGACAAACTTGAGTGCTAAATTTGAATTACAATATTCATCAGGCAAAGCAGAACTTTCCCACTAATGCTCTTCTAGCTGAAAGAACCTGCTAATACTTGAAATTTACTCAGTTTAAGTAAAATTGAATATTTCATGTTACCGTTTTGCAGTGTGAAACTTGCCATGATTAATGTTGTGAGTTTTTTTTTTTTTTTCAATTAATAGGCACCATAAGCACAAAAATCATAATGTTCCAGTACTACTAGTAGTATTACTTGGGCTGCACACCAGACCAGCATAGAGGCATCTGTTTAGGCAGCTAGTGCTGGACAGATCTTAAAGTTGGGGAATGAAATTAAAGCAGGATTCAGAGTGGGGGGGGGGGGACTGTATTGTAACTGTGTCCCTTTTTTGTCCTTTTGTGAGATGTAATGTCTGTCAGCAATGTAATATTTACTGATCACATTATGTGTTTGATTGAGGGTCATCGCTGAAAATGTTTGTCTTGTCCTGACATGACTAAAGGCTGGAGGGAACACAACCACTTACTCTGATTGATTTTGTGTCTAAACTAAACTCAGGAGCAACAAAAGCAAAATTACTCTGTATATGTATTATTCTACAACACGTTAAAGTGCAGGTGGTGGTAACACAGAACAATCAAGTGATTTTGTAACTGACACAGCACAACTTCAGCGAGGAACCCCAGAAAGATTTATGCTCGGCATCGGCTTGTGAATGCCGTGACATTATCTCCCCAATAGTTAATTGTAGCTGTACTGCTGCATCTTTTGAGCTCATATATAAAAGTCATGTCCACTTCATCACACACTGATAAAATCTTTTCCACCACAGGGACAACTGCATGTGGAATGGCTCAGTGGCATTATGAGAATAATAATATGTGCATGCATAGACGTATAACTGAATTTATTGCAGTTTTGGTAAGCTAATGGTGCAGGCTGTCATAGCAGATTCTTCCAGAATGTTCAGAGCCACAGTGAGCAGATAAAGAATAAATAAAAAGTTGCTGTTTATTTTGTTTATATTTTATAATTACCCCTAAGTAAAAAACAAAAAAAAAAAAAAACATCAAAACCCCCTTCTCTTGTCACCCTATACTTTTACCAATTTCATACAGCTATTAATTACATTATTATCATACTAAATACAGTGATTTTAACCATTTTATCTTTCACATCCATGGCAGTTTCAGTTTTGTGACCATGGTTCCTCTTTGTCAGTGCAGTTTGTCTTTTCTGTTCTGTGCTGTCATGGTTTTTCAAGCTGGTCTATACTAATGCATTTTTTGGTTTTGTTCACCAGTGCAGCTGCTGCTTAAAAAAAAAAAAAAAATGTCCTCATGTGGCAACTTTCCTACCAAAGTGCTGATGACTTCTTTCTTTTATACTCTAGCTGACTAAGGCTGCTGGTTGACAATCAAACTGTCATGACACAACTGTAGCAATGTTTAGGGTTCAAGGTCTTTTCTCTGAGATGGCTAAATCATTTTATTTTAAACAATCTCCTTGTATTTGTGTCATCCTGCTGTATGTGTAATCTCAGGTCAAAGACAGAGGACCGGAGGCCACACGCAGATTTTTCAACTGGTTCTACTGGTGCATTAACTTGGGAGCCATCTTGTCTTTGGGAGGTGTTGCCTACATACAGCAAAATTTCAGCTTTGAGCTGGGCTACATCATCCCAGCGGTGTGCCTCGGGGTCTCTTTCCTGGTCTTTCTCCTGGGCCGAACTGTCTTCATCACCAAGCCTGCTGATGGCAGTGCTTTCACAGATATGGCCAAGATCCTGAGCTTCGCCTGCTGGTCCAAAAAACCTAAAGAACCTAACTTGCTCCGGTGAGAGCAGCGTATCACCTCTGTGTGTCAGTCAATTTAAGGCATTTTATATACTGATAGGAGAAAGATATCCTGAAAGTGTATTGTCAGGCAATAAAAGTGCTAAAAAAACACACACTGAATGACAAACAGCACGCTCACAATAACTGCAGTGTAGCAAAGCATTCATCATTCTCAATGGGACAGCTCTTTTCCTACAGTGTAGCTAGTATTTTAGTTCACGGTAGAGTTCAGTGGGATGGTGACTGTGATCCAGTGGAATAACAGCCAGGTGTTGTTGATAGACCTTTATGTTAAAGCCTCTTTTGATCCCGCTGTATAATTCTTTTTTTTTTTTTTTTTCACTGGTCCAGGCATTCATCTTCATTCCCTGTGGTGAGAAGTTATTCTGAAGTGCTGTTACTTGACTTTGAACCAAAGTAGCACAATCGGTTCAAAAACTTGACATTGAATATTTTAAGTTGGCCAATCCCATAGCCTTTCAAGAATTTCTTATTAAGGCTATTCTCTCCTGAGATGGGGATTATAGGCTTTAGAATAAAGTTTCTTTCCTGTCTCTAGAAGAGCTGTTATTTAGGAGTGAGATGTTCATAAAGAAGGCTGATTACGTCTCCCACTTCAAGAGTTAGGATAATTCTACTATATATTTATTTATGTGTTTATTTTATGCTGCCAATCACCCTGTACTTCTAAATAGCATTTTAAAGGTTCTTTTTCTTCTTTTTTTTTTTAAAATTCCCATGAAGCAACAAACCAACACTACTAGACAGCGCCAAAGTGACCTATGGAGGAAAATTTCCAGAGGAGAAAGTAGAGGAAGTGAAAGCCCTAATGAAAATCCTCCCGGTTTTCTTTGCCCTCATCCCATATTGGACCGTGTACTTCCAGGTAAGATCAACCCATTGTAAGTTCAATCAAAATTTATGAGCAATTTTTTCACATGAGATGAAAAATCTGAAAGAATTTAATATTGGAATATGAGCTCCTCTAGTTCCAGATATGCACACGTGTTAATATGAAGGAAGATTATTTTCCGTTTCAATATTGGAGAAGAATGGTTTTGCAGCAGACATCCTGGTGATCAGAAAGTGGAGAATTACTTCATGCTGAGACTCTAATCTCCTTATTGTGCTACAGATGCAGACAACGTACGTCCTGCAGGGCCTCCATCTGAGGATTCCTGATACCGCCTCGAACAGCACTGTTGAATCCCACCAGGTAATCTAAAGTGGAGACCCTCTCAGTCCAAGTACCTGTTTCTTGTTTAATTAAAAAATAACATCATTGTGGTGACATCTGTGGTTTGACATTGTGGTGTGTTATTCACATGTTAACTAAACTACTGCATAATTCTATTCATTCTATTCATATTCTATTGCATTAAACATACCAGTGTGGGGCTTTAACCTGCCTGCACGTAAGTAGGTTTGAACTAGATTTTTTTCACTGCTGTAACTAAAGGAGTTGGTAGGTCTCTGACACAATTGTAGGCAACAGCTGGAGGCAGCAGCAAAGGTTGGTAATGCCTTGGGGATTAAGTCAGAACTTTACTTCACAGACTAAAACCGCACAGATTAGCAACCTGGCTGTGATTGTATCGCTCCACAGCAGCGCCTCCCCCTGACTCTTCCTGACGAGTGTTGCTGGCTTACCTGTGTCTCACTCTGACAGACTGGATGTTAAGTTCTGACTGAAACCCCCTCACTTCCTCCACATGATACACAACTCCTCAAAAATCAAAGGTTTAAAAGAGATGAAATTGGAATAGTCTAGGAGGTGTAGTATGTATAGCACAGTTGTTCTGCTTTTTGAAGAGGCACACTGGGGGTGATGGTGAAGTGCACTGATTTCATGGAAATGCGAAGTGAAACACTTGCCTGTAAACCTCACAGTCTAACCTAGTGTTGTATAATTGGCACATGTATATTCTAATATTTCACAATAATATTCACTTAGACTTGTGACGCTGTTAAACTGGTGTGACATAGTTTTGGTTACTTGTATTCCACTGTCTCTGACTGTGTTTAAGAACTATATTGGCTGTGTGTGTTTTTTTTTGTTTTTTTTTCCCCCACATGCTTTTTTATTGCGTATCAAAAACGGAACTAAGCGTTTCTGCTACGAGCCTCGACACTTCTCAACATCAAAAGGGAAGTGAGATTAGATGCCTCTGTGATTTGCTCCCTCACCTCACCTGTCACATTTCAGGGTGTAAGATGAACAAATACTGTCTCTTCAAAAAAACAAGAGTCCACACTAATAATGATAACAAGGAAAGGAAGGCAGGCATTATAATTATTTATGATTAGATTATGTCCTGACATTAGTACACTCTATTGTGGTGACATGTTGTTTTAGTGTTAGTATTTGCTGATATATTTGTTTGAATTACATTTTGTAGGGAGTCTGTACTAATTTATTTATATATTTAAAACTACCTTTTTAATGTATCTATATGGCATCCTGTGACCTTTTTATATACAAAGCAATGTCAACTCACCTCCCCTTTTAAAAAACAAAAAATAACCATAAGCCATACACATTTTTTTCAGAGAATGATTTTGTTTAATTTGTATGTGTTTGGATGCCTGAGCAGGTGAAACTACCCATATTTCCTCAACAAAGCAAATATTTGAGAACTGCCCACAAAAGAAACATAATTTTGTGTAGGAAGAATAACCTTTTCTTTCATTGCTCCCTCAATGATACTTGTTTATCATCTCTTGGGACACATGATATGGAGCGTGTATGCATATAATACATAATGTATGTAGTCCATTTTGGGGAGTAGAAAATGCTGATCACCATGCCTACCACGGACCGAGGCTTGCTGGGACACCCCCGTCATTCATGCCATGCTTCTCTTGGCAAAGAAAAAAATCTCACTGAATACTTTCTATCATTTTGAATATGATAATGCGCAAACAAGGGAGGAAAATAGCTTCTAAGGAGCTGCGTATAGATTGCCAGCGGTTACTCCAAGAAATGGAAATTCAATTTGAGAATAAATGATGCTATCAGAAGTGTTAAACCAGAGACACATCAGGAGCTCAGATGGCACTAGGAATTTGAATTGCAAAAAACATCTCTAGCAGTTTACAGTCTTTCATTGCTCCTTCAATGAGATATTGCCTGAACTTGTAGACACTTTGTATGCTCACTGTTTTCACAGTGTAATTATTCCTCTCATAGATTACACTTTATGGTAATAGATTTAGATCTGTGCTGAAAAATGATTTTGAATTGTTTGTGTCAAGGCCACTCGAAAAGTATGCTATTACTACTACAATTATTACTGCTACCACTATTAATACTACTTCTACAACTAATACTACTACTAATAATAATAATGATAATAATATTTCTGCAATTCATTCACTAATCATACATTTATTTGATTGTGTGTTTTCTTTACTGTGAATAGAATAAATATTTTTAATATCTTTATGTTTGGTTTTGACCACCTGGGGGTGCCAAAGCAATGTCAAGCCCGAAGTACACACACTCACAGGCACACTCATATGCACACTAACACTTTCTGAACTGTGTTGGAATGCATTGACATTCTCAGTAGTTTTCATGCTTTGTTGCCTTTTTACACAGTTTTACCTCATCTTTCTCCTCTGGATCCCCCAGATGACGTTCCGCTTCCCGGCCGCCTGGCTCACCATGTTTGACGCAGTGCTCATCCTTATGCTGATTCCCCTTAAGGACAAAGTAGTGGACCCCATCTTGAAACGTCGCGGCCTGCTGCCCTCCTCTCTGAAGAGGATTGCAGTGGGGATGTTCTTTGTGATGTGGTCGGCTGTGGCAGCGGGTGAGTGCACTAACAGACATGTCCTCTGTACGCTGTCACATAAGTAGGCCAGAAAAACACCAAGGAAACAACAAAGCTTGCGCTTGTTGTCTGTGCTAAATGCCACATGTAATCAGTACTTCCAAGGCAATGAGCAATGATGCTGTAGTGTCACATCTACATAATTTCTTAGTTTAATTCAAAAGACAGGCATTACAAATGGCTCAGTCTCTCACCAACAATGGTACAAATGCGGCATGCTCTGTGAGGAATGTTACTGCTAAGGCATTATCGATCTGCCCTGAGTATGATTTACAGGTATTTGACAAAACCTTTTTTCTAACTAATGGTTGCCTTTACTGTGTTGTTTTTTGAGGATGGTGTGTCACAGACAGTATTAATTGTCACTGAATCGAAACATCACTTCCACTTGGCGAAGGGGGAGAACAGTCCCACAGTTGTGGCTTTTTCCCTCACCCTGTAGAGCACAGGGGGAGCTGTGGCATCTCACTTTTTGGTCCTGAATGACTGCACCTGCATGCGGCACCGCTGTTCAGTCCTATTTACTTCCAGCATGTGGATTATTTTGGAAATAAAGTCTCAGCCAGGCCTGTCAGCGGGCGCTGTGGCATTGATACATCCAGGCTAAAATGTTTTGAGAGAGACAAGCCTGAAGGCAGGAAGAAAGCAAATCAGTAACACTCCTTAGAATCAATGCACATTATATTATCCACAACCACTGCCCTTTCTGCTTTCTCAGATGAACAATACATCTACCTTGTAGAATATGAACATGTTCTGTCATTAGTGACCTTTTAGATATTGGCTGTTGTATCGGGTCAGGTTGCCAATTGATTGTTAAACATGCCCTGAATAAAATTTTACAATTGTGCAGGATCATTAATTTGTAAAATGAGTTTATTAAATATTGTGTGTTTTTGTACAATTTAAAATAATAATACATTTTTAATTCATTGAACAATTTAAGCCCTAAAGTATCTATTAGAGGTCTGGTATGAAAGCCCTGTTCAGTGTTGATTTTATATAAAAGAATAATGATTTTAACAAATGATTTTGGAGTCTGTACCGAAAAGGCACCTACAAATATTTCCATAAATGCCATTTGAGCATAACAATATCACCTTTAATTTACCTTTTGCTATACAGGAATATTGTAAATGTGTGCTGCTGCAGCAGCAGCCCCATGACTGCTACTGGAGCCGTCAAATAAGATCACACTCGTGTCATGACAGATTCAGAAACCTGTGATTCTCTTAATCCTGTTCTGCAAAACTTAACTTTCTATAAAGTCATCAGACAGTACAACCAGATCAATGTATGGAAGTCCGCATGACATGACAACAGGCTAATACCTACAAAACACAGTATTTAGATGTTATTGTACTTTTAAAAAGAGTATTGGATGTTTTTCTATGTGGTAAAAGCTCTTCTTACTACCTTAAGATCCTTTTTAAGCCCCTGATACAAGCAGATATAAGTAAGTGACAAGAATTATCGATAGATTAAAGGATAGAGTACCTATGTAAGCATATGTGTGGTCTTTGTGTGTTTTTATCAATAAGATGAAGAGAAAGGGATACTAGACAGATCTCATCCTCGTGCCTTACTTTCTACAGACGAGAAGAAGAGATGAGAAAGTTTGTTGAGGGAGAATTTTCTGATGGTCTAGTCTGAGTTACTAAAGCTTGACTTCACCCATCAACAGCATCCTTTTCAATTGGCAAGATTTGGTAATAGGGCTATTAACCAAATCTGATGTGCTTACTTTTCAGTTGAAAGTAATATTTTCTTTTCAGAGGACATGAGCAATCCCAGGCGGAAAGGTGCTCTAACATATTCATTTCTGATGTTCAAAAGGTATTCAGGTATTTACTTTTCCATTTGGCTTCTTGAAAGAAAATGCAATCCTTGCATTTGAATTCAGGCTAGATAAATTCTGAATATTGTAGAAAGCAATTTAGAGTCCTGGGAGTGAAGAGAAAGGGTTTACGATGGTGGTGCAGTGGTGTGGGCACTGGTCACAGAACAGTAGGTGAATACACAACAAGTGTGCAACACAGTTCTGTCCTGGATTTTAGGAGTCAGATCAGACAGCTGGATCCAATCTGTACAGTAAGGTACTTTGTGAGTTATTGAGATTCAGTGTTGATGAAATTGTGTCTGCATCAAGAATAATATGCTGAGCCTGTTTGCTGTTTATCCCCAGCATTTCCTTGCTTTACATTCACTCAGTTGCACACATTGACTCCTGGGAGCTGCCTCACACTATTAATACGTTCTGAACTGTATTTCCCTCAGCTGGCTTTCCACATGTCCTCAGTACATATCTGCATCTGTCCACTAGCTGAAACCGGATAGTTGTGAATGACCAAGTGTGGCATCATTTGTGCAGAGAATAGCCAGTCCGTCACATTGCCTTGTCAGCCTGCCACTCTGTGTCCACGACATTGCTCACACCACTGCTTTTCAGAGTTAGAATCACTTTGATCACCATGTGCAAGAAATGTGCAGGAATTTGTCAGGATAAAGTTGTTGCAGAGATATTTCACAGGATTTCATCGTACACTCTGACATGGATGGCACGAGGACAGCTGGACCTCCCGTGCAGCGCAAAGGGACAGCTGAAGATACGCTGTCAAGGCGACAGTGGACTGATTCTGATCCCCTTTTCATTTGTGTCCCTGACTTCAGCCACATGCTGGGCCCAGCTCTGAAAAGCTGCACTGACACTGCTTTTGAAGAGATGTTTTTTTTTAGCATGTTTTATCACATTCTCTTAACTTTATGGTCTAATCTGCTTTGGATAAAGCTCAATGGCTTTTAGGTGTCCGAAAGCATTTCGCTCTCTTTTTTTTTTTTTAATAAAAAGCTGGACCAGAGCTGCCAGGGATCACACTGGGTTGTCTGATATGTGATGTTTAGTAAGGGAAATAAAAGCAGGGATATGTGTTTATAGTATGAGACTTGCTCTTGGCCGCCCAGTGGCCACACTGCCTGAGATGGACGGCTGGTATTATAGGATAGTCGGATTACAAGGCTACAACTCCTCTCAAATGCAGCATTAAGTGTAGTTATGATAGGAGGCTGTCTCTGGGAGTTATCTGGAAATAGCCGCTAGTTACATGATAATAGCTATCAAGTAAAGCTTTTAGCAGGCGGTAGCGGGTGATGACAACTGCTTCGCTCTTATTATTGAACCGTCTGCACTGTTCCATTGCTGACTGCCATAATATGGAGGCATGCAGATGTGATCTTAATGAAGTGGTAGGGTAGCCTAGAAACTAGTTAAATCTTTAATAGACTGTCACTGAATCCTCTAACTCCGGCTGTGTGTTGGCTGTTTGTTGGCGTCATGGACTTCAGAGTGATAAATACTTTGTGTTTCTTCATCCTGGCTGAAATATACAAGAGATTCACCCAATGCCCTGTTTGCATTTTTTCTTTAGTATCTATGTTGCAGCATTATAACTTATATATGTGTCATTTTCTTTCGCACAGTTCACTGTTTTTATGTGCATTGTTTTCTGTGTCCATCCCCTCAGGTATTTTGGAGACCAAACGCCTGGAGATCGTCAAATCAAATGGTACCGTTGACCAGGTGCTTGGCAACGTTATCTACTATGCAGCAGATTTACCCATATGGTGGCAAGTGCCTCAGTATGTGCTGATAGGAATCAGCGAAATCTTTGCCAGCATTGCAGGTACAGTTGTTTGACATCTCCTGTGGAATTTACAGCTAATGGAAGCTCTCATTTAGCACTGCAGTCAGGTCGACATGATGATGTAGAGTCTAACAGTGAAATACAATATCGTCCAGTGATGAGCATCGTGGTTTGAGTTGGTCTGATTCACCTTCACACTGAGCCCCTCTGAGTGGATTGTGTGCAAAAAAAATGACCTTATCCTAAGAATGAAAGAAAGCAGTGAAGACAAATGTATAAACCCTTTTTCAACAGTGTTTGATTCATTGCCAAACTGCACCAACTTAATGTGTTTGTGGGTTGTAGTCCAGATTAAATAGCCTGAGATGTCAATGGACAATTGATTATTCTGATTTTCTCACACCACTGCAAGACATTGTTCAGTAATGGGACATTTTGTAAATAAATTGTGGATAAAGTCACTTTTTACTGATGAAATGGTTGTGAAGCTATGCCTTTTCTCCTGCCAGTGACTAGCCTCACATCAGCCCTCTTCCTCTGCTTGTTGTCCAAACAGATAGAGTAGATAATAAGACATGCACAGATATCTACTTTGTACTGTCCCATGTTTCCCAGAGAGTCAAAGTTGCAACACATTTAACATCACAACATGAACTTTTCACCTCCGTGTTCAGTCAGCCGGTGTGTGCTGGACATTTAGCACTTTGAATTTAAATATATGCCAGCATAGTGAATATTGTATCACAGCGTATGCCCCTCCCCCCTTCCCCACACACAGTCACACTCAAGAGAGATAATAAAAGATAATATACAAATCACCCTGACATAAGTTGTATTGCAAGTTCAACTCTTAGATATCCAATTAGCATGCTTCCTCGGCTGTCACACTGTTCATAGGGACATATTACACTTCAATACACAGAAAATAAAAGTACGTTTAATTATCAGTCCAGCAATTTGAAGGTGCCGACAGTTACATTTGCATGTAGACCAAAGAGGCAGGGAATGAGTATTAAACATCCTCATAAGAATGGTACGCACCATTTCTCACTTTTGGGAGGCGTTACACTGGACACTCTAATGACTGCAAGAACAAAGGCACAGTCCTTGGCTCACTGTAAAGCCAACAGTACATTACAATTGAAAGTGGCATAATCTCACAGGCAATGTGGTGGGTTTATAGCAACAAAATAAGAATCACACATGAATACACATTGCGCTTCACTGTAGTGAATGCAAGCCTTCAGTGACAACTTGTCAAAACTTTAACCTGACCTTGTTCACCTCGCTCTAGCATTGGTTTGATATGCAGAAAATTGAAGCCACATTGAATTCACATTGAAGCCAGCATCTTGTAATCTGCAGTATTTCCATAAAGACGTCAGGCTCATTGATTTGCAACGTTGCCCGCAATGGCCTAATACAACCACACATATTGCTTCCATGGTATAAAGAGTGTAAAGAAAACTTCTGCAGTCTGACAAATCTCTCACCGTAGAGCACAAACAAAATTGATTAATCTCCATTGGGGTCCAGGGGTGGCAGCCAAAGCTCTAAAGCCAGATGTGTCAAAACCTTGGCACAACAACCCAAAACTATCTGCATGACTAGACACCACTTGAAATGAGGGTAACTTTAGTAAATTAACCTTTATGAAAGTCCTCAGCTCGGTAATAACCAGCCTATTCATCATTTTGTCACCTTAGACAGTGTCTTAATGGCTGAGATCCTTTGTGAATACCTTTTATCTTGAGGAATTTCTTAGAAAACATTACAATTAAAAGATTTTTTTTTTTTACAGATTCACAGCACCTGGAGCAACTTTTCCCAGTAGGATGCTTTGTGAATATGGCCCCACGTCTGATTTCAATTTAAGGTTCTGATATCGTACAAGACATATGCTCATCAATATAAGGCTGTTCATAATCCTTCACTTTTAATTTAGCAGAATTTGTTTTCCCCAGCGAAATAGCTTCACTATTCTTTTCAAGAAAATGATTAAAAAAGAAAAGCATTGAATCAAAGCAGGTCAGAGTAGTTCAAGCTGAAACTGACAGCTCCAAACTTCTTTTTGATACTTTCAGGGAATCAGCTGAAAACTGGTCTGTAAGAAACTGGCTCTCATTTCTTGTGAGCCCTGACCTAAAGATGAAATGCCAGAAATTGCTCTAATGTTATGTCAAATCTCCGCTGTGAAATCTGAGACAAGCATGAAGCAACAGCAACAATGTTCGCCTTTATTAAAAGAATGGAGTTTGTCTGTGAGAAATGTACTGAATGTGGGATACAGAACTTTGCAATGTGGCAGCTGTGGGACATTTTTATCCTACAGTATATACTCTACAGAAATCTCCCTTGTGTTCTGCAGTGCTTTCAGAAAGGGTTCAGACCCCTTCACTTTTTTTACATTTTGTCATGTTGCAGCCTCATTTTCCCCTCATCAATCTAAACTCAATATCTTATAATGACAAAGTGTAAACGAAATTTTTATTAAAAAGGAAAAACTAAAATATATTATTGATAAAGTATTCAGACCCTTTGCTATGACACTTCAAATTGAGCTCAGATGCCTCCCATTTCTCTTGATCATCTTTGAGATGTTTAAACACCTTTGTCATTAGGGGGTATTGAGTGTATATTGACGATTTTTTATTTTAGCATAATGCTGCAACATAACAAAACATGAAGAAAGTGAAGGGGTCTGAATACTTTCTGAGTGCACTGTATCTGTTTGGAGTCTATTGATCAGTCTAAACTCTTCAACAGTCACGATCATGGCTTCAGGCTGATCATGTTGTTGTTGGTTCTTTCTTATGGACCTCGCTGTATGTCTCTATTAAGAGTGAAGAGTGAAACATTCATATTTTTCTCACCACGGTGGAAGGATTATCTACCCAATCCAGTCGCTGCTGTGTTTTTGTGGGAATGAACATTTGTCATCTTTAAGTTTAAAATCCATGGATACTTAGATTTGTTTAATAAGGGTATTATAAAGCCCTTGAACAGAATTCCATTAAGCTTCTATAAAACAGTGGAATTTGAACGAAACTATCAGGGTCCCTGAAATTCAAATCCAGACATAACAAAGCTATAGGGAGCCTTAAAATAAACTTACTCTCTATTCTCCCTGCATACCATCCCACTGAGCTTACTTCAAGGAAAATTGGCTGACAGAATTGTGACATATGTCTGGTAAAGAGGAATATTTCCCCTTAGTCGTCTTCTGTTTGAATAAATCTCTTTAAAACCTCAGGTGCCTTCAAACTTCCTCACTGCAATCCTCAGTCTTGTAGGACGATGGGTAATTCTTTGCACATACACCACCCAAGTCTGTCTGCTTTCAGGCAATAAGAATATGCAAAAACTTTTGCAAAAATGATTCCCTACAGTATTTTTAATTATGTATTGCATTTTGGAAAATGTTAAAGGCTAATGTTATTTTCTAAGAAAGAAAAATCACCCCTCTAACGATGCCCGTGGGAGGAAAAAATTCTATATACACGTGAAATTCCATGGCTGCCTTTTGGTTCTCGAATAATTCTGCCTGTTGGTCAAGAAAGGTCAAGCTGTTCGTTCTGTGTGTGGTGAAAGCTGTGGTTGCCACCATGATCGTATCTTGAGTTACTGTTGCTACAAAAAGCTGAATTTAACATAACGTTACAATATCGGTCTGTACTGTTCTCTTACCACGTGCAGCGCTGTATCTCAGAGCCCTCATCAACCTTTGCAATCCCCTGTGATATGCATAGCTATTGACCAGTGTTTGTTGCTATCAAAAGGTTAGTTCGGGATATAAATAAATGTATCGTTGTGAACTCTGGAAAGGTCATTCATGTTTCCCATTGAGTAATAACCTTATTTTTGCCATTCTTTTATCATTTCTTTTCTTATGAAGGTTTTTTTTTTCTGCACTACTAGCTTTACTAGGTATCTGTAAGGAAACTATTCGTCACATTAATTTGTGCAATGTCCCTCTCCAAGGATGGTCTTAAAAGGCAAACGTATTTAACTGTGGCTCCCTAATCTCTCCTGACAGATGTAGCTATAGGGCCTCATTTGAAAAATCACATGTTTGAGGTGCCATGAAATTATCAATGTTAGCTCGCAGGCAGACAGATCTCTAGGCAAAAAAGACACAGATTTGATGTTAATTTTCACTCCACATCACCCTTTCTCCTGGGTCCCTCACTTTCTCAAGTCTTTCTCTCATGACACACTAAATACCGAGTGATGATGAGTGTGATAGTTTCGATACTTTTCCGCAAATGGAATGTTTTTTGTTTCCTTTTTTGAGTCTGCTCCCAAGCAGAGTAGATACCCAGCAATGGCACCACAGACCTGTGGTTGGTCTCACATACAACATACTAAAAGAAAAACAGTTGCTGTCAACAAAACCCTTCATGTTACATGCCTCGTTTGTTCCACTATCACAGACATGAACTTGCCGGTATGTGTTCTGAGAAAGCTTGTAACTACATAGCATGACAATGCAGGCTACGTTACAGTATGACAGTATGTAAACTGTTCTCACTTTTTTTTTTATGTCCCTCACATTCCACAGTAATTTAACAAATATCCGTTCCTTTACTCTCTCTTTGCTGCAGGTCTGGAGTTTGCCTATTCTGCGGCCCCCAAGTCCATGCAGAGCGCCATCATGGGGCTCTTCTTCTTTTTCTCTGGGATTGGTTCATTTGTGGGCTACGGGTTGTTGGCTATTGTCTCCCTGAGGGCCATTGGCTGGATGTCATCCCACAGAGACTTTGGTAAGAGATGCAGTAACTCAAACACTCAGTATGTGTATGTATTTCCGCATACCACCACCAACAGGTGGAAAAACTTGACAAACTAAAGAAAAACAAAGGACCAAGGCACTATGTGTCACTTGAAAGGGTTCACTCAATATTGATGAACCCATAGTGAATTATCACCTGACTCTGCAGTTCCCCTAAACCAGACTTAGATTTATAGCTTCTTGCAGCTCATTGTTTTGGTTGTCCTGCTCGCAACTTAACTTTTTTGATTGAGTCTCACCAGTCTCACAAAAATGGCTTTACACTACGTGCACGGCACCAAACGGAAGACAGACAAAGTTAGCAACTAGCTGGTGAACTTCGTTGAGCATTTAACTACTAGACCGATATTTTCCCCAGGGGTCTGAAAAGAGAAATAAAAAATAAAGTGTATGAATAAATGTTAATGTTTCTTTGTATCTTCTACATGTCTAAAAAGTTTCACCATACCAAATTAATAGGTAATAATATGACAGTGTTGTGTTCACTGTTCATTTATGCTGCCAAAAACTCAGTTATTGCAGGTTTCAAACTTCATGTTTTTTTTAATTTTTTTGTTAATTTTATTCATAATCAATCTTTAACATCTATTTATTGATAGAAATATTGACATTATCCCGAATAAGGAGCTTTAACAGTATATTAATTGAGTGTGTGTTGTGCATCAGGCTTTAAACAATATGTGTTGTGACATTGCTCAGAAACAAACAATTACCCCACTTGGTGTGAGGTTCCAGTGTGTGTGTTTTATTGACCCTGTAGCCATCTGACATGCATGTAGACTCTTGGGCTGACTTTATCTAGGTTTGAATTTAAAGAGTGCTTGTTGCTCTCTTCAGGCTGTCTTTTAGCACACAGGTGATTGATCATTACACAGTTTTCTTAGGGGTTGTCCATAGTCCACCTGAATTGAGCATTACAGTTGTCAAGCGTGCTGTTAGATGCCCAGTGCATATAGAGAGCACTATTGACTTTGCACATTGACTGTATGTATGGACTGGTAATAGAATTGTTGGTATCGATTCAGAAAGCAGAAATTTATTTTCCAGGGACACACCTAAAGAACGTTCATAGCTCGTGCTGATTTAAAATCCACTTAAAGAGTTTGTAAATTAGAAGCGGGGGGGGGGGCAACAACGTGAGCAGCTCTCTTGTTTTCAGAGTGTTTCCGGTAATAAATAGACATGTCAGACTAACGACAAAAGGTTTGTGTAAATCTGTCCAAGTGGTAGAATGAATAGCGTGGTGGTGGCAGCAGATGGATGGGCTCCCTAGCAAGAGGAGGCTCCCAACCCAGATGCACTTTTCCCTGAGCATGCGGTAAATAAGCCAACACTGTAAATTGTTTACCCACAAACACCTAATAGCTCATTAATACAGTGTGCCGACAGGTTGGGAGGTGCTTTTGATGATGTTAGCACGGGAAGATGTTTGGCACGCTTCATAAATTCATCCTTTGCTCAGCTTTGCTTTACTCAAGGGGCAGTTAAGCTAGAGCCGGATTGCCTGTAAGACTTCTGTTTGCTTTCCAAAAGAAGTAATTTAAAAGGTGAGCTGCAGAAATGGAACAAAACATCCTCCTGGCCACTGATAAAAGACACATGGCACAAAGCTTAGGCATTAAGTGCAGTCAGGAACCACGCAGTTTGTTTTTGTGGCTGTTTTTCACAGTTTGTCAGATGTTAGCGTCTTCCACATCTCGTGGCTCTCTAGGTGGAATGGATTCAACTTATTTCCATGGCTGCGGGCAAAATGGTGTGCAGTAAACAGCATCTTGGGTGAGCTGTGCTGAGTTGTACTGAGCTGTGCATGCCTGAAGACAGATGAGCAGCATTAATCACAGGCTGGGGGTTTGATTACATAGCCCTACTCCTCTTAAGTAAAGCTGTCCCTGGAGCGTTACATGGAGATGGCAATGCTAGTCTCGCATCACACTGGTGGATGCTCGGCTCTCCAGTGTTGTGCTGTAGCTCCAACTTTCCCCTGCTCTGCATAAAGTAATGTCAGTCAGCATAGTTAAAGTGTCACATCAAGAGATGTTGAGTCTGCCCTTTGTTACGGTATTGCCGGATGGTTTGGAAAGTGGTGAAGATCAAGGCTCAAGTTCTTCAAAAGTCAGCAAGGAAGACCACAAGGACGCCCACGCCCCATAACAACCAGGCTGTTAGGATTTTATCTGACTATTCTCATGTGTTGAAGTCTGAGTATGTGACAAATGAATTCTGGTAAGAGGTACTGGGTCTGATTGTGTCAGCGACACCATTACAAACATTCATCTGTCACTCTCTCAGTTAATCTTATACCGAGAACAAAAACAAAACATCAGGTCACTTCTTTAGAGTCCTCTAAGTGAAGCCCCCTGTTTTTGGAGATTTTAAGTGTCCATATGTGAATGATTTTCCCATTCAACATGTGAATGATTTTCCCGTTCACATGTTGAATGGGAAAATCGTTCACATGTGGGGGTGAAAGAGCATATATGCGGCTGAAATTTCATGGCAGCGGTCTGCACAGCCATGGAGAAAATGATTATTCAGTATTTCAGCCACATCTGTTTTTAAACTTAAAACATTGAGCTTATGTGTTGAAATTATTGATCTCTCAAATCCCACGGTACATCCTTCCCCCCTCTGGTTACATCTGGAGGAGTAGTCATTCATCACACTCTTTTATTTGGTATTTTTATAGGGCTGGCCTAACACCACCTCATCCTTTCCTTTCAAAGATAGTATGGAGCCGTTTTAACCTCATAAGCCAAGTCGGTCAAAGATCACGCTTTACTTTCTTCACTAGCATTATCTTTTCCACAGGGGGAGGTTTTTGTTTCGAGAAAATGTCTTTTGTTGCATTCAGTTAGTTCCACCTTTTGTGGGAGTATCTTTCGCTCAAAGTGAATGGTTTTTTTGTGTGCGGCTGTGCTCACGTGACAGGAAATGGCCTTTTCTTGGAGCAGTGTTTAAGTCCTGACTGATCTCATATCAGATGTCTGGGACGTGTTCAGACATTCAGAGCGAGCTGACATTCGCACATCCTGCTCATGAAGTGTTGGATCACACTCAGTGAAATGTCAGTGTTTTAATGGAAACCTTTAATGTCAGATCTGGCAACTTTAACACAAACCCTTATTCTGTCTGAAAGGGATCTGTTTGAAAATGTAATTTTTGGACACGTCAGAGACAACTGTCTGCAATTTTGACAATTAACAAAACTCCAGTGTCAATCGAAAAGTTTCTCTGAGGCAGAGGAGAGCTGCAGAAAATAGCTATATTTATAGCTGAAACAAACATGCATTGATTCCCTCTGATTTCACTCTGGGGCAGAAGATGGCACTGAAGGCACTGGAGCATTAAAATGTTGGGTCATTGCACTGAAGTCTGGATCAATTGATCCATTTTCAAACCTCAAATTGATATTGACCTGTTTCATCTGGATTCACGGTCTACTCAAAACCACTTGCAGGTAAACTGTCCCACGAGTTTATATCTCTCAGATATGAGACAGCTGACCCCTTCCACTGGGGCATTCAATGTAATCACAATCTCATCATTAACTAACTCGGAGCTGTAAAACAGGGCCTCTGAGCACACATATAGGAAGCTCTGTGATCCATTGTGATTGGTGTGCACCATTCCCTCCCTCGCTATGAATTTGCCTTTAAAATAACTGTCAAATATTTATGGGCTTCATTAATGTTTTTTACAGCAAGTCCTTGTTTAGTCTTTTGCTCCTGTAATTAGCCTTCCATAATTTTCGAAAGTGCTTAGCAGCCATGTGGGCCCTGGGGGGGGCAGAGGCTGAGAGGAGGAGGTAGAGCCTAACTTTATGTATAATGAAATTGGAGCAAGAACCCTCACAAAACTGAAACCTTGCACAATTTTCAGGACTGTTCTGAAATTTTTTTTTCTTTTTTTTTTTTGCCAGGCTGTTTTTTCATTGCTTGGATGCTAGTTAAGAGAGAAGTTCTGAAATCTAGAACAAAGGTTGAGATCCAGTCATCTGTCAGAAAAATCTCACCAGAGCAGGAACAGTTTTTTTTTCCTTCAAAGCGGTAAAGATGTCCTAAAATCAGAATTTGTTTCATGCCTCATGTTGACATTCAGCACCTGCCCAAGAGCAAACTCACAGTGTTGAATATGGTGCTGTAAATCCTGCACTTATTTTCATATTATCTATATTCTACTTTCAGATCATATTTTACTAAAAGCTCTGGATATTGCTGTTGTCGGCCAGTGTACATATGTCTTCCCTCTGCATAATTTGTATGCCATGTTCCTTGCTTCTTGTAAGTGATACTGCTCTGTTAATTAAGACTGCAGCAGCAGACCCTTGGTTTACTATCTGTTAAAGTGAATTATCGATCGAGGATACAAGAACCATCGCCACAAATGCACTTCCCCTTTTCCTGCCCTGCTCTCCTGTCAAGCACATTGTTGTGCACATTATGAATTATTCAAATGCTGCTTTGGTTTTTGCTCTGTTTTCCACAATTTAAACCTTTGACCGGATTAAGATGACAACAAAATAAATTAAAACTGCAACAGGGGGTCAAAGTGTTTGTCCGGTTTTCCATTTGCCATTCATTTCATTAATGCTCTGGCAGAACTTCACAGTCGTCAGCCAGCTCTCTGTTCCTAGATCAAAGGTTTCAAACTATAGCGATGGCCCAGTGCACGGAGCACTGACGAAGAATCTCCTCTGTGTGATGCATCCTATCATCACGGTGTTTCTTTATTCCCCTCGATTTCTAATTATCCACAGACGCATGCACACAACAGAGAGACTGGGAGAGGAATTATCTCCATGCTTGATACACATGGTGACATTATAGAGCGTGATCTGCTCTACTGATCACAACTGATCATGCAAAGTACCAGGACCACTTGTTTCAAATTTGTAAATCCTGCTCATTGATTAGTAGCAAAGCCCTGTTAAATCATGTACAACAACATGAAGGTTTCTGTGTTAGCTGAGGATACGCTGTAACACACACAACTGCCTCGAATGCAGTGAGGTGGCTGTTGACATTATACAGCTTAGTTTATTAACGTTTATATTATGTTTCAGCATATGGGCAGATTTATGTCCATGTTCACAGAAAATCATCTCACTTTTGTAGTCAGCATTAGGATCAGTAATGTAAAACCTGGGAGGAAATATTGGTCAGTCGATTGGTCCACCACTTAAAGACTTAAATAGCTCAACCATAGGGCTGAATGATATGCAAAAATATAAATCATATTGCGATTATTTTTGGCAGATGTTGCTCTTGCAACATGAGTCATGATTTCAGTTTGAACCGTCAGTTTTGCTTTTCATTTTCACAGAAAAAAAATATTAATAATAATAATAATAATAATAAGAGATGATGATGTGATTTTTTTTTTGGGGGGGGGGGGGTTGTTAAAGCATGTTCCTTTAAATCTGGAGAATATGATTTGTAGGCTGGGGTATCTTTGTCATTTATGGTATATTGTGATTCATTTTATCTTTATCAAAAAAAAATGCAGCTCCTGTGATTCGCATATTGCACTTGGCCATATTGTGATTTCGATAATATTTCAATTAATTGTTCAGCCCTCAACAACTATGGGATGGATTCATTATTCATTATACCAGACAGTCAAAATTTGGTAATGCTTTGTTTTACTTGTCTGTGATTTTTTAATAATTGATGCATTGTGAATTCAGATGTAAACAAGCAATTTTAATAAACCACGTAGACAGTAGATGCCTTTAAAACAAAAATAAAAAATAACATTATACATAGATAAAGCAGGAACATCAGTCTGCATTGATCCATAAATTAATATGGCTGATTATTGCACTTAGTTGTATGAAAAGTTTCTCATTCATTTCATGAAATCCCTGCAGCCATCTGAAGGCAGCAGGACACACGCGTGTCTGCATAAATCTGCAGCATCCAATTTGAGAAGTGCTGCGCCAGAGCATAGTGCCATTACACACGCTCATTCACTTTGTTTACCTCGATTAAATCACATGCAAATGACACCAGGCTGCTACAAAGTAACCGCCGCACCTCTACACACATCAGACGGGTCAATTATAACCCAGCATTCGGCTGTTTATGCGGGAGACATCAGATTACCAGAGCTCATTAACCCCACACATCACAACCTCCGTTCCAATTTACAGAAAAGAAAAAAAAAAAGATAGCAGGTCATGTTTATTCTTTAAATCCATTACAAAGCAAGTTCTGCCGTGCTGTGTCACATTTAAAGATATTTTTTATTATTTATTTATTTCTATTATCGCTGGACTAATTAAGTCCCACACCATATGCCTGTGGCTGCAGATTTGTGGTCTTTGAGTTCAGGTTATGCCGCTCTGCACCATCTGGACGTCTTTCCATTTGTTGAGCCGTTGTCATCATCCATCACTGTGATCGTCACAGTTGTTTCACAGCCCTAAGACCAGTGATGTGACCAGCTAAGAGTCGAATTTATACTCAACTTTGTCCAGTCATTTTGCAGTTTGCGCTCCTATACATACATGGTTTGCTTGGAGAGACCGACACAGTCTGTGTCCAAGACCCAACACTTTGCACTTGTCGTTTTTTTTGGACAAGTAAAATGCAGCCCTTAGTCTTCCATGTAAGCACATCAATCAAGGACTGTACAAAGGGCAATTTAATTTTGATATTACACTTTCTTGATTCTTTTTACAAGGCTTGCTTTACAACATATTCACTTGATCAAGCACTAGTTTTGTTAATGTAAATGATAATGACCTTATCTGTGCTGTGAATTTGAGTAAAGGAGTAAAGCCTCAAGAAGATTCAGACACAGCAAAAACAGTTTGCAAAGCATCTAATTTGTGTTTATATCTGCATCATATAAACATATTCCAAAATGATTCAATAAGATAGCCAGAAAAGCAAGATGTAACATAAATGAAACATCTTTAAACATCCAGTTTTTGTCCTTAAGCACCATCTTGACCTAGGGGGATGTTAACTTTAAATTGACAGGTGTAATTAGACCGTACTGCTGTACGCTCACACTGCGCACACACTCCTGCCGTGTGAAAAGACAGAACTTGAATTGAGAATTGCCTCCATATCTAATTAAAATCAAGCCTGCTTTTCTTTCTCTGGCTCTTTATTTGGTGTGACAGCTCCACATGGAGAAGCTAATGGGAGCTCTCTGAGAAGACAGCAGCTTGCTCCGGGGCTTCACATTTACTCATTTGACGATAATGTAGGATGTAAGCTATAGGTATCTCTGTTCACTGGTGAAACTGGGCCTTACATGGAGACTGTTACATAAACCAAAGACATATTCTTAAATGAGCTGTAGCATCCTCCTTTGTTGAGTGTGAGGTGCCCTTCAGCAACCAGCTCACCCCCTAAATGTTTCATTGTAGGGGCAGGGCAAAGCAAAGCAGTAAACCGCCTCATCTCATGCTGTTGGCTACAAAGTCAATTGGTCTGCCTGACATGGTCAAGAGGACAAAAGCTGCTCTAATGCCAATCCAATTGTCTCCTTCCTTGAACAGTGGAGACAATTGTATTGTCGTCAGCTTTGCCCCTCATGTAAAACCCACGCAAGGCGAAAACAGGATTTGTTTAGAGCTTTCCTCTTGAGCTGTGTTGCTGAACGTGGATGACCACTTCAATCAACTGTGCAGCAAATGTTAAGACAATTAGACCCAGTAGGAGGAAATGGGTGGGGGATGACAACAAATAGTGTTGAAACTTACTGTACAGTTTGTTCTCAGTTCTGTCAGTCTCAGCACCGTGTGTTTGCCCCCCCCCTCTCCTGTATACAAGTCATATTTCAGTCCCAGCAAATCACAGTGGAAGCCTCATCTTATTTTCTTCCTCCTTTTTTATTGTATCCTGTTCCCATGAGGAAACAAGCAGTCCTTTAATACCGATGAAAGACTCCCTGGGTCAGATCACAGCTGAGGGCCCATATTGCTCTCTTATTTCTGATACTTCAGTCCCACATCATCAATACCGCCTTTCTGTGTCAACAGCGAAGTGCAGGGTCAACTGTCTTCACTTTGTGCTCACAGTGTAGAGATGAGAAGTAAGAAACCCCCTCCCACCCCCACCCCTCTCAACCACCCCACTGAATCCTAATTCCTGCCAGAATCGCATTACCCTGCCATGCGCACTTCAAGCGCTGCCTTTCATGTCTAGTAAAAAAAAAACAAAACACACAGCAACCTGTCACAGTAGTGAGCTCGTGGCCGTTTACCTTTGCCTTTAGTATTCTTTTAACATGAAGTGTGTGATAAAAGAAACCTCCTGCTGTCCTCCTCCGAAAACGTTGTGACTGACTGTTTTGTTCTCTAAATTTCCATATTTGTCATTACAAAGTTTTCAAGCGTCACCTGAATGCCAGTCTCATTGTTTGGAGTCTCAGCTTTGGCGTTCCATACTCTGTTATAATACTGTCCTTGTTTTCTCTCTTCTAGGTAATATCAATGACTGCTCTCTGCACTACTACTTCTTCCTCCTGGCGGGGATCCAGGGCATAACCTTGCTGGTCTTCCTTATTGTCTCTGTCAAGTATGACAAGCAGAGGGGCAAAGCAGGAAGCCAAAGGCAGAGACACACCTCCTCTTGACCCCCAACACATGTCCCGGTATCCCCCTCACCGTACCTGCCTTTTCCTGTCATATCACTCAGTGCCCGAAGACCCTGTCCAATGGGTACTTACTAATCACATCCTACAAGTTTGGGTTACCTCACATGTGATTCTGTCATGACTATATATTTCTTATTTATGTTGGTTTTAGCTTTTATGTGGGAATCCTTTTTTTCTTTTTTTTTTTATAACAACAATGGTTTTACATCACTGGGTGAATGCACAGGTACCACTGAAAGTTTAGAGATTAATACAGGAGCCGTGTTTGAAGCGTTTCCACTGTACTCCCTTACCCCTGTGTTTACTCCTGTTGCCTTTCTTTGATCATTTGCACTTGACTTGAGGAGTGGTGCCATAAAATAGAATATCTTGGTATTTTTTAAAATCCTGAAGAATGCTCTTTTCTTTTTCTTTTTTTTACTCTCTCTCACTCTAACAAAATCTAACTTTTGAACTAACTCTTTTACTCACCATTTTACCAGCCCTGGTATAATACATCAGTATTTAGTCAAACTAACCATTTGAATGATTTCTGAACACACATTTTCAAATGTGAAATCGGGGTAATTGTGCATTAAATCTTGAATGTCAGCATTATTTCTTGAACACAATTAACCCTGTTGGCTCCTGGAGACTTTAAAATACCCATGCAGCAGCACAGTTGTGATTACATCAAATGGGAAATTAGTTTCAATACAGGGAGTCATTTTATGTTTTAGTATTTTTGCATATTCCCGGAAATGACTAGACCAGAATAGGACTTTTTTTTCTATCTGACTAATCTAATATTCAAATTTGTTTCCACTTCCTGTGATTACATATTATAAATCCACATTATCCATCATATAAATCTGCAATTAATCCTCAGACAGCACCATACATGAATAATAATAACTCCTAGTGTTAGAAATACTCCATGACTCCATGAATCTTTGCAGTAGTTTTTCAATTTTGGTAAAGCTGCAAAACTGCAAGTATCAGGATGACAAAGAACTCATTAGAAATTAACCTTAAACATAACAGGAAACCTTGAGTGTATCTTAAAACATCTGGCATTAATGCTTTGAGCGTGATAATAACGCACTGCACTTATTGCATAAAGAATAAAAACATAACCCATCCACACTGACATCATCTCAATAATTAGAATTACATAGCGAAATAAATCACAACCTTCACAGCAGTTGCTGTCAGGAACTTTTTACAGTGTTATCATGGCTTTGCAGCTTTACCAGAAAATCTCGAAGAACAGGCTTCTGTTTTGTTGTTGTATTTATTAGACTGTGATGCATTTGTTTTAGCTTTATACTGTTAAGAATAATGTTAGTGCGTGTGTTTCTTCAATCCTCAGAATAAGTAGAGCACAAGGTACTGAATTTACTCTCAGGGCTCTAAGAAAAGTGTCAAGTGACATAACTCTCCATAACTGCCTTTGGGAGCTCAGAAGAGTGCTTAGCCTGTGGTGTAAATAAAGTTACATTTGTAACAGCACATTAAAAGAATAAGAAGCTATCCAACTGACGGTACGTGATGCCTTTTTAGAGAGATTTTAATTTGTGTATAATTGGTTGGATGAATGGATGTTCCTTGTTTTATTGCATCTTTTATATATACTTGCTTTGTTATCTCAATCATCTTAAAAAGATTTATGAAGTTTATTTTGGAAATATGTTCTGTTTTCATGATGCTGCAGAACTGGAATATTGTTTTGTGGTTATATTTGTGACCATTAAAGTATATTAACTTGAAATTGGGTTTCAACCTTTGCCTAAATAAAGCACGACTTGCAAGGCTAGTTCAGACATTACTTAACATAGTGGTTGTAAAAAGCTTTTCTTTATTCATTTGTGCATATGTTTTTTTTCTTGCAAGTCAGCACTGCTTTGTTACAGGCTGTGCAGTCTGAAGTATATGCCCTTATTGTATAAGTTTATAAGCTTACTCTTGTATTGACATTGATTTATATATGTTCTGATATTTTAAACATCAGAAAACATTAATAACTTAGTATGATAACGGATCACGGATTGTGCCTTTAAAACCCGGCATGATGCTTTCATGATTAGGGTTATGGTTTGTTCCTCCTAAGGCAAACTCAAAGTGGACTACCTAAATTATTTATATTACAAAAAACACACCCTGTGGCAGGCTGTTGCAAACACACAGGTGTAAAACCTCATTTTGCATTCCCACTGGGGAAGGCAGCATATTTCTCCCGAGTTTCATCAGACGGAGATTGAAATCAAAACGTCATCAAAGATCATTTTTTTAATGTTAATGCCTCCCAGCCATGAGGCTCGCAGAGAGCCATTTCCTGTTTAATTTGGTCAGAGAGATCACATAACCATGACTGAGCAGGTAGCTTGATGTTTGAAACCAACACAATGCCTCCGGGTCATAATTCTAGTGTGGCGGCTTGTTTCTCTCGTTGAGAGGAATTTCTGACACATCGAAGTGGTTATGGAGGCAGAATTGCAAAGCAATAACAAAGAGATATATATTTTTGGTACCAGCCTTCCAATATTTTATGTTGATTTACTGGCCAGGATTTAAACAACAGTGCCTTTGGGAGAACACCTCCTGCATATATTTATACCTGGTAGTGTTTTTTTTTGTTTTTTTAATGTGGTTTATGAGCCAAGGTAATGCACGGGTCACAACTTGATTGAGTATACTCTATTTTTAAACAAAATTCCACTTTTTTTGCCTTGCTAGGGTCATGTTTAGGGCAGTGTGTGTCTGCCAATCCCCCACTTTGGTCCACACTGAAATATCTCAACAACTATTGGATGGATTGCCATCAAATTTTGTACAGACATTCATGGTCTCCAGAGGCCGAATCCTGATGATCAAAGTCATCAGGATTCATACTGTGACATTTTCTCTAGCACCACCGGAAGTAAGGTATTTACTTATCCTCGAAAATATCTCTACATCAGTTTGATTGGAGTGGGACAGAACTGTAGACAGTTAATCCTGGTTCCCAGAGGATGCATCCTGATGATGTTCATGATCCCCTGATTTCTCCCGTAGGTGCCGCCATGAGGTCTGTAATTGTGTTTTGACAGAAATAAATTTAGCTGAAAGCCGTGCCTAAGCATGGCGTCACTACTGAGGGTCAAAACACAACAACAGTTCACACAAAAAAATTGTGTGTTGTTTTTTTGAAATGTCGTGTTTTGACCCTCAGGGCTACTGTACCTCACACAGCTGCTAGCATGGCTTTAGGCTCTTGGTCTTGTTTATTTCCTACCTGCCTTGAACTACAAGAAAACTGCCTATAGTGCAGACATAAATAATAGACATTAAGCTATGATTATAGATTTCTGTCAGTGGCATTTACTTTCTCCAAATATATTTAGTTTAGAATTAACGAAGTTTATTTGGTGTGTATATGTTGATGTCCATTATATTTATTGCTTGATTAAGACCATTTTCCATGCTCTGTGTCAGACAGTTTTGTCTCCCCCCTGTCCACTCTTTTCGGGGGCATGTAGCAGTCTAACATAATCTACAGAATGTTAAGCTGCTTTTAATTGTATTACACAGTCTTACCTGTGTAATGAGCAACCGGCAGATGCTCCCTAAGATGTTCCTCCAGTAATTGGAGGATTAGGAGGTATCATCACATGTTAATTAAGATAAGCTAATGCAGACACAATGTTAAAGAAAACGGCCAAGCAGACAAACCGCCCATCTCTAAGTACTAATCATCCACATTTACATAGAGCTAATTATCTTATCTGAGCTCTGTCTGTTGGTACGCATCCTGGAGCCTTTTTCTGTGGGAGATTCCAAATGGAACAGCGTTGGACAAGAGACAAGTTTTTAAACTCAGGGTTGATCTGTTTCTAACATGCTACGCCAATGAAGTCTTGCTGAGGATATGAGCTGTGGAAAGAAAAACATACGCCGCACCTCTCACAATCTCCTGTTCCAGAAAATGTGCTAGTCTTCTCGCTTGAAAGACGGTTTTCTGTGGGACTGAGCACAACTGCGGGTTAAGGATGTTCATTCAGACAGATGATCTGTGAAATAAGCAACCGTAAAAAGCTTTAATAGCGTACATCCGTCTGGATTTACAGCATCAACCTTGGTTATTATGTGCAGGCCCTGTGGTTTAGAGCATCTTATTTGTACAGAATGGGGCTTGACTTCCATAAAACAGTACAGGTATCGAGATAAATCTTTCTCAGGCACATTGAGGAGTACCATTCGTGCCAGGTGTATCTTGGTAGCCCTCTGACCTTCTATTGTTTTCCAGCAGGTAGAAAATGCCCCGGCCTGTCTCAGAGCGCTGGCTGATATGTTGCTCCCCTGTGCTCGGTGCCCTGCTAGTCCTCCTGGGCCGATACATCTAAATGACATGGTTGGGTTCTCACGTCATGCTGCTGAAGGGCTTCGCTGGCCACTTTATTTGTTTATTACCTTTGGGGGTTTGAGTCATCACTGATGTTTTTGTTGTGCATCTGTTTATACGTGTGTGTGTGGGTGTGGGTGTGTGTGTGAGAGAGAGAGAGAGAGAGAGAGAGAGTTTGGGTTTATATCACTTTGTGGGATTCAAAACCTAATTGTCCACTAGCGTTATGGAGGACACACCTCGATTCTGGGGACCAGAAGGCCAGCCCACACAAAGTTAACAGTTTATTTGGGGATTTTGGATGAGCTGAAAGGATAAAGCTGGAAACATTTTATATATTTATTATCGTCAACAAATCCTATAAAAAGCCAAAACCAGCTATTAATTGATCCCAAAGCCTGGTGTAGGTTATTCCTCTGTGCTTTCATGCTCGGCATGACATCTTCCTCCGATACAATGAACATGGAAACTGCAGTTTATTTTGAGTCAGTGCCACATATGCTGTCTTGCTCCTGTAAATGCTCATTGGGGCATCAAATGTGTATTAATCCCCTGCTAAAAATAGTCCACAACAAATGCACTATAAACATCTGTTATGATTAGCACCTTAGAAAGTGACACTGACAGGGTGGGAAAGTCAAAAGAAATTTTTGATGTGTTTGTGGGATTTATTGACAATAACAGAGAATAGAAGAATTGGGGTGAGGGTCTAGCTTGAATGTTGTCAATAAAGAGCCCTTACAAGGATAGAGAGACAAGTGTGTGTGTGGTGGTGTGTGTGTGTGTGTGTGTGTGTGTGTGTGTGTGTGTGTGTGTGTGTGTGTGTGTGTGTGCGTGTGCGCGCGGTCTCTGGTCAGGTGGGAGATTGTGTTTACAAGACATAGATTTGGCACAAGGGTTTTGTTTATGAACAATGTTGTCTTTGGTGCCCTGTGGCTCCATCTGTAGAAATTGCCAAGACCGGAATGTCAAGCTGACCTTGTCAGCTGTTCCTCCATTCTTCTGCAGCAGCGTGTTTGTGTGTGTTCAGCTTCTGTAAAAGTACTGTGAACTGATTTTAAAATGAATTCAAAGGAAGCAACATAAATCAAGCAGCGAATAATCATTTGGAAATTGCAAATACAGACCTGGCACATTAGGACCACAGGGAGCACAGCCAACCATTAGTGAGAGTTTGTTGGTCTCACATCATCAATTTAATTAAAAATCCATTTAAGATGGAGGCCTGGGGAAGTTTTTTTCTTTTCCTTTCAGGGTAGTCAAGACTTCAAGGCCACCAAAAATGATTCTTGAGTTACCATAGTCCATGGAAGTGAATTAAATCATCATATCTGCAGTGCCACATCCCAGCAGGCACGGACACGTCTAAAACCAGAGCCCAAGGGGGTGGAGACGGTGCGTCTTTAATGGGCTGCGCTGCTGTTCCTACCTGAGGAGGCTGAGGCCATCGACGATGGTCACAGAAAGAGAGTCACAGTGGTGTTTTAATTACACGGGGCCCTCCATCAATCATGCCCCTTGTGGCTGACAGTTAAATCCCTCCCAGAACTACTCTGGCTCCCCTCGCCCTTCACAGTCCACAGGCTGAGTACAGCAGCCACAGTCCCAGCACACAGCACACACAGCACACGGACCCCCCCCCCTCGCTTCAGTCCCCTGCAGCCACCAATAGAGCCACAGAAGCAGGAAAATAACACAAGAGACAGCAGATCGCACCACAGAGGGAAGAAAAGGAGAAATATTTTAGGACAGAGCAGAAACAGAGACAAAGCAGTGAGGAGGGGGAGCTGTTCCTCTGTGCGTGTGTGTGTGTGTGTGTGTGTGCGTGCAGTGGCTACGCTAAGGTCTTCATTTTTATCACTATTACTACACTGAGAAAAATCAATGCTCCAAATATTGTAAAACCAGGAAACATTACCGTAGCTAGACAGATGATAAGATTGATTGCTGATGTCTGTTTGAAATGCATGAAGCCACCACCAGAAACCAGTTAGCTTAGCTTAGCATAAAGACTGGAAACAGTGAACCAACTAGCCTGGCTCACACACAGAGTCTGCTAACTGTAGCTTCATATTTACCATACAGACATGAGAGTCTCGTCGATCTTCTCAGCAAAGTGTCGGCAAGAAAGTAAATAAGCTCATTTGCCGAACTGCACCTTTCTATCCTAATATCCATCATTGCTTATTATCTTTCTACTTGAACTCCATTTGTTGTCATCATGTTAATTCAGCATACAGTGGACCAACAGCAGCATCACAGAAGTTGGAAAGAGAATCCATCAACAAGCTACTTGAACTGATTAAATAAAAGTAGAAAAGCCACTAAAGTTTCCTACAGATGCCTGGAGGGGCTCCATTCAATTCTGACTGTTGACATAACTGAGCTAATCTAAATGGCATCCCTAATTACACTCAAGGTAGTGCTACCATTTGCTGAAGTATCTCACCTCCCGTCTTCCAAGCTAATATTGTGAGCGTTGCTGATTAACAATCTGATCCACACTGCAGCAACAGTTAACATAATGTGAACATTTCTCTGCTTGATGGAAAATAATAACACGAAAAAAATGCAATCAGCCAACACCACTGTGATGATAATAACGTTCACTGTGCAAAATGCAATTTTTCAACCGACTGCCTTTGTTTAGGAAGTTTTCAGGGATGATTATTATTTGTGCAATTATGTGAATAATAAATGATCCATTTCCAAAAAGAAAACATTTCCCACCTTGCCGGTAATTATCCCTCTTTGTATCTACACGCTCCCCAAGAGATGGAGAGCATATTATATCCCAGTTTGTCCATCAGTGTACGCTTTTTCCTGGAGGCTATGGAACAGAGGTTAACGAGACCTTAATTGGCATTTTCTTCAAAGCTCACAAAACTTTAAACTGCGGGGTGAGAGTAGGAAATGTCACATTACCATGTTGTCCAGCCATTTAGTTTAAAAGCTCCTTCATACACTGGCTGTCATGTTAGGTATTCTAATAGATGAGATGAGAGTATTAATGGCCACTGCCTTCCTCCACTGGCAGCCATTAAAAGTGTAACATATTGTGTTGTGGCTTGTGGCTAAACCCCCCCCCCACCCACCCAACCACCCACCCAACCCCCCAGCTAACCTAAGGATGCGAGACATGATTAGCTTTATGAGGCTGCGGTCAATAAAAGATGATACACACTCTTGACATTATTGTGTATTCCTTAAATGTTATGAAAATACAATATACAGAGCAACAATACAATGCTTTGGAGACTGTTCAGTATATACATAACAGGTCTTCTGCCGTGTTAAGGAGGATGAGAATGAACCGGAAAGTTGTGCCTTTTTTTTTCTTCTTTTTTTCTTTTTTTCCAACGACATGCAGATATTTCTCTTGGCTTGCTTTGGCCTCTCCAGAACTCTTCCACACAATAAGGATTTGGCGTAAGAAATTAATATCCAAAATGTTACAAAACTTCCAAAACCATTTAATGTGCACACACATTCGGAACATCTATCTACTTATGTTACTGTTCTTTTTTAAAATCTACATGTCGTCTGAATATCACAGGTCGTAGTTGCTGCAGGTGAGTCCCGGGATCATTACTTGAATTCTATCTAAACCCTGTAGTAATAAAATGATGATAAAAAGGTAATCATCTGATCAGCAAATGGACAAAAAAAAGAATCACCTGACGCCCTCATTCATTGACATATTTTTAGTTAGTGATTCATCATCAGTCACTTGTGGAATCATGACAGTTCTCTTAAGTTTAATGACCCTTTGGCAGTTTGGGGTGATTCTGAAGTAACTTTCCTCCTCTTTCACCTACTTATGGGTCCGGGTTTCTGTCCAGACCACTTTCCTCTGAAAGGCATAAGGGTGAGTTTGTTACAAGTGCACACAGTACATTATGCCACCTCTTTTAAAGCACTGTCATTTAACCTTTCCATGTAATTACGTAACTCCTTGGAGTCTCCCAGCTCCACGTCTTGGCACACCCACTTAATGTCCTGGCTGCGGCATCCAGTCAGTGTGTTAACAGTGGGGTAGCTATTGTCCGAGGGGATGGTGGTGAACGTTGTGAACTTGACGCGCTTCCTCTTAGTGGTGGGTGAGTCTCCTTTGCTGTCCTTGGCTATGCAGCCCGTGTCTGCCGTCCGGTGCACTTGGCCCTGGACGTTCTTCTGGGCCGAGCCTCCGTTCAGCAAATGGCTGCCCTCCTCGAGGCCGCTGCTAGAGTCCATCATGGAGGTCTGTTCCTCCTGCTGCGGCGACAGGCTGATTTGGCTCTCCAGCAGCTCCGCTTCGTTCCCCAGCCACACCCAATCGTGGGCGTGGTTCATGTTCTCCTGGCCCTCAATGGAGAGCTCCTTGTGGCGGTATTTCAGGGTATAGGAGATGCAGTTGATGAGAAAGACCAGAATGGCAAGGCAGAAGACCCCCAGTAGGGCGTACATGCCGATCTCCAGGTCTGTGAGCCCGCGAGCAGACTGAATGAGGTCATCGTCCATGTTGCGGCCACGTGGCAGGTCCACTTGTGCGGGGAAGTCAGCAAAGTCAATTGGCATGTTCTGGCTACCATCGTTTGACAGTTTATCCCCATTGGGTCGGCGCATTATTGCGCTTCTAGTGGTGGTGGCTCTCCTCAACACCCCGTCCTCCATGTCAGAGATGGAGCTACCATAGTAGTGGGTGTTAAGTCCGGTCCTGTCCTGGGAGGGGGAGAGCCTGCCTCTGTTCTCCATATCGTCTCCATCGGGGCCGTAGTCGCTGCTCCCACCCCTTGAGCTGTCACTATGACCAAACTTCACCCTGATGTTACAGTTCCCCGCTGCCAGGATGCTGCGGCGCTTGAACTTCTGGCAGACCTCACAAACAGTCATCTCCACCCTGACCAGCAGGCCTTGGCCCTCCGCCTCAGTCACAATGACAGGCCATTTCCACGAGGGGTCTTGCTGCACTGTCACTACTTCCTCATCTAGGGAGGTGGCTGTCAGGACAAAAAAGTCCGGATTATACAGGTCTAGAGGAGCCACAGAGCCGTCGCTGAACTGTAGCCAGGCGCTGATCAAGGCCTCCTGTGGAAATACACAAACAAACACACACACACACACACACACACACACACACACACACACACACACACAACAATATAACAGAGACAGAGAAAGAGAAAATACATAGTCACTGACACAAAGATTACATGCTGTGCTTTGGTATTACAAAGAAATGGAAATTATAGTGAAAAAAATACCACGTCTAGTCTTATTTCATGGAAACAGACAAGAATAGTTATATAGTGGGGTCGAAAAGTCCAAGTCCACTTTCCCATTCATGTGAATGTATTTGTTTCCAATTTATTAGCTCTGAAATTGTTAAATTGCAAGGCTGGGTAGTTAGAGAATCAACCATGATGTTCTTCAGGTACAGTGGTTGTTTCCACTGGCTTTTCCTCTCAGGAGAGTAGCGAATTGGTAAAAAACACACAATGATTATTTGGATTCAATGTTCCTTTTGTCAATGCGACACGTGGACTTACAGTGTACTGTATATGGAGCTTTCTAATGGTGGAAGACATTGTAAGTCGAACACAAACTCACTAAGTTGCATGGTTCTGCTAACTCAGCGGCTATTTGGCCTAAGCTTTGGGGGATGCAGATTAAAAGATAAGCGGGGAAGATCAAACAGTAACATTAAACATTGTTCATGGGAATGAGGATTTGCTATACAGTGGGCATCTTAAGGCCTTCTCCTACTGCAATTTCACAATTTGCCTGTTAATGTTGCAAGAGGACAAATCCCCAAAGGCACACAAGTAGATCCCCAAAGTGCTCTGTCATTGCTCCCTAATTACTGACACCAGAGGACTTGCAGTGCTGTACCGCCTGATTATCTTCACACTAAATATGGAGATAGGGCAGATAAATGGCCTCCCCATCCCTTCCTTAGTCGGAGGGAGATGGGTGAGGAGGAATGTAAAGGAGCAGTTCAGAGAACTCGTGAGAGAATTTGATGGGCAGATCAAAGAGGCCACAATGAGAGTAGCCAGGCGAATGAGGAAGGGAAGTAAAATATGACAAGACGGCCAAGTTTGGGCTGTAAGTCATATTTCGGTACAGAGGCTGTGGTGTTGCTTTTGCATGCTCTGAGATTAAGCTCCCGTTACTATTAGCTGCCCAAGGAAACACATTCTGTCACACTCTGGCTTTCAAGCCTTGGAGTTAAGAGGGTTAGGGATGGTGTGGAACAAACAAATAGACACGTGTACATGAGCACATGCACACTCGCAGCTTTCTTTGATTGTAAAATTGCTCATTCAAGGACCCTGATAGTGTGAAATGGAATCTGGAAGAAAGTCTTTTGTTTTCTGCAACAGTAATCAAGGCTGAAAAAATGCACGTCTTGGCTTCAGTCGATGTATAAAATCGTGTCTTTCATCAAATGGATATCAACCCAATGAAGAATAATTCAGTATGCTAGAGATAATAATTACTTGTATGAAACAAATTAACATCATTCGCTGTCTTAATCAGGACTGGCTCAATAGTGTTTGCAAATAATTACTGGTCTTTGTTTTTAATCTATTAGCATTATTTTTTGTATAGGAGGCTTTGTATTCAACTATGGTAGCTAAGGGAGAGGTGGACTATGAAGCAAAGCTCAATGCATACTTCATTTGTGTTTCAAAGTTTACTTCAGGACCCTGATACAGTATCTATTACAGTATCCTGACCTGCTTCGGGCTCTGCAGAACCTCCTGTGTGGTCGTGGTAGCCAGGATGGCTCTGTTGCTTCCTGGACTGAGCTGCAGGCTCATGGAGAGCCCCGTCACCAGCTGGACCCCCAACTCTGTGATGGTGACTTTGTCATCCACCACTGTGACAGTCTTCTCTGCCAGGATTGAGTCGGACAAAGGAGACAACACCTAGAAGGTGGAAAAACACAACAGTGAGAAAGAGATTACACATTCCTGCATTAAAGGAATTTGGAAAGCTTAGCAATATGTTTTTCCCCCCCTCACAATATTCCTCTTAAATATGTGATTGTCAAGCAATAACCTGGGACATTCTGGTATGATCAATTACTGCTGCGCTACTCAACAATAGTGACTCAACCCACTGTATAGCCGGTTCACGAAAGCCTTTTCATTTCCTGCTCTAAACAACCGGGGTTGGGGAGATCTTTCCCAGGAGAAATCAGCAGTGACGGCAACTCACCCGCACACAGAAAAAGAGTACTACCTACAGAAACTTCATCAACAGAAAATTCAAGCAGAAATAAATCAGCACTGGTCACAACGTTTGATTGACAGGTGATTCCTGGCAAGTGGGATGCAAAAATATCACATCAATGAGCTCTCAGGAGTGAAGATGTCAACGACATGAAAAAAGCGGATTACCACGATTTATAGGTGATTTAAGAAAATGTCTTTCCAAGTGTTTCATCTAACATAAAAGACTCACAAGCCCCCTCACAATATGCAAAATGATACACAAAACCTAGTTTTTATTTTATCTCTTTTCTCACTCACTTGGCTTCCATCCAACCCCAAGGGAATCTATTCCCTTTGATTAATACTGGTAATCTAGAGGAGAAACACACTTTAACCCCACAATACAGGCAGGAAGTGTGACTGTCCTTATGATGAATACCATGAGAGGTATGTGTGACTTTCTCTGCATGCAAACATCTCGCTCACGCAGCAGTCTGTGTGGCACATGGCACGGGTGGTCACAGCTGTCAGACCTTCGTGCTCGTCATTGTTTTTCCAGTTTATGGTTCTTTTGTGAGAGCACGGATGTTTTGCGAAGGTGAAGGCGCGTCTGCACACAGACAGACGGGTGAGTCCTTGACACCAGGAAGCAGATCCCACTCACACAGATGCCATTAGGAGGCTGATATTCATCCAGTTAGCCTGGAGAGCCTGACAAACCAAAGGGGCGAGGGGGAGGACCCACTCACTGCCGAGAGCCCGCAGCACAGGCTGTGACACATCAGTAAGCACCTGTCTGCACCAGACAAAAGGACATACTAGTTAAATCGCAGCAGTGACAATGGCATCTGTTATAGTCCCTGGAATAAATGGTATGTTCACGCTCCAGCAGTATGTTATTCTAACATGTGTTTTGTGCTGAGAGAAAAATGTACCACTGTGAAGTTAAATAAAGTATACAAATATATCTAGCGGGTTTTTTTTCATACACCTTTTTATATAATAATTCAAATAATTAGAATGTTGGTGATTCTCTCACAGTAATAAAATCATTGCTATATTAGTTTCAAGACATTACGTCATTATATTCTCTAATTACTAAAACAGAACTCCACTGTCCTCTGCAATGCATTTTACGGTGTGTGTCATCACATTTTGGGAGAAACCTGAACATCATGAGATCGGAAGCAGGCGCTGATCCTCCGACACAAACATGTCTGGAGCTGTAGGAGGTCCCAGCAATGGCAGATGGGAGAATGAGTGAATGCATATTCCCTGTTATCAGGAGATGTTTCCGGGTTCTCATCGTTCTCTTCATAAAGCATTGATGAGTTAGAGGGAGACGGACATGTGGCTCGACCCTCTTTGAGACAGGAAGCATGGACTTAATTTGGGAAGAACTGACACAAGTGGAATGTTAAAATTACTAGCACTCTGTAGCTTTTTCATTATCATTTAGGCCCGTGTGTATAGGAACCACCACTGAGTTAAAACTTTGGTCTTATTTTTCATAGTTCTAGTGATTTCTTTCAATCATGATAATATTTTACTCCACAAAGAAGTTGCTGAGATCGGGGAACATGGTCACATTACTACAGTGAAATCCAGCGGACCAAGAAACACACAATTAGACATGTGACTTAAACTAGTTTATTTGAATGTGAGCACTACAAAATGTCAGTAAACTGTGTGTGTGAAAAAATATGGAAAGTTCAATAGGTCAAAGTTGAACAAGGAAGTCAGTCTTTAAACTGTGTTTGATGTTTAAACAGCCAATTGGAGTAATAATTTTACTGCTCATCTTCCTTTTCTTTTCTAACTTTGGCTAACCTGTGAGTTTGTTCCAAACCTTAATGATCGTTCAGCCACTCATGTTTCCCCGTCTGACCGATGTCACCAATTAACTTGGTGAGTGCAAATCTAACACCCGATAGCGCTGTAAAAATGATGACCAAAATTTCAAAAATAAGACCCAAAAATAAATATTCAAGTGGAATTAACATTTATTAATCCTTTAATGGGGCTATTTGTAAGTTTTCTCTGCTGCCAAATGTGATTTCTTGCCACGAGCAGGTGGTGGTGATTGAGCTTGACAAGAGCTTCGGGCATCATTGTCTGTACAATATGAGGTTATAGAGTGAAGCTATAATACTCCGTTTGAGCAGCGCTGTGTCTTCAGGGCAGATTGGAGGCTACAGCGAGTCGCTAACTTCAGGAGCTTTCTACCATATTGGACAGCTCTTGGCGAGTAAAGGAATGAAGTTTAATGAGGAACTCATTATGTTTCTTCTAGACTGGTAAGGAAACAGCTGTTAATGCTATCGTTGACTATGTAGCAATAGCAAATCGTACAAATAGCTCCTTTAAAACTGACACATGGCCTACCTGGATAGTGGTCATCCCCATATCGAGTCCCACCAGTATCCTCCTGTCCAGCAGCTGTGCAATCTGGGGGTCCTCTACCTTCAGGAAGTCCCACACCAGCTCTGTGATGTCCACCTGCCAGTCGGTGCCGAGCATGAAGCTCGTCTGGCCTCGAGAATCAGCTGACTCTGCTACAAAATGGGTCAGGACTCTAACCATGGCGTGCTGGTACTGCAGAGTGCAGCTTCGTCCTCGTCTGTCTTCATCGTCCTCATCCTCGCTGTCCCGTGTAGACCTGACAAAAAAGAAAAAAAAAAAGAAAAAAAAACTGTTATACTTCAGGGATAGCAAAGTTGGTTGGTCCAGACTCAAATATCTCAAATAAAATCACTGGTCATTACTGGATGAATTGCCATAAAATTAAGTAGAGACATTCATGGTCCCCAGGGGATGACTCCTGATGACTTTGGTGATCCCCTCACTTTCCCCTGACTTTTTCCACCACCATGAGGTTGACATTTGTGCTTTTGAGTGAAATGTCCTGACAACTACTGGATGGATTGCCAAGAAAGTTGGCACACACACTGATTTTGCTCAGGGTGAAATGTAGTAACTTTGGTTATTCCCTGACATTTTATCCAACCCCAGGTTAAAATCTGAATTTGTCCAATGCCTGTACTTGTTAGAACTAATGACATTCCCATCAGCCTCAGCTTTACTTTGTGTTTTGTGCCAATAAGCAATTTTTCAAAGATGAGAAGAGAAAACATCAGCACTGCACTCTGTAATGATGGTGTGGTTTCTGGCATTTTCAGCAGCATTTTCACTCAAAACAATCTCTGTCACATGTACTGACACACTGCGGTGTAACTCAGACAGGGATGTTTACTTGACAAAGATCCAGTAATGATGCAGTATTGTTGATTACACCACGAAGAATGAATCAGTCCAACGTATGGCTATCATTTTTCTCTCTCAGTGTCTCTCCTTCACCATTTTGGAGCACCAGGTCTGGATTGTGAATGTGCATACACCTCTTTACTGCTTTACTTAATAGCCTCCCTGATTGCTCTGTTGCTAGCAAATCTAATTTTATTACTGTAGGCAACAAATCAGCCAACAGAGGCTCAGCTCTTTCTCACCGGTGAAATTGCTGTGAGTATGACAAACTGGGTTTAAATGGTTACACTACAGCTGCAATATCATTAGATTTTGCCCATAACTGTTTTCTTTTATTTTGCTTCAACAAACAACTTTTTAAAAACAACAGATAAAGCACCCTGAGATGTTGAGAAAGCAATGTTTGAATGGTTGATCTGGGAGAATAAATGATGGAAACCTGGGATACTTGCACACAGAAAAGTGCTTTGTCAACGAAACTACTAATCATTTCCTGTACTGTAGACTTAACACCCGCCTCTCTGTCTAATCATCATCATTTGTTCCTCTGTCTCCCTCTCTCTCGCACACAAATACACACTAGCAAAGGTTGTGATCATGATAAAGGGGAGAGGAAAAGAAATTAATCTCTTAAACTGTTTTTCTTGCGATTATCCGCTCTACTTGTCTCATTCTGTCTGAATCCCCTGAGAAATCTGACTGCATGCGAAGCCGTGGGACTAAAGATGTTAGCAGCGCGCTCCAGAGAAAAGCCGAGAGTACAGCGAGACTTGGAGTTAGGGGCTTAAAACCTTTGCCGGCAGGACCAATTTCACATGCAACTGAATGACAGCCATTAACAGAAGAAATTATTCTTCTGTGGATATTGTAGGATCATTAAATTCAGGATTCAACATGGCTCAAGAACAGAAAGTGATACCCAGTTCAAACTTTGAATGAACTGTGGTGTCCAAATAAAAAAAGTTTTACTGCCCCTGAAACTTTTACTGTATATAAAAATCACGACTGAATAAAACAACGTTTTAACACTCAAAAAATGCACAGTATTTCATTAAGGCTGTGTGACTGTGGTTTCATCAGATTTGTTTGACAGTGACCAAACAACAACCCACCACCTGTCATTTCAGTTTAAATGTTGCAAATGTGCACAAAACTATGCAACAGCTCTTTTTTCCTAACTGAAATGAAAGCCTCAGTCTGGAGTCATCAGTCCAAGTCTTGTCACGAAACACAGTTTGTAGAGCTGCTGTTTGTCCTGCATAACACCACTAATACGACTCTGAATTGTATTTTAATTGTTTTGTTTTTAACGCTGTATTAGAAACGCTAGATTAAAATAGATTAGCAGATAAACTGTGCCTCTGTAGGTCGTATATTTCCCATTTAATGCATATTCATGAGTGCTAACTCTTCCACTGATGTATTCTGTGTCATTTCCCACACAGAAGTGGAACACTGCATCAACTTCCCAGGTAAAGACGGGGTTATCTGAGGTTTTTTTGGTCCATTATATTTTTTGTCTCATCAAATGCAGAGAGCTTCATCGCTGGGTCACTTTAAGTCCACCACAACTAATTAAAGGCCGACCTTCGGATTCACATATAAACAAAAGAACTCCCAGCTGCATAAAATCTAGCTCTTGTTCAGAAACGCTGTTTATTCCAACACACAAACTAAGGTTTGTAATACATGAATTTGTGAATCATTTTTACATAATTCATAATTTCTGTTCTTTCAAAAAAATTTCTGTTCTCTATTGTCTCGACACGCTCTCTCCACTCATTTACATATTACATGCAGAGGAGAAAACCATCTGCCAGTGATTTCAGTCACCATCTTCCAATTATTCCACTGGCAGTAACTAAAAGTTTCTCACTGCTTCGGTGAAACGCTTTTTGAATCATACCGCAAGAGTTGTGAGTTTTGAGTGTAAACAGAATTTGTTATTTGACATTCACAGTCAATGAACTGACAAATAGCACTAATGTTGCAAGAGTATGTACTGACATATTGAGTGAATCAGTGTTTAAAGAGTGCATTTATAAGGACATTTATACATTCAGGTATTAGTCAGATGTGATGGATTCAGGAGTAAACAAACTGATAGTGAAGTCCAACCATTTTAGCTCTGGTATAAATCTGATATGCCAGTTCTTGTGCAGCCATCTCAAAATCTAATCTAAGGTTAATCTAATAAACAAATCACACTTGGCGCAGAGAACAACCTGCTTCACAAAGCAATTTTTCTTTCCGCTTCATTCACTTTCAAGCCCAGCTCCAACTTCAGAGGAGATGCTGCATATTAATGCCTGTGCCATGCTTATTTTTGTTGTGCCCCGTAGATCGTGTGCTGTATTTGTTTTGGCATTTTGCTGCATTTCATTTTCTGCTACAATAACATGACAAAGGTCATTTGGACAGAAATAGGCAATGATGCTTCTATATATACAGAATCAGCTCTATCTGACAAGGGTTGATTGTTTTGTTTGTGGGTTTTTTTCTGTTGTTTAAACCTTGTTTGAATCTTGTAGGGGATTCAGGTACAGCTGTTTGTTTTACAGTAGAAAGAAAAAGACTCAGTACACATAGTTTAAGACAACTCAGTATAAAAATAACATTAAAAATTGAGTAATAAAAGGCCAAGTGCAAGAGAATTTTTAAAGCACTATAAAACAAGGGAAAAAAGGAATCTCAGTACACACATCTTGAAAGAAGTGTTAAGGGAGTGGTGCATGCCTGAGTGCTACGCCTACACTTAGGTTTGCTGTCTGCGAAGGCTTATCTTGTCCTTGTTTTGACAGGGCTTAGAGAGGGAAGAGGTGAGCCATACAGGCAGTGTCAGTCAAAAACTGTGTAAGCAGTACTTTTGCAACTATTCCACTAACAGCCCTGATGTCTCTTTATTTCTCATTTCTATTTGACTTCATGACTTGCCAGTCTAGCTGATAGAGGAAGGTCCTGCCACTTGCTATTGTCACTCACTGGCACAGTTCCTTGTGGGCTTATGGACAGTGGACCAAAAGCCCATTCTCACCAACAGGCATGGTGCTACTTTGCAAGGTCATGTCTGTTATCCCCAGATAAACAAAGATGGGTGGAAGACAGGGAGAAACAAAGCTTTTTCTGCCGCCCATCAGCAGCGGCGCTGGCGTCAACAATGACAACACAACGTGGCTGTCCCCGTTGATAAAGGCATACTAGCGCACAGCTGGGAAAGCAACATCTTCGACAAGCCATGGCATTACTCGAATGCTGTACCCCTGTCACTCAAAATAAGAAGGGAGCAGGGATAATTAGAGCGGCCACACTGGTGTGTGGGATGAGTCCAAGTCGAACCTCAAAGCTTTTCCAGAAGTAATTACTGCAGGTAGGCTGATAGCTGCTCCATCAATTGATAGATTTCAACAGTTGCAGAGCAGCGCTGCACAGCGGCGCTGGCAGAGGTGCTGCTAGTGATGAGGCCCCAAGGGAGAGGTCTGACCTCCAGACAGCTCTAATAATGTTCTGTCCTACTGATGACTAAGAGGCACAATGGCAACTCACCTTAAGCCAGTGGTAATGACAAGCTGTATTGCACAGGTCAGCCATTTTGTTATCAGCCAAGAACTGTCACTAGGACTGTAGTCAGGAGGAGACAGGTGGTGTGGTGTGCATTCATACTCTTATCATTATGGCAGCTACTATGACTGGAAATGAATACATCCGCTGGAATTAACCTTTAAGTTTATTACTTTATTGTAAATAACCACAGAAAACCATCTTTTATATTTCTACTTCTGGTGTAGTCTGACATATTAGAAACTTTTGATGAATAAGAGAGCAGAACACAGTGTCACAAAGGCCTGTTACTGGCAGATGCATGCAGTACAGTACCTCTGACTGGGAGCCATGATGGGTACCCTCCACCCTTTGATCTGGCTGAGCTCCGTGTCTGACACCTCAATCTGGAGGGGGAGTCGAGGGATCCACACGTTGAGCTCCAGCTGAGCACTCAGGTATCCGTAGGTGAAGTTCACCATCATCTTCACCTTGCCCTTCATCTCCTTGCCATTCACAAAAACGTAGTCACACCTGTCTGACACCTGCGTGGGAGGAGAGGGAAGGATTAAGAGAGAGAGCATTTAAGCTGAGCACTTCTGACGGTTGCACTAGATGACTACACAGTGAATTACACAGTGCAATATACTGTACAGTGTACACTGTAGGCCAGGCCCTCCAAGTTGATTATAAGGCTTTACACTCCTGAGCTCTCTACTGATACAGTATTCCTGTAACTGCTTTGAACAAGATGAAAGCTCCTCTATCTGCTCCACACTCAGGAAAAGAGGGAGGAGGACAGCAAGGACATCTTTGAACCTGAGGGAAAACAGGTCGCGGTCTGCTCTTCTATTATAGTTCAGCCTACAGCTAAAAGAATAACCACCAGATGGAAACTAGTAAGAGGAGAGCAGTTGTCTCTTGATAAAGTGACCAAACTAGAAGCCATCTGTTTCACAAATTGCTTTACAATAGGAATGAATGAACCAATTCTGTGCTATCGAAAGACACAACTCCTTGTCGCTTTGACTCGCTCGCTTTGAAGCCCCCCCCCCTCCGCTTCTCCTTCTTTTTTTTATACTTGTTCCAGTGTTTGACTAATGTCCAGAATCCTCTCTCTTTCCTATCCTTTCCCTTTAAAATCCTTAAGATATGGTTGTGCAAAACACTTCAAATACATAACATATGCAAACACACAAAAAGTGGGGTATCAAGCACACACACACACACACACACACACACACACACACACACATAGCATGGAGGCAAATAATCATTACAAAGGGCTACCCAGTTTTTACTGGGTGTTCTGTAAATCTTGTTGATACCAACATGTAGCAGACTTGGCTAGAACCAGATGGAACTAGATGGTCCGGGAGCATATATTTTTGCTACTTCAGAGTAGTTCTCAAAAGTGAGATAAAACCATAAACAGCCATTCATCATGAAGCCGCGGCAGGACATCCTCTGTGACCAGGAAGAAAACTTTGTGTGACAGACTCTATAGCTTTATGTGAGCTCCCTCCACTCTATCACCTCTAGGGTGAAGTCAGCAGGGGAGTTTCTGTGGAAAATAAATTTGGCAGATTTGTATAAATAAAAGCAGATATTTGCAGATGTCCTGAATTCCGCTTTATACTCAGAACTGTGTTTTTTTTTTTACATGATGGCTGAACTAGTTGGGCTTGTAAGGAACTTGTGGGAAAGCCTTCATCAAAGCAGTCATGAAAGATCTTCCGGTTAATCCCCTCTGTTCACGCCCACATTGACAACAACCGTACATCCCTGGAAATAAGGTCCAAATAGTACTGCATCTCACACAGAGCTAAAAATCTGTAATTATAATATTTTTTAAATTGACAATATTTTAAGAGTTTTAGTTCCTCAACCCTAACCATACCTTAAAGGGGTATTTGTTTTCTCTGCCACTAAACATGGTTTCTTGCCAGTAGTGGGTGGTAGTGATTGTGGCTTGACAAGCACTTCAGCCATTGTTGTCTTTATAATAGGGCTACACCTAATCATTATTCGTTTATCAATTAATCGATCAATTATTTTTTCGATTAATCTAACTATTATTTTTTTATTACTCGATTAATATAACAACAAATTTACCCAAAATAAATTTGAAAACTTGTCATTTATATTTCAATACTTTCATTTTTCAAATGTCATTTTTAACAGTTTCACCAAGTGTGACATATTTAGAATCAGCATAATAATAAATATAGCTAATAATAAATGTCACTCATTAAAGACTTCAGTATAGTATAATAGAGGTTAGTAGCCCATAAAACAAAAAAACAAAACAAAAACAAACCTTGAATTTTTCCTTTTTTTAATGATAAAAACACTGTAAACCATTATAAAGAAGAAAACATTCAACACAGAAATGTGTATTTATTTGTTTGAGTTGTTCTAGAGGTGATTTGAAGTTTCTATCTTTATCTGTTCAAGAGATATGCTCATTCTCATTCTATCAGCTCCAAATCCTCCGCTGCACTAAATATGTGACTGTCACATCCTCCTGTCTTTATTCTGTCACTTCAATAAACTCTAAACAACTTCTCACTTTGATATCAGAGTAAAATAGCACTGCTCACATTTAATCTGGGTATAAAGCCAAGGCAGGCCAAGCCTCTGAATCAGTCACTCTGATTGGCTGTGACCTCACCCAATGGAGCCAATAGCAATGTCTGATTCAGTCATGTGACGCTAAACGTCACTGGCAAAGAATGCAGATCACATTCGATCAATAAACACACGGACAGAAAGCAGTAATGTGCCAGAAAAACGGTAAAACTACTCCAAATATTTATTAACTTTCAATGTTAGTGTCTCGATCTAAGTCAGTGACGACACACGGACGATCAGATTGATTGACTGTTTGATTGATTGATTGATTGATTGATTGATTGAATGCGCCGATTGTCTAGTTTTAAGGAGAAAAAAACTGCACGTCTCCAGTGCAAACGGTCGTGGAGCAATGACTACAGACAACGTGAAATTTGGAAGCGTATACGCTCCCAAGGGCTTAAGAGGGTTAAAACAAACAGATGACAAACAAAGTATGCACTGCAGGGCATTATTCCCCAACAAAAAATAGCCCAGTCTCAACTGGTAATCTGTGTTTAACAGTCTAATATAAAGTCTCTATAAAATAAAGCTCTGCTCCAAGTGCTCGAGCATCGTGATAGTACTACTGTGATATGCCATTTCTATTTGCAGAGCTTGCAGGGCACCATGTTCTTCAGTTCCTGTTTAAAATACTCCCCTACTTTAAATTATAGTTGGCGATGTTTTTCAGCTTCAGCTTGCTCTTCGGTGGAGTCCATGCTCAGCCAAAGATCCTCTACTGTCTATGGCACAACTATCTTACTTCCTCCTTGCGACGCGTCGACACACGTTATGTAAATCGATGTATTTACATAATCGATTACGTCGATTTCCTCGTGGCTTCACCCCAGCCCTACTTTATAATGAAAGAGGTTATAATACGCCCGCTGAGCAGTGCTACGTCTTCAGGCCAGATTGGAGGCTACAGTGAGTTGCTAGCTAGTTGGTTAGCGTGCTAACTTCAGTAGAAGAAAAGACGTGATAGAGACAAGAGTCAACATTGGCGTTGCTTTCCACTGCTGGAGACAGCTCTTGGTAAGTAAAGGAATGAAGTTTGATGCTACTAACTTGCAACGTTTTCTCTAGACTGGTTAGTAAACAAAAAATGCTATTGTTTGCCATGTAGCGATAGCAAAACACACAAATATCTCCTTTAAACATAAATCATTTGCCTTAGCCATTATCATTATCATTCCTACTACTGGGTGAATGTCATAAGTGCTAACAACTGTGAAACGTGACAATGAGACCCTAAGGGGCACAAGCCAAAAAGGAAATAGTGAACCAGTTTTACCCAACTTGTGTTGGGTAAAACTGGTTCACTATTTAACAGTACGATATGTTTTACCTGAAAAAGTAAATGGTTGTTAAATGAATGTAGTAGAGTGAAAAGTAGAATGTTTCCCTCCGATGTAGTAGAGTAGAGGTTCAAAGTTCAAAGGAGGGCTGAGAACTAGGCCTACTTCCAGTGCTGACATATTATCTCGTCAGTAACATGAATTAACATCTTTTTCCAATATTAGAACTAATGATGTCTGCACTCTCCACTGCTTCACCTATCCTCGTGATTCTCCTCCTCGCAAACTCTCTTTTTAAAATAATCTGTGATTTCAGACATTTCTGCAAAAAAAAAAAACATACATGATGGGATGTAACGTTAATTTAGGGAAACTTTTCAAAAAGCTGGGTGTGCTGGATGGAGAAGAGATAATATTCATCTGTAAGGTTGCCACCTTTTATGTGAAAAAATGTGGCAATTGGTTTGGTTTTACTTAACATTACATTATTCACAGCACTTTGAGGACATTACATGAACGAACATACGGGACAAATTGTGTCCCGTATGGATTCAAATCCACCGAGTACTGAGAAAACAAGTACTAGAATCATTTTATTTTCCAATACGGGACGATACGGGACAGATGGCAAGCCTATTCACCTATTTGAAGAGCCACAAAATAAGGTCGCCACCTCCTTCCGCAGGCAGAAAATCCAGCGCATTCGTATTGTTCTTCTTTGGCAATTTCGGATGGCTCTACCTGATGCACAGATTACATGGAAACTGCGCCACTACATTGCCGTAGTGGCGTCCAGCCGCAATTGCAGTTAATCCAAATCCACCGAGTTCCGAGAACACAAGTACTAGAATTTTGTCGAGAGGCAGAGGCGGCACGAAATTTGACGGAGGCAGCCGCCTCCTAGTTCTCTATGCAGGAAAAACCCTGCTTAACCATAATTTAGTTGCAGCATTGGATATTATATTCAAGTGTATGCACACTACCACCTCGAGGCACCTTCTCTTGACCAATTTTAAATGATACATAAAGGTCCTTACCCAACAGCAACCTAACAAAGCATTGGACTTTATGTCTGTACACTGGCCTGAGCCAGAGACAAGAATCTCTGAAAGCTCCTGTGAGAAAACTGAAAAGGCTGCTGCAGGGCATCCTTCAAGGCTACAGCCAACCTTCAGAGAACGTCTGTTCAAAACTGCACAAGCCCTGCATTCTCAAGTGGACGCTCGCAGGATCAATGGATATTTGCTCTATGATATTACAGCCAATAAAGAGAACATTTATAGTAGTACCTTGCTCGAGCACTAGTGCCGCACGACACTGCAATGTAACAGGGACTGACAGAGTTGCTTAATGAAGCTTTTGAACATTTCTACAAGGGCGGCATCGCTCCCGCGGCTACAGTCAGTCATGGAGCAGATTGGGCTCCATCAGGGCTCCCAGTGTGAGAGTGTGTTTAAACTGATAAAGATGTCAGAGGAGTCCCTGCTCCTTATCAGCCCTCATTGTTCAGCTCTTTCTCTCTCACTACACTCAGTCTGCTGAGACTGAAGTGCCTTTGACAACCCCTTCGTCTTAGACTTTTCTCACAAGCCGGGGCTCTGCAAACCTGTCCGCACGAGCAGTAGATTGCAGGATATGAAGGACCTGGGCTCCCTGCGAGGCTCATTGACCATATCTAACTGTGATATGAATAATCGATAAAATGGATGCTACTGACAAATATGTTTATCCTTTCAGTCTTACTTTTCTTGCCACATTCACAAAAAATATGTGAAGCAAGGTTACCTCTATTTGTACTAGGAAAAAAAATGTGTAAATGAGTGTGGGATTTATCAACATATAGCTCTGCTGCAGTATGTCCTGTGACAGGCAAATTAACTGCCTGCTGGCATTTCCTCAATCTATTCCCCAACAATCTAAGCAGAAACAATTATGGAAAACATGGCAGCTGACATCCAGCCACCCCAATACATTACATTGATGTGCTTACACCCTCCTACTATGCTATATTATTGGCCAACATAGCTCCAAATCAATATTTAACATATAAAGACACCCCCCCCCCACTTAATCAGCAATCCCTTTAACCCCTCATACACCCTCCCAGCATGATGTGTGTTGCGGCAGACTGAGGGCGGGACTGTCTGTGTGAATTGCACACTCTCCGTCATTCTGATTCATAAAGTATCATAAACGTCCAGGAGGATCCACTGCCACATTAATCAGACACATTAGGCAGCTAACGGGAGAATACTTACAGAGGACATTAAGGCTGTCTCTGGATCTAGCCAAGGAAATTAACAACTCACCAGACAGATACAATCCACGGCAGATATGAGCGATGGGAGTAGGGAGCATGAAGGTGGGCTGAGCCTGTCTCTGGCTTGTACACAGAGTTGGCTTGACAGAAGCAATTAAGCCGCTCAGACTCCTCTGCATAAGCTACACCACTCACTTCAACACAAGAGGAAGGTCTGCACATATTCTAATAGCCCTGTTTCATCAGAGCAGCAGTTGTAAGTGCCCACTCATAGCACGACCTTGAGTAACTACAGTTCATGGCTAACATGGTGATAGATAATGCTCCGGAAACTCATGAACACACAACAGTGGAGTATATTTGTGTTGTTGTTTTAATTATTCTTTTCTATGTCAGAAACTGAAATCCATCCGAAGACCTTGAGAGGCAAAGATAAATTCTGAGACATTTGTTTAATGCCAAAATATGGAAATATGAGTTACTCAGTGAATGTTCATAATTTTTCATTTTCATTGAAATCCAGGGCAGAAAATTCACAAAATTAAACATTTAAAACTCATGTATAGGCTTTCACATCATTTTATGGCCACCTGGGGGCAGTGGAAAGAAGCTATGAACACAACATAGCTTGACTTATTATCAATTTTTGAATTGATATGGCGAATTTGTTACCTAACCACTGTATATTTACACTTCCAGCAGATACAGAACAGTGTCATTCATTTGGAGTTGTGTTTGTGGCTACTTGCCGTCTAGCTTGTAGTTTGCAAACACATCATCAGCATTTTAAGAGTTATTTTCAATATCTTTCATTTAGTAAAAGATAATAATAATATTAACAAATTTTATAATTACTTACCTATAATTCTAAATGAAGCCTAATGTATCATTTTCTTTTATCAAGTTTGTTTCAGAAATGAAAGGGTTACTGCCCTGAAACCAGGAAAATGGAGTTATCCAATCAGTTTTTTTTTTTTTTTGTGATCTAGCCAGAGAAAAGGTTATCTGGCTTACTTATTGGTTAGGACTTAACAACCATCACAGAAGGCCTGAAGCATGTCTTTTGTTTATAAAATTAGATTTTATTTCATTTTATTTTAGGGGATATTTAACTCTGGTCTACACAGTAGGTGGCGGTAATGCACATTAATGCTGGTTGCCACCCGCCAATAAACGAAAGAAGGTTTAAGCTAGGAGATCAGTCAGTCTGCGATGGACTTCACATGACAGTACTGACAAGTTGGAATATACTTTTGATGAGTGGACCCTTATGGACTAAAGGACTATAAATAATGAGAACAGACACATAATCAGACTTCACAGGTAGGGAATTGCCACTGTTTCACAGCCTTGCTGGTTTAGGATGTGTAGCATGTCAATATTGCCAACAGCATTTATATCTGTGTGTGTGTCAATATGCTGCTTTGCACGGGCTTTAAACTGGTCACCAGCGACCAAGATGAAAAGAGTGAGCTGCTAGCTGCTGTGTAGATTGCTAAAATGGATCCATCCCGGTTTGGTGCTCCTGTGAACTATCAGAGTCTCCATGTGATATGGTTTGGTCTGTGATTGTGTGTTAACTTTTTGAGTGCAGCTCACTCTCAGTGGAGTGTTTGTGGTTTAACAGCACCGTGCTGGGCAGGTGACAGGTCTGTTTACAGTGTTTGTGCCCTGAAAGACCTCACAGCACGGAAAGTGTCCATAGCCGTATCATGTTTTCATCACTGCTGATGAGAGCTGGGGCCCATAAATAAACTGTGACTACTGAAGGATCATTGGACCTGGGCCATAAAGGGCAGATAATGGAAAATTCTGGCTTATTTTGTAAGTCTTGCTAAGTCAGAGTTCCGTTCCATCACTGTGGCTTATAGGATCCCCTGCTCAGTAACCATGGTAACTTATACTGCTGAACTAGCTGCTCCATAGCAGGCTAACTGTCAAGCTTAATGTAGCTGTGTTTCAATGAATTTCCAACGGCCGGAAACAGAATCCCAAAAGACAGTTCCATCAAGTTTCTTTTTGCGCTTGCATCACTTTTGTCATGTCTGTGTTGAGAAGTTAGGGTCACACACCCTAGTTTAACCCAAACAAAAATGTAGCGTAATACTGATTTATAATGATTTCTTTGGTTGAGTTTCTGTGCACAACCAGTACTGTTATAACTTAGGTTGTGCTTAACAGTGTGATTGATATAGATGGGTCAACCCTGCAGGTGTTACCAGCAAAGCAAAGCAGTCATTTTAGACTAGATTTGGGTATTAAATACAAAAGGATAGTTTAAGTTCAAGGATAGAAAAATAACAAAAACAACACAATTATTGGCTGATATGCATGTGAGTAGTCACAGGGAAATAAAGTGACAGTTATGGATGGGGGTTGGGTTACAGGCCTAGCTCTAATACTCAGGGTTCCCCACTGATACACATCACATGTCAGCCTACACATGTCAGCCAAAATTTTTTAAAGCATGAAAAATCTCCAAAGAGGATTAAAGAGAGAGCGTGTGACCTGAGGTGTTTCTTTCAAATTCACTGTAATTATAAGGCCACAAGTGAATAGAAGCAACATTTAATGTGCTCAGTGATTCATTATTCAGGTTAGTGTCACTCTGCGTTTACTTATCACTAATTCCCTAGGTCAAAATTAGATAAATTAGTCATGTTTACATACACTATCTCAGACTATGATTAGAAAAAAACTTCCCTGAGTGAGCAGCAGTGAGCATGCCCGATGAGTGCTCTGGACTAGAGGTCTCAGAGGCACAGCTGTGGCTTTTTTTTTTTTTTTTTTTTTACAGTATCTTTGACTGCAATTTAATTTCCCTCTTGTGCTCACTTAACCATCCCTAACTCATGCATCAGACATGATAAAGTGGATCGATGTGGCAAAATATCCTCCTCTTCTTTAGTTTCTGATTTTCTGTCATTATCACTCTTCAGTGTAGATTACTTGAATTTGATTAGCTACATCCGCTATCCTTTTCTGATCTTGACAGGTTCAAACAGGAAACATGATTGGAAGGAGCCCTTGGCACAGCGGTGTGCTGTTTTTAGATACTGAGCGTCATCACTTGGAATTGGAAACAGGCCGCAGACATATGTGATTTTTTTTTCTCTGGTTTTTCATTGAGTCTTTCAATAGATTATTAAGGAGTCACTGGGATTCTGGTGGAGAGCAACTTCTTTTTTTATTGGAGGGCAAAGCCACTGAGGGCTCAACTTTATAACACTGTAAGGGACTTTTTATTCTGTTGTGCCTTGTGCCCCAGGTTTGAAAGGGGCTCTAAAAATAAAGGAAAACTTGAGCAACCTGTCAGCAGTTGCTGCATATCAAACACACACTTTCATGTTGTTTGCTGGTGTTTGTTTATCCTTTCTGGAGGATTTATATAGATGTGCTAAACATAGAAAACCTTCTTATCTGTCGCATTTTTAATACTTACAGTATTGATTTCACATAAGCTTTAATGCGATGTCTGTAAGGCTTGACAATACTTGAGTAGTGTGACTCATTAAATGCATATTTGTAGTTAATCCTTTTTCAGTTTGATTTGGTATTTTCTTGCTGTTGCATTTGAGTTGCTCTAAAAACCAACATTCAACTTTCAAAGTGCCAACAGTCTATTACAGTAAATGGACAAAATAATGAAGTTATTAGCATTTAAATTAATCAAATATTAATCAATTCAACATTCTCACTTACTTTTAAGTGCATTGGGATCCACTTTACACACTAGACAATTGAGAAAATGAACAGCAATTTTGTTCTGTTTATCAAAGTAACAGTGTGTCTAACCATATTTATATGATCATATTTGCACTTCATCTGGCTTCATCTAGTCACCATGTGACACAATGTTCCTGATGTAAAAACTCAAATCTATGCGAGTCTCGGAAATACATTAGCAAAAAGCTATTTGAAGAGATACAGTGGTTCATTACTTTTTCAACAGTTCATCTCACTGACCTTGACCACATCTTCATCTGTAGAGCGACACTTGACTGCTTCAGAGACGTCAGTAACAGAGGCGTCTATTCCAATGGTCACCACCTTTACTGGGAGAGCCACTGTCTTCCCAGTCAGCACAGCGGTGTTCAAAATCTCAGAGTCCTAGAGAGAGGGAGAGAGAGCTCAGCACAGTAGTCGTCAAGGGCCTGGCAGGTCTCTAATCCACCCAATAAAACAATCAGTACCAGCTCAGAAAGAATAGAAAAAGTGCAAGTAACAAGTGGTATTGAAAATTGCTTTCCGCAATCACTGCTCGATTAGTGATTATATGGTAAACCACTGTGAAATCAGAACCACTGCTGAGTAGATGGCTAATGACTGATGGCAGCTGGTGAGCTCATTGTCCAGGACATTGTTCCAGCAGCTAAAAATCCATGTTTTTGTCATTTACAATCTATTGTACCAGGTCCACTGTACAACTAGAATCTAGTTGGAACTTCCCTTTGGGTATTTGGTCTCCAAAAAAAAGAAAATTCTTCAGTTTTTCAACATCCAGCATTTTGTTTTCATTGATTTTTAAGAAGCTCCAGTTGAGTTTGTTGCTGAGTTGCTAAGATGCTAAATATGAAATTTACCATAATTATCTGGGGATTATTGTAATTATTGTGAATGTAAATATTAGGTTGAATACACAACATCCCCCACACTGTCAAGCCATCTAACTGATGAAAGCAATTAGCACAACATTGTGCTTCACTCGTCCCTGAAATGACAGAAAAAAATTAGATTTGACTTGATAAATGACAGGAAACCAATCAAATGCTGAAATAATTAAATTTTATGTGGGAAAAGTATTCATGCTCTATCACATGAGTATTTTTCTTCGAATCATTCCCTCCACTTGTCAGACACACTATCAGTAATATAACATGAAGTCACTGAGTATCTCTTGCCAGGTTTGTTCCAGCTTTTATTCATGTTGCCGTGCATCCACAGCAAATTGAAAGCCCTCTTTGCAGCCTCTGTAGTGGTTGTGATTACTGTGCACATGTAATTGCCTGGTAAGATTACTGCCAGGAGATGTCTCAAACACTGCCTTATTTGGAATACATAGTGAATGCCATTTCTACCTTGAGTCATATGCTTGGCCTCTTTTCTCATTGGCTTCCTCAACCCTTATGCTTATACTCTTCTGTCAGGCCACAGCAGGAGGTTGGATGGGCTGAAGAGGATATTATAGATTCAGGGTCATGATGTATGATAAGAGAAAAAAACACAAGTGGAAGGAAAATATGGGAATAAAATAAGAAGCAATAAAAAAACAACGATTGAATTAAAAAGAAGCCAAGATAAATACTGCCATCCAAAGTGAATGGGGAAAAGAAAAACGTCGTGTTACGGATGGAATAATTAAAATGCCTCTATTTTACAGAAAAAAAGCATTGCCACAGAACAGAACCTATAACTAAAAAATACTACTAGTACTAGTATTTATAATACTAGTTTCCATCGGGATATGGGATAAAATGTGGTGTCCAATAACAAACTGTCCATAAAATACCCTTATTTTAATAATTTACGCTCCATGGTTAATAGGGTTTAACTGTAAGTGTCTCTGTTTTGGTAGGTGTCTTTCTGCTATTGATATTTTTGTCAAAATCAATACTTTAAAATTACATACAATGTATTACATCTAAATATATGATTCAAAGTTAGCTTAGCCACACCAAACTGCACTAATTTTAGTGGCAGCTTCAGTGAGTTTAGTGGTAGCTTCAGTGATTCTCTCCATCATGACTGGATTTATATCATTTAGTTAAGTGGAATAAACAAACTACCAAGATGTAAATTGGATATTTTTCAATTACAGATAACAGCTGGGCAAATAAATAAATACATAAATATATAAATGTGGCTATCTCACTTGCTAGCATTCACTTGCTATTATCTTGCTTTAGTTGTGTAGTTAGTTGTTTGTTTCTCTGTGACAGAGTGCAGTTACTGCTGTTTGGCTTGGCTGTTAGCTCTGTTTTATAGTCACTGTAAACTTAATGTGCTTTTTTTCACTGAAATGATATGGCATTATCATTATTATATGACAAAACACACACCAGGAAGTTGGGTATTAACAAGCGAATAATATATTCAATGTTTTTCATGAAATGAATGGTGAAACTTAACCTGCTGGGACTCAGTCAAGTCTATGTTTTGTAGATTAGACTGAGTGCCTGAATACTTTTAACTAGCCTCAATGTAAAAAGCACCATTGCTGTAATTTGCCTCTGGACTGTAGAAGAGATACTCTTAGTGACTAACCTCAGCAGCCTAGATAGCCCTGGTTCTTTGAATTCAATGGAGGAACTTCATTACGCTGAACAGAAATCTTAACCTTTAATTACACATACTCACACACATGCACATACACCGCTATTATCATCAGAAGATAAATGGGGCCAGTTAAAATAAGTTTGAAGTAACTTTTTCTCTCTAGTCACCCATGCACTGTCTCTTCTGTCTATTCAGCTCAAAGAAACTGTGCGTCAATTACACAGATTGCAAAGGAACCCCGGGCGCCCCAGTAAGTAGCTGCCATTGAGGTCAAAGTATACCTCTCAATACCTCTACTGTATGACAAACAGGGCCTCCTTGTTATTGGGGAACTGAAATGACTTTAGACAATTGTACTGCATGGCAAAAGTCTCTCATTCTAAGCTGTTTTCATTCTGCTCTTGGGATGGTCTCACACAAAAGCATTGATTTCCTTAATTTCAATGGGCTGGAACCCCAGGCCACGCAATTTTTTTTCACTCTGTATTGAAGCCAGCACTAAAGACATTTCTGTGCTATTCTATTGAGGTAGCAACTGTTATTTGTTTCTTTTAACAGAGAAGAAATCTAAGCCTGGAGTGATGCCTGTTGAGTAAGATGTCACATTCATTTCAAATCATATTGCTAAACCTGACGAGCGCAGACAGTACCAAATCTACAGTGTCTGACTCAATGTCACTGTTTTCATGTGTATTCCACAGTCACCAGGGTAGTACATAAGACTTGCACACTGCTCCGTTAACTTGCTTTCTAAAGACTCATCCTGTGTCTGTGAGCTTGAGAATCAGAGTTATTCAAAGAAAGAGAAAAGGAGGATTAAGTTTGGTTGAAAGGAGCCTGGTCGTTTGTAAGCATCAATTACTGAATCCATTCAGCTTTGGAGTGAAATGATTATTAGTTGAGGCAGGAGATACCAATGAATCGCAAAAAAACACTTAATCTTCAAATGAATTTTCATTACAATTTTATAGACTGTGACAGTGTTATATAGCAATATAACCCCCCCCCCCCTCACTCCCTGTGCCACTGACTTTGATTCAATTCCCCTGTAAATTAATTCTATGTCTACTGGGATTCCTCCATTTCCAGAGGGTCGTCTATAATACATGATGGGGTAAATGGTTGGGACCTAGTGAAAGCAGAGGCTAATGTTAGATTACAGCAGCTGGAGATGACCCAGCAGGTTGAGACCAGCAGAGAGCAGGGCCTGGCAGTAATAAGCCACAGCGGGATCCCACAGTGATGCATCAGTGGTTCACACTCAGACATAGACAGTACAATTAAACACAAAATGGAGACCAGTGGTGCACATCAGCAGTGTCACTCAGTTAGCTTACAGTAGTGTGAATGAGGATGGTATGAAATATGGGCCTTTAAAATTTTAACATTAGTCCTGTACCTGCTGTGTTTCATGATCTTTCATTTTAGAATATTAAAAGTTGCTACGCGTGGCAGTGCGTGTGTTATTAAATACCTTGCTCACATCTGTTCTATGTGCATTTATTGGAGAAATGATACGATCTTATAGTAGTCCTTGATAACCCAATACATTCAGATGAGATAAATGGGAAATTGGAATTACGCAGCCTGAGCAGGAGATATGGGATGCAGATGTGTTGCAAAGGAAAAATTCAGTTTCAGTTTTCTGTCATAAAGCAAGCTCCCTTTGTATCAAATAAAAATCCGACAGATTTCCTGTCAAATCTAACAAAATTACACATTATGTAAATTGCTGTAAAGCCTGAGCCTGTTGGTAATGTCCTCATTTGTTCACATTTATGATCTGTTGTTTCATGATTAATGTGGCCTTGATTTATTAAGAGGTAATCCATGGCAAAGCCTGAAGTCACCTGAAAATAACACACCATGCAGAGTGCATTATTTTTCTTAAATACAAGGATCTAAATGGATTATCTCATTTACAAAGCACCATGGCCACTGACTAAATATCAGTATACAGTATTTTGCTTCATATTTTGGAGCAATATGCTTTTTAAATAAAATGGGTATTGTCTTTAGCAGGGCCAAATTAATGCATTATGGGTGCCCAAGGACAAAAATGCCTTAAAACTAGATTTTATGGCAAGATTTTAGGGTCCCCTGTAGGACCACGGAATAAGACAGTTATTCAATTTTTACTGGTGCATGCAGTATTGCTAAACTAAATTACAATGAAATCACACAATGAGCTTGGAGCCTGAGGATCTCAGGGCCCAAGTGCAGTTGCTCTCTATGCTCAATTGGTAATCCAGCCAAGTAAATGTAGTAGAAGTTGAAATAAGTACCTTGTATCACCTATAAGCATTGGTTTAGAAGGATGATGCAGAATAAGAGGCTGTGCAGTTGTCTGAAAATGAGGCACACCCTGCCAATCAGAATTGAGTACTCTCTATGGGTATTACATATAGCACTTTGAAAAAGGCCTCCATGGGAAGCGAGGGTAAGGAGCATTCATGTGAATCAGGTTCTACTTGTCATATCTCTGTGTCTTTCAGACATGTGTCCTCCTTTTTGCCACTCTTTGCCCTCGCCAGTATGTAAAAGAAAACAAGATAATAATGTTTGGCGATCAGCAAACACAAATGCTTAAACAACAGAACACAAGAGGCAGTAATACAAGTTTACAAATGCTCTTATTTATATTTTCAAAGATGTGTCATGCAGCTTGCTTTATTGTTCATTTGATTCTCAGCTGTTGATGCTGGTGTTTGTGCTTTACTTACAACCCCATCTGCTCCCTCAAGTCTCACAGATAGGAGTCTTTTTGTTCAATAATCTGTGGGAGAACTGCCTGTCTGCTTTATCAAGGATCTCTCTGTTAGCATTCAGCACGCTGCTGTGGCTGGTAATGTGTTCTGGGCCGTAATTTCTGCCTGTGTCTCGGTTGGATCTGAAAATAAGTGAGATTTATGGTGTCAGCCTGAGTGACACGGGCAGCATGAGAAGTAGTGAAGCTGCCTATCCGGGTGTTGCGATTAGCCTCTGCTTCTACCACAGCGCTAACACATCCACATTCTGACCCCACAAGTCTGGCAACAGCTACAAACGAACAGGTCGAGCTCAGTGTTGAGTTCGGGATTTTGGGGTCTGCATTATTCATAGTGCATCAGAGAGAAGAGCGGGTGGTAAACACAGTGTATATGATTAACACCTAATCTGGTGCTTTTACCACCATGATTGATGACTTGTCATTGAGTCTCTTTATGATCTTTCATGTCATTTCAAGAGCAAAAGCATTAAAAAAAAGGCCATGAAATATGCCAATAGTCAACTAACCTATAGTGAATGAAATATTCATACTTCTGATAAACATTTTCATCCCTTGGTGATAAAGTATGCGTACGTGTGAGGAAACTGAAATGGGAGTCGGGGGCTTGTGCTGTAGACATTATACGCCACTCAAACAGTGTCCTGAGGCTATTAAGCAGACTAAAAGAGACATGTCCTTTCATCAGCTCCTCTCTCCACATTGTGCATTGCTCAATGTGGCACTTCCTCCCCTCTATTCCAGTGGGCGTTTAATTGGCTAGAATCGAGAAACATGGAGGAGAGTGGGAATAAAGGCCTTGGTAGCACCATGCAGAGCGATACATCACTGCATGACAGCGCACTGAAGTGGTGGGATGATTGTGAAGCCAACACACTGCCTTTTAATGAGGGTCCTTCTCTTGCTCCCTTCTCTTCTCTTCCCACTCTTGCTCCTCCAAGAATCAACCAGTTCCTCTCCCGCCTTCCCCTTTTTCCTTGTTTCTTCCCGACTGACAGGATAAAGGTGGCTGCAGTACGTGGCACACAAAGACCCATCTCCACTCAGCAGTCACCCCTCGCTGCATCCTAAAACACTTCTAACCGCTTTTCAGTAGCAGTGCCCTGTCTGAGGTACTCGCCGGTCTGAGATCTGATCTGCTCATTACTGTTGGCCATGGCTGGTCGGGAGAAGATTAACTCGATGGCTGCTTTGATAGTGGATCCGCTCCAGAAAGTGTCAATTTAAAAGGAGAGGTAATGAGGGATCATGCTGAGGATCACATGGACACAGTGAACTGGTGCCACTTTAATAGGTACCTCATTCAGTAATTAAGAGACATTATAGAAAGGGCACTTCATATGCTGTCAGAGTACATAATAGAAGTCAACCACACAAAGGTGGCAATATGTGAAAGAGCTGAATTGATAGGCTGATAATAGACAAGTGTAGATTGTGGCACATTTGTGGGTGTAACTTCTAAAAACCGCTATAATTATTTCTGAGAACTATAGAATAGCATTTGTATGCATTTCTATTTAAACCTTTGGAAAAAACATGCACATTATTAGATAGAAAGTGCTTTAGCCAGGACCATTTCATAGTGACCAGGTATAGAGCAGACTCTTATTTCAGGGAAAACAATGACGGGGCTTTTTAATTAGCTGATTGACATCAGCTGCTTTTTTTATGCGTCACAATGACTAGCTCATTCATCAGCTACTTGGCTAACAGCTGACTAGTTACATCCAATTATATTCTGAAGCATATTCTGAGCACTGAATAACATATTCTCACTGTTACTCTACTGATACACACCCTTTCCAGTGCTTTTTGCTGCTACAGCTCACAACCCAACCTCCAGACCTCCTCCTCATGAGCTAAGCTTTTTGGTTTAACTAAGATTTAATGTATGCGTTAATTATAGTAATCAACATTTAACAGGCGTAGCAAGAGTTATATGAGAAGGTTTATACCACTCGCATATCTGTATGGTAAATATGATTCTACCACCACCAGCCAATTAGCTTAGTTTAGCATAAAGACTGGGAGCAGGGCGAAACGGCTAGAAAGGCTCCATGCAAATGTAAAAAATTTGCTTCTAAAGCTCACTAATTAACACCTTATATCTTCTTTAGTCCAAACAAAAACATAGAACAGACAAATTCTGGTTTTATGGGGGGTTGTTTGCTGGATTGTTTCTTGGCTGGGGGCTGTGTCTTCAGAGTCTGCTGATTGTTTGACAATCTCACTGAGATGAAAAGACGCCAGCAAGTCACTGTAGCTGGCCAAGAAATATACCCGCAAATAATCCCCTGTAAAAGCACAACTTGCTAGCCCGGCTAGCTGTCATGGCTGTAGCTTCACATTTATCATAGTAACATAATCCTAATTTTCAGCAATAAAGCGAATAAATGTATTTGCTAAGAAGTATTCCTCCAGGTCCCTCAAATATCAGAGCCTTTTCCAACTAAACCTAAATATATAACCAGTTAAATGGCCATTTTTCTTAATGTAAGTGCCTCTGACAGAAATAAAAGAAGAAAGCATCTTCTTTCTAAAATCTCTGACCTGAGTTTGACTTGTGATGATCAACCATTGTGACTGTGAAAGCAGCAAAGTAAGAAAGAAAACATAAAAAGACTAAAAACGGTTTGCACTGAACCTTCCAAACACATACTGAAGTAAAAAAGTTGCATATACTTGCACAGAAATTCCTGAGCTTAATGGACTCTGCAGTGGAAAGATTTATATTGTATTGTTGCCCTCACAAACTTCAAAAGAAGGGCAGTCAATGACATATCAAGAGCTTGTACTTTTTTTCATCTGCACTGCCTTGGCACCTGCTATGTAAAAGGATTCCCAGAACTGTTCATGGACAGTATTGATGTTTTAGTCACATTGAATTGCTCTCAACTATAAATTATTAATGAGAGCACATGATTTATGGGTAAACTTTGACTGCAGCGAGGTGTCACAATGATATGCTGCCGACAGGACAAAACCCCCCACAAATATTAGTAACATTATGAATCGTGCCCAACTCCTTAATCGACATTTTCTACAAAGCAAAGGGACTTACTATGGGTAAATATTCAATCTTATCACACATCACCTGAAAGAAGAAGACATCGTCTGTGTGACGAGCAGATGTGTAGGTTTATGAACTGCAGTCGTAGCACCATGTGCTGCATCCATGCATCTTCAGGAGAACGCTTAATAGTGTCTGTGCTTACAAAATCAAGTTTCAAAAGAGGAAATATTTAGGGTTGATGCTAAAAGAGTGACCATGGATTGCTCATTGTGTAGTGAAAAGGAACTTGTGAATAAAACATGGCTGGATGTGGAAGTACTATATTTCAAGTTTATAGGACGAATCGTCTGCAATTCTCATGAATACCATACCTGTAATACATTTAGATCAATGGGTCAGGAGGGAGGAGCGGGTGTCCCCGATGAATTTCAACAACAGTCGGACTCGGCTTTCGACGAATCAAGGTCAGACACCAGGGACACCACCGGCTCTCTGCTCACCTATGAGTGAGAGAGCTGCAGGAGCTCAGAGTAAGAAGCTGGCAGGCTTTGACTGATGCTGGTGCTGGTAAACCGATGCCTCGCTCGTGCCCCTGCTGTTTGCCCATTGAGCTGGGGCCTGGAGGCCAGAAGGCAGGGAAACAACCCTGCCTGCGCCAGTCTGCTCAATTTCAGCCTGATATCTATCACACTCAGACAATCGATGAAGAGTTCTTCACCAACAGCCAACCATGCCTGTAGGGGGATGACCTCCTGATCTTTGTCTGATTTCTTCACCCGTCTCTAATCGAGATCCATACTGCCAGCTTAGCTTGGCTTAGCTTGGCTTAGCTGCCCTCTGGACACAGACCTCTCTCAGCAGGCACAAAGGTCAGCTCCACTGTAGAGTCCATTACCACTAAAAAATACACACATTCCTTTGAAACCTCAGTGGGCCAGGATTAAAGTCAGAATGAATAGAACTCAGCCAGAATTTGAAGTGGGATGTTAACAATTATGGGGAGATGTGAGATATGGACGTGTGCAGACCCTGTCACTCTGAGATTGATCTGTCAGTCTGGATCTGCCCTTCCCATCTTCCCAGAATTTTTTTTTTTTTTTTTTGCCGTGCTGTACAAAATTTCTTTCACCATTGCTGACAGAGTTAGGAGAACTGAGAGGGCTGCAGCGCCGGGGATGAAGGTTCACAGCATTCCATTAGCAAAACTAGAATTTAAGTGGTTCCACAGGGTACAGGTTTTCTGTAGGCACAGCAAAATAAACTTTAACACAAATGCCATATTTCATGCATGAATCACGCAATGCATCATGGGTCATCTTCTGAGAATGGCAGTGGGACAGGAAACAAGTCATTTGACCTCACTGCTGGAGTAGCTTTCAGAAGCATTGTGGAAAGGTTAGCTTTCTTAATGGAGACCGATCATTCTCTGATGTCACTGTAATGAGCGAGCTTTGCAGAAATATGTCCTGCAGCAGCAAAATGTGTTCATCTAAAGCTCTAATCACACACCACAAAAACAAAGCAAGGCTGTGTGAGAGAGTGTGTTTAAAAGGTAACAAACCTGGTCCCCTCACTTTTAGCTTTTCAATTACAAAAGGATTTCTGAGCATACAATCTTCTACCCTTTGTGACATTGGAAGAATTTGCAATTAAATCTCTAGTATCTATTCCTTTTGAAAGTAACTCCCACTTTGCAGCAGTGTCATGAAATGGTGCAGCAATTCACCCCCCACTCCATTCCTCACTTGTTACTGCACGTGCAGTTGCGGTGAAAATGAGTGTCAGTTCATCCAAATACCTTTTTTTTTTTTTTTACGTCCTGCGATGACGAAGGAATTAAGGAACATGGAAAATGTAAAGCTGTACAGCGTCAAGTACTCCGATGTTGTTCTAAATTAGCCAGGCATTTATCACAATCCATTGTCCCAATTAGCACTACATGTAGTAAGCCACATGTGCATACTGCGGCAGCCTCAATTAGTGCTACCACTTCATCACCAGTCTCTTTGCTGTAGTAGATGCTAATGGATTGCTCGCTTGGGGTCCATCCATCAGCCCCTTATTGTAAACTGTATGACTCATGCTATGTGAAGAAAAAAATGCCACTGTTATCCTGTTCCACTAAAATGGCAGGGGCATGCAACAGAGACTCGACACAAGTGGCTGAGGTTATGAGACAAGGGAAATCAGGTGCTTTCATGTAGGGTGTACAGTACCGGCTCCTCTGATAAACAGCTTGCATGATATTTCGTGTGCATGTGATGCATTTCTGCAGGATTAGCTGGCACATTAGTGCTTATGTCTCTATGCCTAACTATGAGTTTGATGAATGGTTCTCCAGATTTCACTTGCCTGGCAGAGGAGATGTGCATTGCAACAGAGGGAATGGGATCGAAAGGAGTAAAATGAAACATTCATTGGAGGATGTTGATAGATGACTTTATCATGTGAGAGCAGAAGTGGCCAGAGAAGGCCGGGGTGATGATGTATTGTTTAACGATACATTGGAGCGGTACGTGAATACAAACGGCTTCTTTCATTTCGCCTCATCTCTGTGGCCGCGGAGCTTGTGTGAGTGAGCACAGTTTGGTGTCTCGACTGGAACAGGAAGACTGATGAGTCCAGATATGATGTATGCCCTGTCCTCCTGCTCCCTCTCCATCACCAGGCATCCACAGCATGGGTAATGATGATGAGGGCAGCCTGGACAGGAGCGTATTACTTCACGATGGTAAAAGATAATGGACCAGCCTCCTACTGTGCAGGGGAATCTGCACAGGAATCCAATTACTGCCTTTAAAATCCATCTCAAGATGACCCAAAAAAACACACAGCTCTTTCACACTTTAAGTGAAATGGAGGATGCCAACACAAGGAGGTGGAGGGTGACAGGGGAAGCAATTAATCTACATTGTAAATATATTAATGTATGTTTGTATGGAGCAAGCAGAGGAAATATAGGGAGAGAAAAGAGGCGGAGAAAAAAGAGAGGAAAAGATCTGAAAAAGCAGGTGAAGAGAAGACAGGCCGTGGACAGGCGAACGGTATCACAGTCGACAGAAAACGTTCTGAGGCATTTCCTCGCTCTAAACTGACTAAAAGTTTTGAGTACTCTTTTCATTTTCTGCTTTTGAAATAATTGCTGCATTTGCAGAACTGCGGCTTCACGGTTTGAAATTGGTGACAAAGTGGTGAGCGGCGCTCTGAGCCCTCCCAATGCAGGTGGGTGTGTGACAACACACAGGAGGAGCCCTCTTCAAAGGGAGTGGAAAAAAAGGAGAACTCATCTTTCAAAACGATGTCGCTGCTTTCCCAGAGGTGTCACCCATGGCAGAGCCCATCACTTGGCTGGGGAAATGCAATAAAAAGACCTTTTTATAATAATCAATTCCAGCAAGGGCACAGTAATTTAGAACACGGCAGAAATGGGCAGGGAACGGGTCTGAGGAGCCATTGAAGTAATAGGCCATAAATGTGATCAAACCCAAAATAAGCTTCCCATTACTAATAGTCATTAGCTTTATTACATTACAACCTTTAGAGACATGGTCAGTTATGGATCCTCATTCAGTTTATGAGATTATTTCTGGTCAAAACACAATTACAGCAGCTTTTCCATTATGACAAAATACAGTCCTAGACTAATTAGTGCTAATTACAGATGAAAGGACTTTCTAGAGCAAAACCACAGTGCTGTTGTGTCAACAGATGCCTTCAGCATGCTCTGTGAAGTCTCCCCTCTCAACTTGATTAAAAAAGATTGGAGAATTTCCCCATGAGTTTCTCCCTCCACACTATCTCTGAAAACAGCCTCCCCTTTCCCCCTCTAAGTGTGTTTCTTCCCTTCGCTTCCCCACACTTCTTCTTCTTCTTCTTTCTTTCATCTGTAACCTCGATTTACTGTCAACATAACTGATCACAAAAATATTCCTCTACTGCAAAAAAAGCAACAAAAAACAATAACGATAACAATGGCATCAAATAGACTGTATGAGAAAGACAGGCTTTCAGTTCATCTTTATGCAGCGATGCAGCACTGTAGCTAACTAAAAAGGCGGCTATAGGCAGTCATATTCCTTTCAAAGCTCCATTAAGCAGTATGTTTTGATATTAATGCTGACTGTCTGTGATGTAAATACTGTTGATCCCATTGAGGATCAACACCACAGTTTGCAGCTCTAGGCAGCTCATTACTTTGTCTCTCAGAGACCCAGATCTTTTTTTTCTTAGAAGCCAGGGGTTGAAACAAGAGGCAAAAGGATTGAATATTTGACTCTCATTTCACCAATGGTGAGACACAGGACTCTGATGGGTTGTCAGTTTTGCTCTGTTTCTGCTAGATGTGTAAGTAATGTTTAAAGCTTGCCAAAAGGGGTACATTGACATTTTACAAATCAGATGCTGAATACCGCCAAACCACACTCTTAGAAATTGCCACAGAATTTAAACATCACCTTCCTGACAGCCCTTGCCAAAGGGGTTATTTCTAGCTGGAGTGTTTCTACTTGATGTTCTTGCTGAAATCCTTGTGTCCTCAGACTGTCCAGCAGCTAAAATCCAGATGAAATAAGCTCGAAATAGAATCTTAATAACAAGCTTGATACACTCATCTCAGTCATCTTCAATTATTACTGAACGCTCTGTGAAAAAAAAAAAAAGAAGAAGAAGCTTAACGAGAAGCAGTAAGCAATTTTTGGATTAATTTGCCCAGGGTTTTACTTCACAGGCTACATACAGTCTGCCCTGTGTTACTGGTGGAGTGTGTTGTAGCTGTATGTGGCCTTAAATGAAGACTGCAGGTACTCCTCCGAGCTGGCTCTATCCAATATTAATACTATCAATGAACCTCATTGTTTCTAAGCATGTGATTTTCATATATTCATGTACCAAATCTGCTACCGCTCCATCTTCACTACTCAGCGACTTCAGTTCTGTTTTCTATTGGAAAAATCTGAGTTTGTCTTCCCTTTGGTGGCGAGAGGGTGCTGTCTCTCTCTCTCTCTGTATGTGTGTGTGTGTGTGTGTATGTTTAAGGTGGTTTGACAACACTGCTCTTACATTACCTTACTTCCTCTTTTCTATCAGCGAGGAGTGTAGCACAGGGGAGGGAGAGGAACTTATCTGTGGGCCTTTCATGCCACAGTGATCCCAAGTAATCTAATTCAGCCTTCCTCTTTCTCGCTTGTGTGCCTCTCTCATATTGGTGCATGCAGATTGCAAAAGCCTTGCGTGTGTGCGTGTGTGTGTGTGTGTGTGTGTGTGAGGGAGGGAGAGCAGGGAGAGAAAAGGGGACAGGCAGGGAGAAAGACAGAGTTAATGAGTTCTGAATGTGTCTGCATGTATAAGTATTTGTGTTGTGTGTTAAGTACCACGGGGTGGCCGGAGATGCAGTGCACCTTGGGAAGATGTTCTGTGCAGGAGATGAAAGCAGTTGTGTGGAGTCTTAATAGTAGAGCAAAACGCATTGAAACAAAATTGTCCAAATCAACCCTCTATTCAATAAATATCTGACAATAAAAAAAATTTACAAGTATTAGTATCAAAAGTAGATGCTGTATTTTCAATACAATGTAACCACACACACACACACACACACAAACTGTAACATCTGTTTAACACACACAATTTCTCTCCTGTGATTTCCCGCCTAAATCATCCTGTCCTGTCCCTAACTGATTTAGCCAAGTTTAGCGAATAATTGTAATACCAGGTTAACTAAGATGGATTTTTGTCAGTGTGAAAAAAAAGAAAAAAAGAAGTTACATGATTGATAGTGAGCCACGAAAGCCTCCTCGTCTATGTAAAATGAGCAGAATAATCAGAGTGAAGAAGCTGACACTTTCAGGACTCAGTGATGACTGAATGTTAGATTTTGGAGGGGGGGGGGGGCTCGCTCGTTCACAGATTCATTTTTACGGAAACAGTAGTGAAATGAAATGAAATTAATCGGTAAAGTAAAAATTTCACTCGGAAATGTGTTTTTCAGTGAGCAAGCAAGGGCAAATTCTCTGGTTGAGTCTCTTTTATGAGTAGAGCCTTTGTGAGATAATCATGCAAATTATCTTTGCGGTTTTTTTTGTCAGTGGAAGGTGTGGGAGCTCACTATATATTCCTAGAGCAAGGCAAGTATAGTGTTGATACATCAGTGACATGAAAAGGACGTGAGAGAAGGAACTGAAACAATCCTGCAGCATCAGACACATAGCTTCAATTATCCTGAGAGTGGATCAGTGGGTGAGGATGCGCCTCATTCCTCTGAATCCAGGAACAGCCACCCACGGGCATCTATCATCTACACAGCTACAGGCAATATTTAGAGAATAACATTGACACGACAGTCAGGTCTGTATCATGCAGATCAGAAGCACCAGAATAGAAGTGAATTCAATCTTTGTTTTAGTAATCAGCGCTGATGTGACAGCACATCTTTCTCTTTAGTCAACACAATTGACATTGCTCATTTTTAAAAAAAAATTTTTTCCCCACCTGAATGTTTTGATCCAAATCAGACGCAGTGTTTTACAGGTCACTGAGCCGAGCTGTAGAGATGTGTGAAAGGCTCTCTGTGTGAAGTTCTATAGGGGGAGCTTTGGTAAATCTACACAACAGAGTGACTCTGCCTCGCTGAGGGAGACACACAGCTCCAGGCTTACCCTCAGGCCAGAGCCACCCTCTAGACAGCATCTGAGGCCTGCTGGGAGCTACAGATGCTCTCCTCCTGGCCTCCTCGTAAACACACTCTGCGGGCACAGACCTACATTACAGCTCTGCCTCCTCTATCTGAGCAGCAGAGGCGGAAGACGTACTCAGATCTTTTTCTTTGGAGTATAAGCGGTCGTAGCAGTACAGTCTTGCCATTAAAAACCCATCAAGTCATTGTACTTCAGTGTTAGCAGCAAAATGTAATCAAATATAAAAGTACTTATTATACAGAACGACCCCTTTCAGAGTGTCATTATGTATGTACTACATGATTGGATTACTGCTGATGTATTAGTGTGTGCGCAGCCTTTTCGTGTTGCAGCTGGTCAAGGTGGATCTAACTTGACTTATTTCATGTTGCGTAGTGTAGAAACTATTTTTAATGAGTTTTGAGTGTTTTCTTTATTTAGAATATCTTCTTCTTATTTTCTTTCTAGTGTTTTATTTAGGTAGCACCACACACACGTATATATGGGTAGGCAGGTATAGGACCAGCACACATTTGGGAGTAGTGTTTATTTTTTGTTTTTGTTTTTTTTACCGGACACAAAAACCTGCATTCATTTCATTCCTATTCCTAGTTTGTTTCTATTTGGACAGAGAGCCATTGCAGGAAGTCTATTTTACAGTATTGTGCGGTGGCCCTGAGAGCCCTGGAAGCACTTGCAGGAATGTATTATGATACATGTACTATAATACATCCATGTGCACTTGTTCAATGAAGTTAAAAGCATTGAATAACAAGTGCATGAAGATGTTTTCTGAATATGTTTGTGGTTTGTCTATTTATTTTTGTTTGTTTGTTGATTTGTTTTCTTAAGTTGCAGTGCGGTGAGCTCTCGGGGCCACTGTCTTATTGTATTTAAACGCTCTTCACATGTTTCATATGTAAAATCTGTAAGTAAAGTAAAAAGTGCAGTATTTCCTTCTAAAATGTTGTGGAGTAGAAGCAGAAATTCAAATACTGGACTTATGTACAGTACTCAAGTAGATGTACTGTGTTACTTTCCACCACTGCTAAGCAGCAGCTGTTACACTGTGTGACGTTTGTTTGTATTTTATAAATATAAATTCATCATTATCAGAAGTATTTCAATGCCAGTGAAATGACTTTTACTCCACATGATGTTAAAGCAATTACCCTGCTTGTTATTCAAATGTTTATACTTCACTGAAAATCTGGAACGAAACGTGTGACCAGATCATGAATACATTCATCTCTCTTCATCAGGCTGCCACCAGTCATGCTTAAAAGTGCTCAGCCATTTCCAATGCAAAGCATTCATCTGCTAAAAGAGAAACATTTGCAAATGTTGATTCAAAGTGTAAATTTAATAGAATATCAGGACGCACTATTTCACATTCAGTGATGAGTGTGCAGCCATCTATTTAGTCGTCGCACTGAGCTGGAAGTGGCATCACTCACCATGGCCAGGGGCACGATGCCTGCAAGGTCCTCCTGCGCCAGCAGGATCTCCGTCTCGGCCTCTTGTGTGGCGGCACGACTGGCTGGGTACTCCACCTGCCAGGCCATCCAGCGGCTGCCCAGCGGCTCTGGGAAGCTTTCCATTTTCAGATCCACCTGGAGCACCCTCTGAACTCCCATCTCAGACCTGCCAGGGTGCAGAAAAAAAGAGAGTGTCAGTGAATGGTTAAGCAGATGGCTGGGCGAGAGTTTGAAAAAGAAAAAGTGTGTGTGTGTGTGTGTGCGTGGGGATTCGGGGACTTGTGCGTGTATGCGAGCTCATTCAACCTACTGTCTGCCGTAATGATGACAAACGGTAAAAGCTGATGAATGTGTCTGTGGCTGAAATCTATGACATTTTACCAACTGAGATTCTTCAAAATGTCAAGTCCCTTTGTGTTTGACTCACTGGTCAACCCTCCGCTTTATGGAATAATATCACCCTCTTTTTCCTTATTCCTCTCACACTTTTCCCCAGGTGATGTGCACTGTAAATAGAACCTATAATCTCGCGGCTGCTCCTCGGAGCAGTTCAAAGGAATGCTTCACCCCCGCTAAGGTGTTGATGGTCGGGGTTTGTCACCGGTGCCCTTGTTTGCCGCAGCAGAGTGTAAATATACGGCATGCTCTGGCACGATCTACGGCAGGTCTGAATTAAGTCAGACAAATGGAGAGCGTTGATAATAAAATTTCCCATGGCGCCATAAGTCTCTGGTGCTCAGGGTTTAAATATAGCCTGCAGGCAGGAAAGGTCAGCTTTACACGGGAGCCGGAAGAGATGGGAAATGGCACAAGATCTGTTAGCCATGTCTTGCGTGTCAAATGGCAGGACTCGGGGCCAATAAATTTCATGCATGGTCTCTGTGGCACAGTGGCACAAAACAGCATTTTGTAATTTGAGCATGGTGAAGAGGAGAGAGACAGAGAGCGGGAGAGATGAATAAAGCCACATAGTGTTTTGTTAGGAGAGGAGGGTGCATGTGCATATCACGTGGAAAATGCCGTAAAGCACACGGCTGAGAAAAAGGCAACTTTAAAAGCTAATTTTAGTATCAAGCAAACAAAACGTTGCCATAAAAAGAGATAATACACGTGATACGTCATGGAAAGACAGCAGAGCTAATGTATAATGTCCTTAATTATGAATAAGAGACTAAAAACAGTAAAACAATAAATAATACAAAATGTTTTATCCACTGCTCTCATATTCACGTAGGTCTGACACTATTCCCACATCATTCTCATATTATTCACTTTTATTCTGAGAGACTGAAATATTTGTTGTGCAGCGGAGCACAACAACCCAATTTTCACATCCAACAGAGGTGCGTATAAATAATTAAGACGACAACCAAATAACTTGTATCGCATTTCATAACGGCGTACCGATCAGAGTGCCGTAGAGACGTAGTCGCGGACTTCCATAACTCTCCCACAATGCCGCCTGAGAGAGACAGATGCTGATCTCTGCTCGCGGACCGGTGAAGCCACGAGCCTCATCAGGCAAACAAAGTTAACAGATGATGCAACGGACGTCCAGAAATAAACCTCTGAGCGCTCCACAGTCGCCGAGCATCACACAGGGCCTGTGTCAGCCATCAGCCCAAATGGCCTACTTTCTACAGCACAGGCACATTTTTACTGCGGAAAGGTTGCTCCGGCAAACATCACACACTTTTCATTCACACACACACACACAAACACACACACATGGGCAAAAGAATGGAAGTGACTGTGCAGCAGAAAGGTTTGATTGTGCTGTACACACACTACCCAAGTACAGTACTCTACAAAGTTAAACGGCCCACAGAAAAGACAGAGAAGTTGTCTGTTATTAGCTTTTTTTTTTTTTTTTTTCCTTCAGAGATGTCAATTATTTCCCTGCTCGCATGATCCAGTTGGCAGAGTTTAATAGCAGCTGTGAATGCTATGAATTTTATGAGGTTTTTATTTTTTTTTTTCCCACAAGAAAGGTGCCAGCAAAATATTGAGGTTATGAGCGTGTACAGTGTGGGGGGGTATAAATAGTCCTCCTGCTTCGTTTTAGCATTCAGACATGCTGCTAATTTTGCATTTTTGTGACAGAAATATCCAACTTCAAAAGAAGACCTGAAAAGACGACAGCGGTGTAAAGAACGACTGTAGTGAAGGGTGAAGGGAAGAAATGAGAGGTTAGGTTAATGCAAAGATTAGATCGAGGACAAGAGTGAATACGTATAAAGAAACGCACACCATCGCTTCACTTATGGGCCATTCTTCGGCTTCAATAGACGAAACCTTTTGCAGGGGACCGAATGGAAACTATATGGCAGCGCATGGAGAATGTCTGCAGGTGCGTGTCTGACTAAGGGGTTCGTGATTTTCAATGCACAAGGCTGGGACTATAATAAATACAATGCTTATGGTGGAAATTGTCTATTTATCGCGTTTTTTATGATGACTCTTAAAAGTCAAAGCTGCTGCTGGTTGTATATCTTGCTAGCCAATAAGTTGTACAGCAGATGGCAAAAAGAGGGAGCGATAAACAAAGACATTTTGGGCTCCTTTCCTCACAGAGAAAGCCTGGCAGCACTCTGCCTTCGACTGTCCGCTGTACTTGACCCCTTTTGACACACGTCATAAAATGAAACCTGACAGAAACATCGGTGTCAGGGTGGATGTGACTCAGGCGTTGACTCAGACACACCAACCATATACACACCAGCACGCCATCCTGAGCCGACCCCCTCTCTCTAAGTCTGCTAATCACATGGCTCGCTGGGGGGAAACTGTTCATTTCTCTGTCACTTCCAGCATGCGGCCTAATTCAATTAGCAACAAAGGGCCTGTGGATGTGTGCCACACAGCTGGCCTCAGCCTGATAATTATCTGTAAACTAGCTGTGGTTTGACTAAATCTGAGGCCAGACAGACGACCGGAGGGCAGCCAAAGGCAACAGAGAGGGGCTCAGTAGATAACAGGCCCTAAAGTTGGAAGCAGCTGGCCCTCTGGCTTTAGAGACTGGACCGGAGAGGAAATCAGACTTGACAAGATGCTGCCCGAGACGGCTGACAACCGACTCACTGAGAATAGCACGGAGGTGGCTGAGAGGATGCTGTTTAGCCACATTTGGGATGGCCATAAATCACCACGACACCAGCGGATCCGTAGGACACGCAGGGAATAGCTTAGCACCACAATGCATTTGTTTAAGACAGTGTTACACTTTTACACGTGTTTGTTTTTCAACGGATTAAATAAAGGAATACAGAAACAATACATAGATAGCCTATAGCTGCTATGCAAATAACCAGCTGCTGGCTATTATAATACTTTAAACAGACCATTATGAGGGTGGTATCAATCTTCTCACCTAACTTTCAACAAAAAGCAAATAGGGGCTGTTTCCCAAAATGTCAGACTATTGCTTTAATCAAAAACGGTCAAAAGATTTAAGTACAACACTCCAAAACTTAACTTTAAGATATTCAGTTTACTGTCACATGTGACAAAATCCCAAATAGTTGCTGATCAATTTTCTGTTGATCAAATCCTTTCAGCTCTTCTTTGCAAATATACAAACTCTTAAAATCAGGTGCTAGCGCATTATTAGAATAATATTCTCAACATTCGCCACATGTCCTTTCAAAATGTGTTATCAACAAATCCAAACTTCTATTGTTCAACTCCTGTCTTCACTAATTACACAGTCGAAAGAGCTCTTCGCAGCGCCACCTTATCTTGATTGGAGCATGTTAGAGAGCTATTGGATTTTTTGGCTGCAAGAAGGTTAAAGAAAGTTAGATTTAAATGTCAAAATGAATAAACAGACACAAGACGAAGTTAGTGGAGGATTTTCCTTTTTAAACAGATTTCTCCAGAGAACGAGCTATAATTGAAAGAGCTTCTATTGTTCCATTATCAAACTCACTGTGTCATTGTGACACTTCTTGTTTAATCTCCCCCTGATGTGATAGGGATTCATGTGTCCACCGCCTCACCCAATGGGGTTTAGAGAATAAGGCAGAGAGAGAGACAGACAGGTTTGTCTTTGTGGGATAAATAAAGCGACATTTTCAGATCCATTTTCTTCATTTCTCAACCTGTAGATCCAGTATTGCTAGATATCCCCTGGTGTCGTCGTAACATTAAAACAAGAGAATGATTTGGCTTCATGTCTGGCAAAACATTTGAAGAGTATGTTTTATGTATAAGATACTAGAATAAGATGTAGAGTTTTCATACCACAAAGGGCCATAACAAACTTTAGCAGAGCAGCACGTAACGCTGCAGATTCACTGTAACAAGAGATGTTGAATGGAAACAGAATGGCAGATGAAGATGCATAATGCAAGCTGGTGGAACCAGAGGAGATGCTGTCCAAAACAGTCTGAGGCAGTGGTGTTATTGTGTATGTGTGTTTGTGTGTGTTTGTGTGTGAGGGGGGCCTCAACTCTAAACTACTCGTGGAGGGAAAAAAATAATCAAATTTGTGGCTTCAGTGGTGCTTGAAAACAGCACCCAGAAACTCTGCTGTTCTCATGCTCCGTCACCTGGAACAGCAATAAACCAGTCAGCACAATGAAGCCAGGATACACACATACACTCACACATGCAGCCACGCACACACACACACACACACAGTTATGCATATATGGATGCGCATACACAGTATATCCTGTACAGCAGAGCATCCATGTATGAACCTGTGCCTGCGCACACACACAGACAAACACTGTGGTCCTGACCACTCATGCAAGATGAAGTTTTCTGAATCTAATATAAACGTCAATATGCAACAAACTCTCTTGACTACTGTCACCTGTTGTACTGTAAAACATAATGGCTGCTACATGTGTTTGTGTTCTCCACAAAACCCTCTGCTACTTGCAGAGCTATAGCTTGTAAGTTAACAGATTTCACAAATACACCAAAACCTTCCTCTGCAAAACACAGTGGTGCAACAATGAGTGTGACAAACTCTTTAAGAGACTAAATATTTACACAATTAAGAAAGCTTGATTGTCAGGCCACAACTAACATTTATTTTCATTATTTTTTCTCAATTAACATTTGTTCAGAAAACAGTAAAAAATATCCGTAAGTTTCCTCCCTTCCGAACTGGTGTCCTCAAAAGATTTTGTTTTGTCCTACAAGTTCAAAACGCAAAGATAAATAATTCACTTTACAGTGATGAAAACCAGCAAGTCCTCACAATTGAGGAGCTGGAAACAGAGTGTGTGAAAAGTTTTCATTAAAAATGACTCAAATTATGAAATGATTGGTTTTCAAAAAACTTGCATTCAAGACACCAAGTTTCTGTATTATTAATTATTAATAATGATGGATTATGGGTCTTTTGGTACCTGCTACTATTTTTACAACAGTTGACAAAAACCATTGAAACTACATATTACCACAGCTGAAGCCAGGAATTTAGGAAGTACAAATAAAAAGTCTTTTATATGCAATTGTATACTTAACATACAATGCGAATTTGAAATGTAAGAATAAAGATACATCCCCCAACAGATGAATTAATAATATTAATTCAACTGTTGGAGATATATCTTTATTATTTCAAAGCTGTACACACAAAGCCAGAAATATAATTCTAGTGGAGAAATATGAAATCCCTTAATTTATGTTTTTGGCCTAAAATAGTCTTATTTGAAAAATTGGACTGCAATTGTAGAATTTAAACAACTCTTCTTGAGGTTGTTTAAAACCCCGAAATACAGTAAAGACATGACCTCAGTGGCAGCTAACACCCAGACTAACCTCAGTGACTGGTGTTTTTGGTCACATGTGTAAAATATGGGAAATAAAAGGGATGAAAACAGATGACGTCATGATGCACAGATGCATGAATAATTGGATGGATATGTCATATGATATGACAACAATAATGGTACATGAATAGGAGCTGTTAATGTTATTAGGACAGACAGAACAGTCTGGCCCATCAGAATGAATGTCTTACATGAGGGGCCCATTAGAAGTAAATTACCGCAGGCTGCTTCCAGCAAGCTTCCAGAATCTCTTTTTAGGCCTGATTTCTGAGAAAGGAGCCCAGCAGTCACAGCATGGAGCATAATCTCTCTGCTGAGGGAACCCTGACCACAAACCAGAGTACTCAAGTCACATTTTCACAGCCCCTCTGCAATCAAAGCAAATCACTCTAAGCCTGAATGTACTGTAGTCATGGATACGTTCAAAATCCAAAATGTCAGCGCAGACAACAGAAAGCATCAATTTGAAAAGCAAAGGGAAGAAACACCGCCTATGGACCGGAGATCCGTGGATACTTATTATTAGTTAAAATTTATTAATAGGCTAATTTCATAGTACATTTTGTGTGTGGAGGTCGAGAACTGTACAGGAATATCAAACTTCCTCTAGTTAGGCAAAAGAAACTTGAGCACAAAGCAGGTGTGGTAAGTCCATTAGTATTTTTATACTCCAAAGAATTTTTTCCAGTCAGACACAGTGCGTTTCTGAAAAGGGTGGGAAGCAGGGGTTTCAGCGTTGGCAGGGTGGGGTTGGGGTTGGAAGCGTAGGAGGAAAGGAACCCCCAGACGCCTATACCCAGCAGACCTTTTCAATTCAGCCATGTCCAGAATGGAAAGAAAGATAGTGACAGAAGGAGAAAAAGGTGTAAACTCCCCCTGAAACACTGTCGAATAAAGGGAAGACAGGATGTAGAATAATAGTGATAAATGTCAGCGAGGTGTAGCTGCCTCTGTGGCTTCGGAGGTTCATGATTATGTGGAGATACTGTATATGGTATGTAGTGGCCACAGGAGAGTTAGAGCCAGATAGAAGAATTGTACAAGCGTGCAATTGTCAAACAGACAGCACAATACAGTAAATCAGCTTTTCCAAAAATCAAGACCCACCTTCATTTCTAAACCAATTTCAAGTGTGTCTTGGTTATAAAAGTGTCAACATGAAATTTCTCTCAAGGTTAGACACACTGTAAGGAAATAAAACCACCGAATTCAAAGCATCTAATTTTGTTTTTCCTTTCCACAAACAGTGTTCCTGTAAGCTATAAACATCCCTCTGTACAAAGTGCCCGCAGACGGGACCCCACAGCCACCACGCAGCCCCCAACATTAACCTGTCAATATGACATTGAAAACAACGCCAATTTTACATTTGATTAAACTTTAATGCCGAGCTGCCTCTGAACGTATGGGTTTGTGTTGAGTGCGTGGGCGTGTGGCCGTGTGTGCATGCGAGTGTGTGTTTATACGGATCAGTGTGTACGTGCGGGAATTCTGTATTTCAAACATGTCAAAGTGTCTCCTACGTGAAGGCTGCAGCGAGAGGCCAGTCAGGCGAGCCGGGCCATCCCTCATGTTGTGATCATTTCCTCCCGAGATCCTAAACCAATACCTTTTGATTTACGGTGCGTCAACTGACATTCATTTACACACCTTTAAACTGGCAGAACAAAAATAGAGGAAATAATAAAGCAGGGTGTTAAAAGAAGCTCTCTTTTTAAAGGTTGTGTCGGAGGTGTGGGAGTACGATGGAAAAGCACAGATTCTGGTAACAGTCGTTTAAACTTTACAGCAAGAAGCATAAATCCTTTGCCATGTCTGTTTTTTTTGTTTTGTTTTTTTTTTGGTATACAAGTTCTTCTTGAGTACACTCCACACTGTCCTGCCATAATACAAATCCCTGTGCGTGTCTAGCACACTTTGCTCAGTAGCTGCTAATGTTAAACAAGAATACAAAACAGTCGGATGTATCTAGAGAAGAAAGTACAGTTTTGAGGGTTTATTTCCTCTTCTTCATTCTGCTATTCAACTACATACTTCATTTTATATCAAAAGTTACGATCAATTTAAAAAATATGATGCTTTGTTACAGATTATTGAGTTACATTGTCTCTTTTAGTCTCTCTGACCAAATGCAACAGTAAAATGCTGCTTACACGTTAATGAATCATTTCTATGACTCAATATGAATCAATAAGATAATATACAATGATATATAAGTCACTGGGGCTGTTTTTGGCCACTTAAAGTATATTGTGCTGATAATATACTTTTACTTTTTTAATACACAACTTTGACTTGTACAGGAGTATTTTTCTTACTATATTTGGTCAGTAGAAACTAATGTGTTTGTTTTACAGGAGGGTTGGGAGATGTTTATTATTGTCTACTTTTACAAAATAATTAAGTTAGACACATACGACAACTTGAAAAGTGTTCGTTGGGACACTATTGACTGCAAAGTTCGAAGCTGGTGTCTGATTGGGGATCTTTTCTGCACGCTCCTCATCTTCTCTCTGCACCCATTCCTTGTCATCTCTATTGTCCAATAAAGGTATAAAGTTCCTGGAATAATAAATAATAAAAATAAGTCTAAAATACAGGGATCTATACTCTCAAAAAGGTGTTCTACATCACACTCCTTTGTTCTTCGAAATGACAAGAAATAAATTCTGTAAATAAAATTTCCATTGATCTCATTCTCCAGGAGCGCATTAAAAAAAAAAGAAGAAAGATCGGGCTGGTACATTTCAAATAACCTACAGTGCCTGAATTAAAACCCACTTTTAATAAGCATCAGATTCCCTTTAATTTAATCATTTATTCTTTACCCCTTTCTAACATGCACACAGAGAAAAGGGCTGAGCACTATTAATTATACGATTATAATGAAGCATGGGCACAAACCGAGGGCTTCTGGCTTGTGTGCATCAAACCCAATAAGGGGATCAAATTTCCGATTAGCTTAACAGTTTTCTGCAGCATTCATCAGCTAAAATATTCAACTCCCACACGCACACACACACTGCTCTCTCTCTCTCTGTACGGGAAAAGGGGGAATTCAGTCTTCCTAGCTGCCACATTTGGACAGAGAAGCATTTTTGTCATTGCTTTGCTTTTGCTTTTATCACTCAAATCATTTACTGGCACTTCAATAAAAACGTTTAGTTGGCAGGTTGGTCAGCTTCTGTACAGAGCCTAAAAGACAGTATTTTACACATACATTTTATCAGTGCAGTAATATGGTGTGGCAAGAAAGTAGAGACAGTATATCTCCAGACAGTCAGGCTAGTTAAAAGTCAATTTGTCTGGGGGGCATAAAAAGGGGAAGGACGTTGGATGTAAAAGGTAGAAGAGTGTCAGGAGGGGAATATTCCATTAATACATTTGTTTCTTAACTCGCTCCGGATTGCCTTCAGGGAAACAAGGCACAGTCAGTGTGTTAGCCCAGGCACAAACAGTGGCATATCAATTCCCAGACAACAAAATCTCATCTTGGAGTTAATGAAATGCACCATGCCAACAATAGTCTAATCAAAACTAAATGCTTTTCTGCACTGCGTCGTCATTAGAGTCCATCAGCTGAAGTAGGCTCCACGGTGTAATCGATCCATAATGACGGTAGTTCTCATCACCAGTGACCTCAGACTCTTTTGCATCAGACATCACTTCCCAGTCAGCTGCACTCTATATCTGCCTCATTCATATCTAAATAGCAAATTGCAATATAATAAATTGCTACTTGTGCCGACGGTTACACTCAATTTTCCCCACATCAAATCACTCATCTCAAGGCTGGATAACAGACATTTACCACTGGGAACGGTGCAGCAAAGCTGCTGATAACTCAGCTACACACACACTAGGGGGCAGCAGACACTGAGCCCTGGGGGTGGTGATGCAAACGTTTGTGCAGATAAACTGATCCCTCCTCCTCCTTGTACATGCTCCCTCTGGCAGATCTGCGGGTGTGACCGTCCGGGGCCTGCCCTTGCACCTGCAGGTGCTGTGACACTGGCAGCGCCTGTCCTCCTCAGAAAAGTCCTTAAAGACCCACACAACCTGGGTCCTTTCAGTTCTGCTACCGTTGGCATGGTAACAGAACCTGGAGAACACACAAGAGTCATTGACCAGAGGGGCCAGGACTATCAGATCAATGGCACTCTATTTCATCTCAACACCCCCCCCTCAACCCCACCCCACCCAGCTTGTAGGATGTGCAAGGTTGAGGTCCAGGCTGTGTGGGACACAAAAAAAGGGTGAAAGAGTCAGGGAAAAGGATCAGCTCAATATTACAGCATGTGTTCTGCAAACAGGTTCAGTAGTAAATAAGGACAACAGAGCAAGATGTCGATTTTGCCGTAACAGCATAGCACGCTCTGTGCCAGCATCTTATTAAAAGCAGTGCAAAGATCTACGTGAGGGGCATTTCACCTCGTGTAATTACAGCACAGGCCTTTAAAAATATGAGGCAAAAAAAATAATAATGCTGTCGGCAAATATACAACACACAGTCACATGATAACTAATGCATGCACAGCTGCACGTACAGTATGTTCACATGCATACAAGTTAAACTCCTGCCGTTATACAACCGTAAACACATTTCCAAACAGACCTGCTTTGTTTGTGATAATGACAATAGTGCTGGTGAGGAAGAGATGCAGAGGCTGTGTGGGCATGACTGCCTTGTACCTCGGTCTTAATGCAGTCTCCCATGGATCAGAAAGGTGAGATACTGATGGAGGCACAGCTCCTACAATCCTAGTTGTACCTAAGAGATCCATTTTAATTCAGAGAAACACAATAAATGTGCGTGTCACCCACTCACTGGCTATACTTTCACATCTAAAAAGCCCAAAGCATACGTTGTTTTCTTGGTACTAAGACCGGCTTCCAAATGTGCCGAGACTTTCAAATAATTTATCATCCACTTTTTACATTTCACTGCAAATTAACCACTGATTATCTATGTTGTAGCTATCAAACAATAAAAGATCAGTGCATTAGCAGCTTGACGAAAGGCTGCCCAGTAATCACAAATGGTCAATTTGCATCCACTTTGAATTATGCAATGAGGATCTGACTGCTCATTCACTGCGAAAACACAGTAATTATATCACAGATTATTTGATCCCTCATTCGATTAATCTTGAATTAAAAACAATAATGTAAATTTATGGACACAAATGCGTATTGAGAGGATGAAGAATAGTCTGTATCTCAGTCTGTAGATTGGAAATAAGTGTATTATTGCAATGCATGCTCCACATTTTGAACTTCCTTGACTGATCTTAGGGCTCACTATCAATCCGTATGAGAAATAAAGTTAAAAGAAAAACAGAAGCTCGGAAGCTTTCCCTTTTCTGTATGAACACGGGCATTAGTACCACATGTGGAAACACTGACTGTCACAAGCCAATTAACGGTAAGATTAGTTAATGTTTTGGATTCATAAAACCCCTGAGCTGCTATCATGGGCTCTTGGAACTGAACCCATGGACCCCAAAGGCCCTTTTTTAAAACACATGAGTAGCATTTTACAGTCTCAAAAGTGCTAGATCAGCACCTTCTCCCAAAACACCCGGCTCCCAGTCAGGGGTGCATTTAGGTATTAAGCAGAATTTAGCCCCCTCTTATGCACCACTTAATGAGCTCAGTGCTAAATTACTACCAGAGCAATTACACTCACATCAGCCCTATATTCCCCAACAATATCGCATCCACCATACACACGTCAACAGGACAAACTCAGACGGGCTCTTCCATAAATCAAACTATATATTTGTGGAAATCTGATCGTGTTTATGGAAAAAAAAAAAAAAACCTTTCCCGTGCACATACTACACATATCAGTCGGCGCACACCAGCAGAATTTCTCATTGATCAGCAAGTTAGGGAGTGTGATCTGAGCGGCCGTCTTAGCAGAGGAGAAATTATAAAGCATTTTGTAGCGGAAAAACTCCCTTCACACACCCAGAGGTCTGTGTGCAGAAATGAGACATTGATCCATAATTGGAAGCACTCAGTCATGAAATCTAAAGACTAATTAAAGAAAGAGAGCTTTAATGGCATCCATTTACATATTCAGCGCAGTGATTCAATGCGAAAAAAAAAAAGAGTTGGGTTCGGTCACGTGACGACAGACGAACACAAAAGTGTCTGGCTGCATCAGCCTGAGCCGCTCACGCAACATGACGAAGATGCTGTTGTGGCTTTTGCTGTCACTGACGGACACATCGGCCGTGAAAATCTTGCAGATAATATGCACCAAGGTCTTGTAATGACGGTACATCATGAATATGGTCTTGTGCTGAAGGTCGTGAGGGATGTGTTTCCAGCTCGCAGACCTCCACCCAGCCAAGGACAGCCCGAGAACCTTCCACGATACACGTGAATCTCTGTTTACATGTGCGCGTACGGCCGTGTATCTGTACCAGGTGTTTACGTGTGCGGGTTCAATGGGGGGGGAGAGGTGACATGTACAGAGTGTGGCATCTCATCTGGAGCCATGGACATGTCCGCTGGTCCTGCGGTGTCGAGGCGCTCGGGGTCCAGCTGCTGATTCCCTCGTGGCCCACTGAGGTGTACACACCGCCTGATTACATGTCAGAGCTGGTAAGGCCTGCCTCCGCACTGGCCACAGTGGCATCCTACTTTTCCGCTGCACGCTATCAGCTGGACAGAGTCCTGCTTTCTACTTGTTCGGCGAGGAATGATAACGGAGGACAGCAAAAGATTGCTTGTCAGTGTTAGCACGCAGAAGCGCCGTCGTGCAGGCCAGAGGATGTGACTCGTACCTTTTCTGTTTGTCTTCTGGTTGACTGAATCTGCTTCTGACTGAAAGCAGAGTTGCCCATTTGTGTACCATGTACTGACTTCTTCAACATCCCTTTGTGCGTGCGCGTCCTCCCACCCCCTTCTTTCTCCAACTACTGCTACTATACTTTACTCAACCGCCCAGGGTCTCTTTTAATAGGCTCATTTAAATATTTCTCCCGTGCAGGTTAGAGAAATGAGACAGCGTTGGCGCCAGAGCAGGCATTTCTTTAAGTGGAAAAAGGCTTCGGTATAAAAGCCAATCATCTTGAAGGCCAAGTTAAACTGAGGTTAATTAGAGCCAACTGCAGGCCAAGGTTTCTTTTGCCTATTCAGTTTGATAAATCTGTTGGGAGGGAGTTTCTGAGTGAAATTTGAGTGGCAATATTAAAGACAAGTGGAGCCTTTTCTCGGTTGATGTTCATCAGAGGCGGAGTGCTGGTTGAGGCGAACCACGCTCAGTCCTTATTCAATAGACACTACAAAGATGTAATTAGAAGAGAAACAACCAACCAGTATGTTTGTCAGAATGACTGTAGACAATTCGATGTTTATATTTCAACACACTTTGTCTCTCTGGCTGAGTGCTACCTGCAGCGAGCACAGCAACAATTTTGATCTAACCACAGGTCTAATTTCACCAAAGCTGCGTCTGTCTGCTCTGAAAACATAGGGAAATTTCTGCAGCTGGGACAGTCATACATTTATTTATTGGGGAAAAGCACAGGAAATAAATCCATGTGCTTATTTGTGGCCTTTGTTTCACACTATATTTCAAAAATAAACCAAAGGCTCCTGATCCCTCACAGAGGCAGAGGGGAGTTGGTCTGCTCCATCCAGTTGTGCAGTAAGCGAGACCACTGTTTACTAATGAACTATAAAAAAAAAATCTACTCATTTAGTAATTTGTTAAATGTACATTTTAAATATAATCACAAACACACTAATAGTCTTCTCCCACACATTGATTTTTTTGGTGTGATGGTACTGCACTGTCACCAAATGAACAGACAGTGGCTCGAATGGAATTACTCCCGAATGCTTTCAAAAAAATGGAAGAGAAAATTGATGTGATTTGTGAGTGATGAATGGCTCGATACCATCTTCTTTTTGCTGTATGTCGTCCTTTTTTTAAAAAAAATCCAACGAAGACATCCGATAAATGTGTTTGAATGACTGAATGGCTTCTTCCTTGTTTATGATATGACATACGAGGACATAAAAGCTTATTTGTTTCTATTATAACATAAGTTTTGATTGTCAGATGGATAAAGTTCCACCAAACTTTACTGTCATTTATAAAACATGCACATACAATTTAAAAGCTATAGCTACAGATCCCGTCTCCCTGGTTTAGGCGTAACCGTGATACTGTATACTGTAGTCAGTCAGTAAGTACTCCATATTCAAAAACCTTTTAGAATGTAATTTCCAGAGTGATTTTCATAAGGATATCATCATTTTTAAATAAATTTAAGCATTAAAATTGTTACTTCCATAATTCCTTGACCTATTCTCTTTTTCACTTGTACTAGTTGTCCCAGTACAGCTAAGTCATTTACTGATACCCAGTATGTTCAAAATGATTACACTGTTTTTTGTAGGCTGTAATCTTAAGCGTTACCACAAAATGATCAATGAATGATGTTTAAATCAATCTTCACATTCACGTATGTCTGTGTTAAATACATTTTAAAGGCCAAATGGTCAGAACGTGACTGCAAATAATCAGATAAATATGTCAGGTTGTCAGTTTTTTCCATCTATTATAAGGTGTCAGTTATAAACACCAGAAAGAAAGCAACAAAACAAAAGTTGGCTTGTTGTAGGCATGGCTCATGGTGGAACAGCTTAGTGTACAAATATGCAATTAAATCTAAAACTGCTGTACAAGAAAATAAAAAAAACAACAATATAAATGCATTGACCTACATAACTCTACTTTTACTTGTTGTTTTAGATTAAAAAAAACAGTTTTACTGAAAGTAACTAAAAAAAAAAAAAAAAACCCTAATGTAACCCGCCAAACACTGGTAGCAACAATCTAATCCTCAAGAGGATTAACCTCTAAGAGCAGGATATTCACTCATAAACCTTTATAAATCTGAAACACATGAACTCTCTGGGACACATGCAAACCACAATCTGTCCCTTCTCTCCACATACACTATCTACCACATGGTGCCAGCCACAAACAGACTCTGATAGACGGCATCCATCGTGGCGTGATGAGTGAATCTGAGTTCCCATGCAACCTCGCATCTCCTTAGTAAGTTTTCAAATCTGACGAGGGTTACCTAACCAACTTCATGGTCACCTGCAGTACAGATCAGCTCGTCCCCATTGACTGGTATTACTGTCGTATTACTTAACTGGGAAAAAGTGCAACGAGGCATACTGAGACATTATTTCCCCATATTGTTTCCTTGGCAATGGAAGAGATGAGCAGCCTGAACAGTCAGATGTAATCTGGGCTGACTGCTGTAATCAGCTGGCTGTCCTGAGGAGACACAGAATATGCTACATCTCTACTTCAGACGTGATAAAGGAAACCAAGGCACGTCTATTCCATTAAATGCAATTTAAATTTCTCATCATCCTTACATTTTAGCACCTAATAGCCCTTATTCACTCCATCTTGATAAAGAAGAAAAAAAAAAAACGTCAGTAAAAAGCTGGGCTGTCACACATGAGTCTAGATCAAATGTCATTTCTATTATTAAGAGATGAACAAGAAGATGGAGCAGTGTAGACAGTTGTGTAATGGTAAATACTGAGGCTCCAGGAAGAGTGTTTACAGTAAATGCGAGTCCGCTGAGAATAGGGCTGATTCATTATTAAGGGTGTTAGCATTAAGACTGTCAAGTTAACATTCCTGTTTGCCCCTAATGTAATTGGGCCATTTCATTTCAGTCTTCATTTATGCAACATTATACAGCATTAAAGCTTACCGAGTATGGCTCATTCTCTGGGCTGTTGCACCTTAAAAAAAACATGTATTTGTGCTAAAATGAGGTTTCAGCATCTAATTTCAAGTCAAATTTGAAATCACAGAAATAGCATGGACGCGAGTGAACCCTTTGGAATTATCTTCATTTATGTGTAAACGTGTCTTACGCAACAGTTAAAGGCTTAAAATAATGATTGGAGCTGGTTAACATCTCTGTGTATGAGTCTACCATATGCCGACGATGATTCAATACTCCATCACATCACTGTGCCCCCTGACGTTTGCCAAAAAGCACAATGACACTCCACAGCACTACTGGGAAAATGTTTGCAGTGTCATAGGTGTAAATAGGGAACTGCAAACCGACATGAAAACATCATCCCGAAAGTGAAGCACAGGAGGGAGCATCATTATTTGGGGCTGTGCTGACTCTGGGCCTGGAGAGCTCAACATCAGCGAGGGGAAAATTAATTTCCAAGTTTATCAAGGTACCTTACAGGACAATGTCAGGGTGGCTGTCCACCTGCCAGAGCTCAGTAGAAGTTGGGTGATGCAGCAGGACAATGACCCTAAACATCAAAGTAAATCTACTACAGAATGACTTCAAAGAAGGAGTCAGAGCCCAGACCTTAACCCAGCAGAGATGCTGTTCAGAGAAACGTTCACACCAGACAGCTTCAGAAATATGTCAGGAAGAATGGTCCAGAATTCCTCCTGAACGTTGTGCAGGTCTGATCAGCAGCTACTAGAAGAGCTTGTTTGAGGTTACTGCTGCCAAGTGATGTTCAACCAGTTATTAAATCAAAGGGTTCACTTGCTTTTTCCACCAGCACTGTGAATGTTTGATAGTTGTGTTCAATAAAGACAAAAAAAGATGGTAATTGTTTGTGTGATATTAGCTTAAGCACATTGTGTTTGTCTTAACTTGTGACTTAGATGAAGATCAAATCACATTTTATGACAAATTAATGCAGAAAACCAGGTCACTCCAAAGGGTTCACATACTTTTTCTTGCCACTGTATATTGTGAAAAGAATTTATGTGAAGATGTATCATATTTTTCCAGGGGCCTTGAGGTCTAAAAAAGCTATCCCGGGTGCTTTGTTTCATTCCAGTTTTGCAGTAAATGTTGCAAAGTATAAATAATTATGTTCGTAAAGCTTCTCTAGACTTTGATATTGAGATAAATTGTGAGGTCCCTGCCAAATCTCACCCGTTATTACATAGCTGTATGATTTCTTTCCCTCTGGGATCCCAACCATTCACATTGATGAGATTTACAAGTCTGCTTTAGAGGAAAAGTCATGTATCTTTATAGTGAAATTAATGTACAATGACTTTAATCACATTAATCCAAACTCTGCAGATTCTTGACAATGTTGAACAGACCACAATGAGGCTGTTTGAAGTTTGGAAAATGAAAAAAGATTACTATATACAGTATATATGTGACACCCACCCACAGTCGCTGTAATGAGTGGAGGGCCTGCTGTCCATCTGCTGGGTGTAGTGTGGGGGATTAATGAAGTGGTGGCTCACAAGGGAGATCCATCTGCAGCCAGACAGTCTTAATGAACTACCAAGGCCCAGACATGGCACTTTTACTGAAGCCTCCACTTATGGCTTATGACATGCTGAGGAAGCAGGACTGCTTTTGTTTTGAATGGGCTCGCTTTTAATGGTGACAAAGTGAACTTTTCAATCTACCAGAGTGCACTTCAGCCAATGTGTGTACTCCACATAGCAATTTTGTCCCTTTCTATTGGGACTCATTTTGATTTCTTTGATGTACTGTAGCGCCATCACTGAAAATTTTAACCTGTCAAATAGAAGGTGCAAGTATTTACAGGATGACAGATAACACATTGCATGTATGTTACATTGCTATGGTTTATTTTTTAACGTAACCTATAAACACATTACAGGTTAGCTAACATTGTAGTTTGCTAATGAAGCCCGTTGGCTTTGGAAATGACCAACTTACTATACTGCCGTAAGTAGTGAGATCGATAGCCATCCATGCTAGCATTTGCAACTTATGCCTCCAAGACTTTGAAAAGATTTAAAAGATTAAAGTCTGACACCCTCTCACATCTAAAGACAAGAGTTTTTTGTAAAGACTGGGGATCTTGCAGGGTCACTATTTGCAAGACTAGATTATTTCCCATCATGCTCCTGGTGGTCATTTATAGGAACTTGGAAAACTTTTTTTGTCCAGAATTTTTTGCTCAATTCTACATTATTATTACTTTTATTATTAACATCATAAAAAAGTTAGGAACTCAACTACAACACTATAATTGTCATGATCTGCCCCTAAAATGACTGTTTGGACTTGTTATTTATGATTTCCTGTTTTCTTTTGAAATCATTTCTTTTTATGTTTTATTTTTGAAATTATTATTGACTATCAACTCGGTTTCATGTTTGGTGGAGGAGAAAGCGTCACTGAATCGTTAATCGTAGCTTTTGGTCTTTTTTTTTTTTTTTAAGTATATTTTTTTGGGCTTTTTTGCCTTTATTGGATATAGTAGAGAGAGACAGGAAATGGGGAGGCAGAGAGAGGGGGAATGACATGCAGTAAAGGGCCGTCCGATAAGGGAATCGAACCCATCAACCCACTGCGCCACTCGACGCCCCTTGGCCTTTTGAATCGTGATTAAAAAAAGGAAAATACACCACTCTCTAAACTCTTTTGATGCAGGGTAAGTATCATCCTCATTAGAGCCTCATACATACTGTTTCAAGATGTGAAGAAATCCAAAGCCAGGTCTGTTGCGCCTGGTAACAGGTGCTAAGCTTTGAGTGGGCAAATTGCTACTTATAGAACTTCAACCTAATTAATGCATATGCTTAAAAGTAGTGAATAATCCATCAATTAATTACTTAGTCTTTAAAGTAATAACAAGCACAACATTCTCTCACAATATGAAGATAATGAAGAAGGGTAATTTCAACTAATTCCGGCTCTTACTGGAGGTATTATATGATTAAGTGCTTTATTCGAAATCCATTGTTATTTAGTCAGTCTCATCTGTTTTAACCCATTGCAGCTTTACTGTGTGCGACCCAGCCTGTAGCACAACTGGAGCAGATATGGCTTTTCATTACAACAGCTCATGACAAAATAATGGACAGCTACTAAACCTGCAGTGCGCTTAATTACACAAACACTGTTGACACATGCTTACGACAGTATTAGCCCTGGAGAGGCCCGGGCTCGTGTTCAGAAATATTTACAAAAATACGGAGAAATTTCTGCTATTCCAAGACAATAATCCATTATTTAGGCAGCGTAAATGAAATAGCTACATAGCCTAGTCCAAATATTTTACAAATACCAGCCTGTCCAAGGCAACAGCCCTTAGTCTCTCCTCTTTTTTCAGTTCTCTCCACACCGATGGCAATCTTTCCATCCTCTGAACGTCAAGTTTCTTTCTTATCTGGAACATCAGAACCTTTCTTTGACTCTTCCTAGGTTTTTCCGGTATACTCCTAGTTGACGTAGCCAACTTCATCTCCATTGCTACGGTTGGCAAACCAATCATTAATGGTGTAAAACACATCACTACAAGTGGGCCAGCATGGGAATGTCGCCATAGACACCAGATTTAAGACTTAGGTATACAGCGAAGTACAGGGAGATTTACCTGGTAATGACAGCATTAATCAGCATTGTCTGACCTCGTTTGGCAAAGGGCTTGAATACAGATGTTCATTTATATATAAAAGTCTCACACTCTAGCTTTAACTCATTATAGCACACTCAATAGACTTCCTTCATTCAGTTGAAAAGAACTGACGTCAGCTGTTTTGCAGTGTTTCCTTCAGGGGGAAGTCAGTTCACTTATTTTCAGTCAAAAACCCCAACCTGTCTTTACACTGTAGGACCATTTGATGAAAAAATGTCACCTCAGTATTGCTTTTATTAGGCTGGATGCCACCAGTCAGGCAAAGACAAAATTCCAATGTCTGCAGGGCAGATTCAAAATATGTCATTCATCTTGAAAAGAATGTGTTGTGTGGTGAAATTCACATTGTTTGATGAAAGCTGTCACAAATGTATATTATGTTGTATAAAAAATGATGCGTCAATTTGAAAGTTGAAAATAGCAGAGAGCGCACAATGGCCATGTCTGATTGATTTTTTTTAAATGAGTATTCACAGTGAGGCGGGTGTGGTTGGAGCATCAGCTGTGAATGGGAAGAAAGGAGTGGCTCAGCTGGCCAGGGTGAGCGGCTTCAAGTGACTGACTGAACCTGCACATGGGGTACACCTGACCCAGTAACGCTGTGCTCTCATGCCTGCAGTGGGGCTGGCCTCCCATCATGGCACACACACACACACACACACACACACACACACACACACTGGCTTCAATTAGCACTCCCTCAGACATTATTCAATGACACTTAAGTCCACTCTACAATCCAAGGTCCAGTGGCAGTGGCAACGATCCATTTGCACCATGGCTGACACTAAGAGCTCTGGCTCCAATTCTTGATCCGTGTGTGTGTGTGTGTGTGTGTGTGTGTGTGTTAAGATGAAAATCCAACCTTGGCACAATCATGAGAGCAGTTACTGATGACATATATGTATGCCGGTGTCATTAGCTCACTTTCTAACAGCTGCGCCCGCTGATCCTATCTCTTACCTTTCAATTCCAGCCTTGAGACAACAAAGAGAAAGAGTCTCCATCTTTAACGGATACGCTATTCTTTAACTGCTTTTCAAATTATTGCAAACATCCAAAGGCAAACAGTAACAGAGTAACTAGGCGTGTGGTGAATGGCAACTGTAAATTATCACATCAAAGAACTACAGTATATTTGGACAATCAGCTTTCTCCATAAAGGGCTGTCAACTCTGGAAAACATTACCACCTGAAATCAAGTTACCTCCAGACACAGACTCTTTCACAACAAAGGTTCCTCTAGGAAATTTTGTCTATTGTTAATTGTTTTTGTTTGGCTACTTGTAGGTTGCTGTGCTGTGTTTGTCTCTATTTAGACTGTTCTTGTGTATGATTTTAGCTAATTGGAGGGTGTTATCAATTGTGTTGCTTTTGCTATTGACTCTTTTAATTTCATTACACATGTAAAAGCCCAACTAGGGGCCAGAGTCGAGAATAAGCGATTGCTATAAAACATATAAAAAAATATAGAATGTATAAAACAAAAGAATAGGAATGTGAAAGCTGCTGACAATCGATAATTCACTCTTTGAAAAAACATGCATTTGTTTAGTTTCAAAATCTCTCAGCCTCCATCCAAACAATGCATTTCCTTGATTACATCACAGAGGTTTAAGTGTCTCTGTCTGTGTGTGTATATATATATATATATATACATATATATATATATATATATATACAATAATAATATATAATGCTGGGGAATTTCAAGGGCAAAATGATTTGATTCGAATGATTAACTTGTGGAGTAACAAAAACAGAAATACTTTTCACAAGTTGTATCCTTCAGCACCTTCCTAACAGGATTGGAAGTGAACATTTTAATAATAAGGCGGTGCTGTAGTCTGATAAATTATAAACTTTACCCAAAACAGACATGAGCACAATTAACTATAGATAAGGACAAGTAATTAAGAATGAAAACCACCCAAACATCCAGGTTTTCACTGGTCAAATACATTGTACATTTAGGGAGAGGGGCTGTTGAGAATGAAAGCAGTGTCTAAATGCAGTTCAGACCTCACAGGCGGATAAATGGACAACCATGTTCATCTTAAAAAGTTCTTCATAAAAAACAAAACAAAAATTAAGATGCAAACCAGATCCACATTTGTTTGACCTACAGCATCCTCACACCTCGTCATGCTCATATCCTCGAGAAAGGAGGAGAGAAGAAAGAGGGCTGAATGACAGCTCAACAGATGAGATAGCTACGTTTAATCCCCTTCTAAAAGAGCTTCATTGAAATGACTGGGAGCAGGGAGGACAAGACGAAAGAAAAACTGGAGCATTGTGTATTATATAGCCATCATGGGGCGTCTTTGGTCTTCTCTGTGAAGTGACTTTGACAGCTGTGGGGATTAAGGAGCAGTCCATCGTACATGGCCCAAACAGCAGGGATTAGACTAAATATGCTCACACTTGTCTTGGGCTCCTTCGCTTAGTAAATCAATAAAACATGATTTTACTACAGTAACAAAGCAAGCCAGCGTGTGTGTGGCAGTGGAGGTGAGGTCATGAGGTAGAGCAGAGAGAATAATACCTGCATAAAAGAGGGGAGGTGGGGCGGCGGCTCCGGAGGGAAGGAGGAGCCAGCTGCCAAGTGTTGCTGCTCTCTGCTGCAGTTTGTTGAAATCTCCTTTTTAATGTTGTTCAAGATGCTGCAGCTCCGCTCAGAGCCCCGCACAGGCTTTTTATATTGGATCCATGGGAACGTTATTGCTAAAGGCCGAGAATTCAGCTTGGACAGACTCGGGCAGGCCCTCACACATTCAGTTTGGCAATTAGTGATTTGGGATTTTAAAACAAACATTTTATTCCACAAATAAAACGTGAATGTATTTCCGAGAGAATTCACTAAACTGCTGACGCCAGCTGCCAAAGAGAATCAAAGTGGCTTTCAGCATTCAGGCTTCATGCTAAAATTAACAATGAATCTGGCAATAGAAATCATTTTCAGTATGTGGTTTTAGTCATAATCACAAACTACAGTAGGTAGATATTCTGGCCGTCATTGTTAAGTCAAATTATTAGCAGCATGTTTTGCGTCCCTGTGTATTTGCAGTAAGCTGAAACCTTTCTATTTATAAGACTGAGATGTCAGAACTTATTATTTGAGAGAATGGAAGGTCTGAAAAGAAGTTTCTGTGCGGAGGCGACTTTCAGTTCCCAAGGCAGTTCATGTTTGCAACTGACTGCTAATAAAGTAAAGTTGTACTGTATGCTCTGAGAAGTGAAAATATTAAAACTATGTTCAAAACATGCCACTGGCACATCCGCCACAGCATGACATTGCACCGCGGTCTCGCACAACAAATTACTGTATGACATGTCAATTAAAGGAAATCTTCATTAGCTGCTTCTGATTTTACAGCCACGACCATTCAAAGGAAGGCGCAGCTATCTTTGTTTTATGGGCTGTGGAATTGTAGTTACACTGCAATCATTCCTCGCAGTGATCCACTAATAGCAGCATGTCTAAACAAATCACTGAACCAACAGATTCAAATTACACATGTTTCATAGACTGCTCTACACTTAAATAACCCCTAAACAACTTTGATTATAAAGTTGCAGTTGCAATGTCAAGTGTCCTGTTTTCTTAAGGGGGTGGTGTAGAATTTGCTAAGTGGAACGAAAGCTAAAGAGCAAATAAGTTGAGTTTTCTCCCACCCCAAATCTGTCTCTAATCCATAAAATTACACCTGTCACTAGAAAGTTAGATTTATTAAAACTACTTCCTGATCCGAGAAGGAAAACCATTAAAACACACAAAGGCCTTCAATCAGCAGTTAATTAACAGCAACCTTTTTCCCAGTGCTGGCAATCACTGCTCTATCTGCCAGATTAGTTTAAGGACGTGAATACAGATAGGAAATGACCAAAACAACTTTGAAGCTATGGCAGCTATAGCAGCTATGGCAGCGGAGAAAATAAGTATGCAAATAAAAAAGAGAGTGAGGATGAAGAGAGAGAAGGGGGGTATTCCGTTAGTCTATCAATTTTTCCCTCCCCACAGTGGTCTCAACAGACACATCCCATGGCCTTTATGTCAAGTCAAGTGTGTCATTTCAGTAAAGGGAACATCACTTAGGTAGCCATTCACACTGTATGTGTCAGTGCTTGTGTGTTTCCTGCAAAATGTGAACGATCAGCAGTAGCACTCTCTGAAATGACGGTGATATAAAAGACTGTAAAAACATTTTTGAGAAGATTGGACCATTACTCAATCTAAGTGATCTTGCTACTAACTCAGTGTCAAAAATGTGAGAAAATGAGAGCTTGTAGCAGCCGTAAAATAATTCAAATACTTTTTCCTTGTGTTATAAAGTCTACTTTAAAGTCTATGCGATATAACTAAAATCCAGTAAAGACCAGATAAATATATTAATCAGTGTTCAGTTTTTAAAGCTTCTATAATTAATATTTTTAAATTAACAATGGACACAATGACTATGTGTATTGTGGAAGGCGTCACCAGTATTAATGAACAAACAGGGAATTATCACTTACTGATTTTAGTGTCTTTCAGCTCATTGTTTTGGTTTCATGGCCCGCAAATTGCAGACAAAGTTAGCTAGCAATAGTGAAGTATTTACCTAGTAGCTAAAGCTAGCAGCGACCCTGAATTTCCCTTGGGAGTTGGTAGAGACCAAAACAGAGCCAAAGGGAAAGTGAATATTGGACTTACATTTACCTTGTGTACTCTAAATAATTCTAGTTGCTCTGTGTCTGCTGGAGGTATGAATAGGCAACTGTTTGCTAGTGTGTTGTCAACTTTGTACGGTAATAAGGTATACTGTATGTCAAACACAAACAAACATGTAATGGAATGGAGACACGTTCATATCCTTTAGCACTTTACTAAGGAAAAGTATAAGTTTTATATGTATACGTATAACACGTTGATGTGTTCCTTTAAAGTGAAGTCATTTATCTGCTTACCTTTGCTGATCATAACTGGACTCCTTCCTGCGACAGTGCAGAGTCACCACCCGGTGGCCTTCACTCCTGACATCCTGGCTAACTATCCACTGAGTTGGGTTGCTTGGACGAGCCCCAAGAAACGTCACTCCTTCTTTCAACTTAACCCTGAGGAGAAAGAGAGACATGTCTATGAAGGGATGAGGCGCAACGATTCTCCTCTGTTCCCAAAAAGACCCTCATTTCAGTGAATCGTTGGATGTCTCCAGCTGATCCATGCATAGCAGCTGCGTCCACAAAGACAATGATTTTTTTTTTTTCCCGCCTTCACTCTGTCTCGAAATACATCTTCCAGATGGTTCACCGCACTGTGTTGTCTTCAAAAGATGTCACAGCTGTTATTGTGGTTTTGATCACACTGTTTTCCTTTCCCAAGAGAACAACTGGTTGTTTTAAACATGTGTCTTATCTTATGTCTTCCACCAGTTAATCAGGTAACCAAAACACCTGCTATTTTAATGTGCAATGTGTGTATCCTAATCCGTCTGATAATTGGAAATATGCTAAAATATCATTATATTTGATTCAAACTATGATGTATCAAAATTAGTGAATCAAAAAAGAAAAAAAAAACTTCTCTTTTTATAACCATAAGTTGTGGATGTGTTGTTTGACATTATATGAGGGTATAAGGGGGATGTGACCGCACCATTATGCCTCTCCTGTCCCTCTTTTACCTCCCTAAGTAATACATTCACTCTCCTGCAGTCTGAATAGGACATTATGAAAAGATTTCTTTGACTGCAGGAAAATTACTGCGTCAATGTCCTTAGCTCAGTGCCGACTACAAAGGAGGAAAATGTCCAGAAAAAAAAAGAAAGAAAAAAAAATGGAAATGAAAACCTCCCTTTACGTTAACCCATATTATGAAGCATATCCGTTGTACAGAAGAGTGATCGAAGGGTGCAAGTGCTGACATAAAAAAGACTTAGACAAAGACTTACTCTAATGTTCCATAGTATAACACGCTCAAAGGCACGTGTGATTTGGTGTGAGAGTGACAGCGAACTTGTGGGATTGAAGAGAAGACTAAATTATAGCAGAAGGCCCAATCACTTTCCCTATCCAATCCATACCAGGTTGGCAGATGAGACCAAAGATGGGACTTTGCTTTCATCCTGAATTTGTTGCCGCACTTTAACATGCACTATGCGATTGCCTGTCTGTATGCCGATGAGTGTGTCTGCCCTCTCCAGTCAAGCCTCTTTCTTTGATGTGATGTCTTATAATGTTGTGAAGGGGGTTATATGTGAAGTGAAAATGGGTAATATGACAGATGGTATGCTCTTCCTGTCTCTATGAGAATGAAGATAAACGCACCACATAAGGGTAACTGTGAATGTGTGAGTGCATACATGTGTGTTAGCACTCCATATGTGCATGTGTTTGTGTGAGAGATCATATTTTGTGTTGCAGTGTTTGTAAGATGTTTTGATGTGTTTTTTTTCCAGCTGCTTTCCTCTCCTTTGTGTGTGTGTGTGTGTGTGTGTGTGTGTGTGTGTGTGTGTGTGTGTGTGTGTGTGTGTATATGAACGAAGGCCAGTAGACATTTACAGATTTTGCCAGAACATCACATGTTTAGTCTCAACATCACAATATTTTTTGTCTATTTTTGTCTTTGGAGATGAGATCTGTGTCGGCCTGGGCAACAATAGAGTCATAAATTCTTGCCACCACGGCCATCTTTCAGAGCATGTGTGACGTGAGGTGAACTTTAAGGTGTTGCACCTGACAACACCAACAGATATCGGGTTTATGAATGAAAACAAACCTGGACGCATTCATCATCTCTCAGCAGTGACTTTGTCTTTTTCCAGTCAACAAAGAGAAGGTGAATGTGTGTATGAGCAGCATGCATAAGTGTGCGGGGGTTGATGTTGCACCCATATGAGTGATTTATTTGGTTTCCTGTCCCGACCAGAGGGTGACAGTCGAAAGGCTATAGGTTTACAGAAATAAAAACATCCATCCTCTTACGCTGTCTCGTGTTTACAGTTGTGAACTGAAGATCACTCTGTGCTTGAATGGGTCAACATAATGGAACAAGAAGTTGTCAAACTAGGGAGGAGACGGCAAAACAAATCTGACATGCTTGTCTTTTTATCAGGTTGTCATTCCACATTTTGCAAAGGAAGATGATTAAATAATTGCTGCAGTAAAAAAAAAGAAAAAAAACTTGAACAAGAAGTAGACTACTGAACTAGGATGGTTAGGCTAGGGTAATATAAACACAGAATATGTTAAAAGGGAACATTGGCAATTTTACACATGAGTAATTTTACATGTCATGGGTAGTACTTCTCAGCGTGTGTATAACAGTTGTATAATGTCTCTGTGGGCTCTGGGGGAATGTTGTCAGGTCTGAAAAATAACCGTATTGATGTCATCACATTCATCTCAGTTGAGGCTTGGAGACAAATTTACCACAGACAACCTACATCATAAACTGTGGCCATGGAGGATGAAAGGCATGGGCATTTACAAGGCAAGGGAAGGTCTAATGAAAACATGCTATTGAGTTGTAACGTAGGATGCAGCAGTTTTGCAGCTTGGCCCATTCTAGGGACTAAAAGTCCTAGATCTCTATCGTAGTGGTTCTGACCTTTCCCTTTTAAAAATCTGTCTCTTTTGAGTTCCTTAACGTCATTTAAGTTCAGTACTAAATCACCTTTACCCTGTTGTTCTGTTCCTCAAAATGTTGAGATCCATATTTGAGGTTAGTGAATAAATAAAGGAACTCGAAGGAAACTGGACTTGAAACCTGGCTCCTACTGTTACAGTTTTGTCCCTTAGCGTTGATAATTTTAACCAAAAATCTGAACAAATATAAATACATAAATAAAAAAGTTGTATTGTGCAATGCATTACGGTGAGCCAGTGTTGTTGTTTGTTAGTGTTTTATCATTAATTATTTGTTTTGATATTTTCTATATTACTTTTAAATACTGTTTTTTTTAGCACAGTAAAATACACTGATTTCCTACAGGATCAATTGCTCATAATACAAAGCTGCCACAAAATATGGTATACAGCATTTGCAACCTTAAAAACACACAGTCTACACACAGTTTTGGCTACAAGTCTGTATTTATGTTCGCATCCCTCCTCCTCCTCTTCCTCCTCCTCCTCCTCCTCCTCCTCCTCCTCCAAGAACCTGCTTGCAAAACTTAAACATATTGGAATAGCAGGGAATTGTCTCAACCTGTTTACTACAGGTGGAGGAAAAGTGTTAACACCAAAAAGTAAATTACAACACTTCATCTCAACCTTACCGCAAATCCTGGAAGACACAGAATACCACAAAATAAAAGCTCACAGTGTCAATTCAAGGTTGGAATTTCTTTCTCTCACTAAATAGAAGATCCACTGTTCAAGCCCGAGTGAAGTGCTGAGGAAGAACTTACTGGCAGTGAGCATACAACTGTAACATAAAAAGCTCATGCATCGTCCTCCTTGTGTCCCAAAGGGAGCAGCGGGGTCTTGTATCTGGTTTCTTTACACTTCACTGATCAGGATGTCTATCAGTGGTTTCAAGTGAGGCTTCAGAATGTTTTAAACACAGTCAAGTCTCAGAGGGGAACCAGTCATTACTCCACAGACCATATCCAAGCTCACAGAGCAGTTGTTGGAGAACGGTTGAAGTGTCTTTTATTGACTTAATGGGCAGTTTGGCCTTGTAACCAGCCAGTATAGGAGAATCCTTCAGGGTTAAATAGCAGTCATCCGACTCCAGTGACTATTAGATTCATGCTGTAAGCTGTGCCAGGAAATATAAGCCTTAAAACTGGGCCTGTCTAAAAATACAACCAACTAAGCAATCCTCATATTTACTGTATTAAAACTAATATTCAACAGAGTATATTTATTAAACTCCAAGCATGACGCTTTGAGCTAAATACTACCAACATGTTCACAACGACAATGCTCACATGGTGATGTTTTGCAGGTACAATTTTAGTATCGCTAACGTTTGCAGGTACAGCTGAGGCTGAAGGGAATGTCGTGTTTAAAGTAAAACTTTGACCTGATGATGGTGCTGAATGAAAACTTCATTGTCTGTGGACCATTAATGTTTGCAGAGGATTTGGTGCCACGCCATTGAGTAGATGTTGAGATATTTCACTAGACAAGTGAAAACTTTGACCTCCTGGTCGCGCTGCAAGACCATGCGAAATTCATATTTGTCAAGACGTGTTGGTAAAAATAAATGTTAACCTATTGGTGGTATAGGGGGAAAGTTAGGATTAGGCCTGCATGATCTAAGGAAAATTTGTGATGTATGATATTGCGATGTTGATATGACTTGCGATAAATAAACACATATTGAAGTGTGCATATGCAGGGTTGCTTAGTGAAGCTGAATGAAGAACACAGACAATGGTCACCATCGGTCATCTCCTCCATCCTCCTCCCTCTGCTGCAGGTAACACTGCGGGGGGGGGGGGGGTTAAGTAGTTAGAAGTTATAAGTCTATAAAAAAGTTAGTGGTAAATGAAGCTGCAGTCTACACACAGAAAGTTTTCCTTTTAGCTTGTTCATAACAGTAACACTATTAGCTTAACGTTGGCGCGCTGTGCTCGTGTAAAACAAACCACGGTGGATGGGAGAAGTTGGAAAACGTGGCTTTTCTGCATGTTGAACAGGTGGTGTGATGAAGGACGCTAATTGCTTTTTTTACTCCCAAAGGTTGTGATGACACTCACAGAGCGACGACTGTTGTTTGATTTCTGCTAAAAAGTTCACTCCTCACTGGTCTCCACTGTGTGCTGTTCACTGTGTGTGTGTTTGTGAGAGGCCGCAGTCCCGACACCAAAACACTGTACAGTTTTTTTTCCGGTTCATTTGGCTCAGGCGCTGCACCCAGAAAACCCTGTGTGACTGCATGGCATGTGTACATAAAATATTTTTTTCTAATTCATTGCGTTTCAGTCAGACTTTTGCGATGTTTATTGCGCATGTTCATATGGCGATGACGATTTATCGGTAAGCACTGGTTAGGATGTCACCAAAGTCTGTATCATCTGGGAACGATGAATGACTGTAGAGGATCTGAGATATATTTGGACCAAACAACAATCCATCCAACAAAATGACAATGCCATCACTAGAGCCAATGCCGGCAGTACCGCTAAAAAATTTTTTTTTTTATAAACTGTACATCGTGCACTTCAGGTAGAGGCATCTTTATGCTTCCCTGCCGTCTTCTGTGCACATCTAATACAACTAAACTGAATCACTCTGTTGTGTGGCATTCTAGGACACAAATAAAGACTGGAGTCAAGGGCAAGGCTCACAGCATTTGGGGAGAACAAATTTTGACAATCTGACATCCCCCCCTGAAAATGAAAGAGGAGGGAACACTTTGTATCAATGCACCTGGGCTCCCCTCAGTCTGTGAATAGTTTCCCTGCGAAGCCACAGAGCCACAATCAAGACTGAATGTTCTGAATACCAAGTATTACACAACTAGAGGGGAAGCAAAGAAACAATGGCCCACAGAGGGAAGAAGGGGAAAAAGTGCAAAAAAAAAAAAAAGGGCAAAAAAAAAAAAAAAAAAAAAAAGGCAGCAGCATTAGCAGACAGTTTAAGATACACTAGATGCAACTCAAAATCGTCAGCAATCTTGAGAGAGCCTGACGAGTTGGCACCGTAGTAAGTCTGAGCCAAACTGAGCTGAACAAAGAGAAGTAGATGCAGGTAGAACAGAAGCAATCAGAAAACACAGAGTGGTCCATTCCTGATTCTGAATGCCATTTCATGTCATCACGACCCCTTCTTGGATGAAAAGTGAAGAAAATCATGCGGCAGCTACAGTATATTTCTTTCTTCTCATTCTTTTCCTCTCCTGACTCTGTGTCTCTGCTCTCTCTCTCCCTCTCTCTCTCTGCCGCCCCTCCTCCCCCCGGGGCTCCCGTAATAAATAGTGATGAGATAAGGAGGAAAGCTACTTCTCAGCGGGGCAGTGAAAGAAATAAACATTTCCGGGGGAAATCCAATAAGGTTGAGGCTGGATGATAATGGGAGTCCCCAGCCTGTGGTCTGTGTCTCGCGACCCGGGCTGCACTCCAGTTACCTCTGTGGCCTCCTGCCATCTGGCTCTGTCGGCTCACATGCATCACAGGGTTTGGTGACCTATTCTGACCATTTCCATCCTCTGACTCCTCTGAGGACCATATGCATCCACAATCAGCAGCTCCCTGAGGAAGCATTTCCTGTTTTATTGTGCCATTCTGCCTACATAAACAGTGTGCAGGGAATGCTACAGCTCGGCAGGGATCGGGGAAAAGAGAGGAGCTGCAGTGTGGGGGAATTGCACAAAGACAGCGGGAGGACAGTACATTGTGATGGTTTGTGGTTGATGGCTAATGGAACAGTGTAAAGCACTGCGCTCATCTACGAGTCTGCTGCTTCGCAGACCGTAACTGCTGTGAGAGCAGACACTGGAACGAACGAGCGCACACACACACACACACACACATACACAGTGGCAAACAAAAAATAAATCAGGCCAAACGCCTACACTCCAATCCCAAAGCGACATATCAAAACAGACTTATTTTATGTCTCAAATGTACAATGAGAATGGAAACTTTTCCAAAGTCTCAAAAATTCTAAAATGAATTTTTGATGCTTTTTTCTTTATTTGGTGTTTGCATGTGTGTGTGTGTGTGTGTGTGTGTGTGTGTGTATGTCTGAGTGTGTATGCAGCGGGTCATATCTCTTTAATGGATTGTGGTGTTATTGATGTATTTACCACACCAACCCTTCCTCTCAGCTATTAGACAGCATTGAGCGGCTGTGTGAACCTGTTTGCTCATGAGTGTATGCGGTTGTGAAGAGATGTACTGTAGTAGGGCTGGGTTATATGGCTTCAAATCAGTACCACTATCATTTCAAAGTTTTACCTCGATTATGATTAATGATTGATTACTTTGGCGCTTATCAGTCTCTCTCTTTTTTTGGAGCCATCACCACTGTTGGTAGTCCTGACTGATGAGACCCAATCAGGAGGCGAGGCGGATGTCTGCGCCATCGTTTCCAAAAGTCTCTGTTTCTGCCACAGAGTTGTCAAACTAAAACAGGGCCAGCAGCATTTCCAGAGGTCTCAGTTTAAAAAAACTCATGAGTAGATGGACCCTAAGCTTAAACGTAGCAAAGGTGATGTGTTTTAAAACGCATTAGTGTGGATGTAGCCCGAGGCTCAGTGTTCACGTCCATATCGCCGGCTTCACTTTAAATGAATGTGGACTAACATTAGTTGGAGACACGTGAGTGCGACAGTTAATGAATGCATGCATTTTGGGAAAATTAACCAAATGAACCAACATTACAATGAAGTCAGTGAGAGTTTCTAAATGTAAGTTTTGCTATGTTTTCAGTTGATTGTCCAGCCCTGTATTGTATAAAGTGTTGTGCCAGTTCACACTTAAAAAGAACTATTTCAAAGTTCAGTTCGTACAGATGAAAATGAACTAGTTCACATTCATTTTTTTTAAATAATAAAGCGGTGTTCCGTAAAACTGTTGTAAAACGTGAGTTCATCATTTGTAAACTGATTCGTTCAGTCCAGCGTTCACTAAAAATATGAACGCATACAATGAACGCCGTTCATGCACAACACTGACTGTAATGGTTTCTTTTTAGTCACCCTTGCATCTTGGCTCTAAAGATGTTGATGTCAGTTTGTCCACCACTTTGGTCCAAACAGAAGTATCACAACAACCACTGGATGGACTGCAATTAAATTTGATGCAGATTTCCATGATGCCAATAGAATGAATAATCCTAATGACCCCTGATGTCACCAGAAGGTCAGAGCTTTCACTTATCCTGTGAAATATCAGACCAGATGATTTGGCACAAACACAGACATTTTTTCTTTTTTCTACAAACATTCATGTTTCCCAGACACTGTATCCTCACGATTACAACGTTACAACTGTAACTGTCCAACTGAACTGCAATAGCAAATACATTTTGCATGGAAACATAATTGCCTTGCCACACATTTATTAAGGGCAGAGAATTTACCAGCGGTTGGGTGGCAGGGGTACAAGCTCACAACTGTCGCACCAGAGACCAGGGTTCGCATCCACAGTATCGTCTGTGGTTAGGTTTAGGCAACAAAAGCACTTTGGTTAAGGTTAGGGCAAGATCGTGGTTTGGTTAAATATAAATAAACATCATGTCTGAAGTCACTGTGCATTTTTTCTGTTTTAAAACAGACCACGATCTCTCCCTAACCTTCACCAAGTGCCTAAACACAACCATAACAAAAGTGTAATGATATTGTTACAGGTGGATGTTCTATTGCACGATCAGATATTCTAGCGTAAGTATCAGCACATTTGCAACTTGCCAAATACGTAAATTAACGATATATTTTTCATTATGTTGATAGAAAATTTAATGCAGTTGCAAACACATCTCCTACAGAGAAAGGGGACAGGGTTGATCTCCAGTAACAGCAAGATCAAGTCTCTCCAAATGTGTGCTTCTGAGTACTGGCAGGGAACCAGAGCTGTGCAGAGAACCACATTGTTTTAGACTGATCTGCATGAAAGAGAAATACCTATAGACAGAGCTGCTAGCATGGCTGCTGATTCTTAATCTTTTTATTTTTTTTCTTCTTATTTCCTTTTCAAAAATAAAAAAAAAAAGGTAAAGAACTGCTGAAGGCCAGGTCATAGGAAGGCAGGAGTTAAGGTAAATAGAAAGACAGTGAGACAGAAAGGGAGATAGGAATGTTAGGGAAGAGGCTGAGCGACTGAGTCAGTGTGTTTGCAGGCACAAAGCGTGACTGTGCTCTGCAGTTACTTAAATCCATCTGTCATGCTGCTCATCTCAACCATTCATCAGAAAAGGAAAACAGACGCTTCGGAACCACAGGTTACAAGAGACCGTGTGTACCGTGTAGACGTACAGGGGGCTCGGAGATATGAAACAGTTAAAATGTCAATAGGACGACAGCTGGAGTGATTCAAATATAATGCGCTAACACAACATTTTTGAGTCCCTTTATGAAAACTGTAATATAGAGCATAAGGGTGAGACAGACCTTCACTGTCTGCTTGCTATCAGCATGATCAGGTAAACATAATATCCTCTCTCTATCAGCCTCACATCAGCCTATTCTCTTAGAATGAATTATTCACCTGCTCCCTGTTTATAAGCTGCATAATGTCAACATAAATGATAAGATAGCATTTAGGATTTCCCACGTGTATCCATGCAAATGTTAGCATCTATTACAGCTTATAGTCTGGCACAGTTTTAGCTTTATTTGGTAGAGCAGGGCTGTTGAAGGAAGTGCCATGGCCTGCCAGAAAAGATTCAGTAATAAGAGTCAAACAGAGCAGTACATTAGACAATTATGTGCCTCTTGCTCATGTGTCAGTGGGGGAGCCACTAAGTGCTGGTAACATGCACTTCCCACAGTAGCAGTCATTTTCCCCACATGCCAGGAGAAACATTTCATTGCTTTTTCATTTCTGAATCACACAGCAGAGATTACAGAAGTACCTATTGTTATGCTGAGTGGCCATAAACGAGAGGGGAGACACATTTTGTATGGAGATCTGTTTGCCAATTACTCTATCTTTTGTATAGACACGGTGTGAGCAACAAGAGGGGAGCATCGAAAAATCCCATATGAAGAATTCATATGATTGCTATCATGGAGCGCGGTTCTCGCAGAATGTGTCCACCTAATTGGATTTTCACGACATTCAAGAGCACAGCAAGTGGGGGGGGGGGGGGGGTGGACCATGCAGGAGGGGAAAAAAGAAAAGAAAGCAGCACAGAGAAACAGAAACAGTCAGTAATAGTCAGATGTGAGTTTTCTAGGATACTGTAAGGCTATGCAAGAAAAAAAAAAAATTATTCCACAGCTTTTCCTCTGCAGTTTCATCAGGGCTTTCAATCAAACCAGACTAAAACTTAATTCAACAAATTCAAGAGCGTCTCTCTTTATTAATGCAACATGACTGACTGCAGTTAGTTCGTTTTGAAGGTTTGTGAAGTCGCTCTTCCAGCGTGTGAGTTGCAGCATCATCCCTTGTCGGAGGATATTAAAGTGTATTTGAGAGGAGCTTATTTAGAGCGAGCAGGTAGTGAAGCTCAACAAAGGCTGCTAGAAAGTGTGTATTTCCACTCTTTCCTGCACGGGGGCAGGCACGCAGCCGCAGGCTAATCTGCAGATGAACGTGTGTGTAGGTAAACACGACGCCTTTCATTTTGAGCACAACGGCAAACGCTTTTGAAACTCACACAAGCATGGGAAAATGTGTCGCATGCACACACTCACACACACACGTATACTCATTCGGTTATGGCTTGCACACGTATGTACACACACTCTCGAACAACATATAAACACATACATAGAAACACATACACATAGGAGCAGGCCGCTGTTAAGCTGTGACGAAAAGATAATGTCGCAACGTTGCCTTTGGCAGGAGAGATTTACCCGCACACTTGTTTTCCTTTTTTCTTTTTTCATTTTTGCTTCTTTTCATTTCATTTCCACTTTTGAGAAAATAGGGGGAATAAATAGTTGTGTGCCCAGAGGAAATAGTTAGTAAATGGGAAGCCATGATGAAGTCTCACACACTGATGTCTCCTCCCTGGTTTCATGCGGTGTGTTGGTCAGAGGTAAAAGGTGAGGATCCTAGATCATAAGATTACCTCAGTTGATTTAGCAAAGAGCCACATTGTTTCAAGTTTATGTGCGTGGACAAAGTATAGCTCCAGTTTTTCACCAAGTTTGTATCTTCCAATTTATTAAACTGCTGAGAAGGTTACCATAGTTACCTCATGTGAAAAAAAGTAGTAGAAAATAGACATACTTTATATGCACTTACTGTATAATATGCATGCACACCTATATGTACTGTTGCTCAGCTTATCGTACACTCCTGTATTTCTGGATTTACAAACTGGCAAACACATTGGCAAACTGTTACACTGCAATTATGATTTTCACAAGAGGTATAATTAATTATTCCATGCTATTTTTTTTTTTTTTTGTATTATGTCTGAGAGGATATATATTATTTCAAAATGTCAAATAGTGCCTATTTTGCAAGTGTTCCATGCTGTAAGTGAACAGGCGCTGAATTGGCGCTGAATTGAAAACGTTAAGTAAACAGGAGCGAAATGAGGAATTTATCTATTTAGTTTTGCCTGAAGTTACAGTGGGTGACATTTTACTTTGCTGGATTTTAAAAATTTTCCCTGACTCAAACCAAAAAATCATCCAGTCTGCCACCTGTGGTGTTCTAATGCAATATTAATACAGCAAGTGTCAATCAACAGGTTGGATGGTGGCCATAGTCGCTGACAAATAGAGACCTGTGTGCACTGACACACCGATGTGATGACTGGCATGAGAGGCGCAGAGTTCTGTCAGATGGGGAGGACAGGCTGGGTGCAGGGGCACTGAGTCCTTCAGGGATGACGTTTAGTATTCAGCATGGCATTGGCATCTTAACCTTCCCCCAGAGCCCAGGGTTATTTACACCAGCCAGTTGCTTCCTGCCTTCTTTTACTCATCCCCTCATCCACTGCCGCGCCCCCATGTCTCCTCTTCCCAAGGGGGTACGGGAGTTGGTAAAAGATAAGCTTTGTGTCGTGGCAGAGGCAACTGACACCGCTTCAACAACATGAGGATTTAGCCTGCAAACGGAGAACTAATGCCCTGCACATGCAGGGAATCTCACATACACACCAGCACCCATCTGCTACGTACAGCTAAACACGAATGGTGAGGTGCACGTTTGCATACACACGTGTGTATACGCTCACGCATGTGCAGACACATTCATGGTGCAAGAAAAGCATAACAGAGCCACTCAGGAGTTCATACAGAGACAAGTGGGCACAGGCACAGGCACACGCACACACACACAAACACACACACACACAAATTGAGGTAATGAACAGCCTGCTGCAGTAAAAGGCTCCCGGCATAGCTTACTCTAATGCTCACAAAATTGCTTTTAATTGGTAGAAGAGAATAAATCAATGCAAACCATGTTTAGAATACTGGCAAAAGGGAAGAGGAGAGGAAAGAGGGCAATAAATGAAGAGAGACGAACAAAGGCTGGCGTGTGCAGATCATCAGACGAGGCTGCTTTAGAAATGAAAAATGTTAAAGCAATGTGTTGTTGATGATTTTTTTTTCGCTGTTCCCTGTCTCTCCAGAGCCTTATAAACTGGTGTTACAAGTGCACTGCAACTTTTAATTTAGACTCCAGGACAGTGAATCAGTAAGCCTGATAAGTAGTGGAGAATCCTCAGAGAGGCAAGAGGCCCCCAGGCGCCTCGCAACTCGCCCCCCCTCCCTTGCCCCCTCAGCTGCTTTGATGAAAATTAGCTGTCAGTCTATTGCACTCATCTGATCGACACAACTTCATCTGCGGCTCACTGACCTTTACGGAGAAAGCAGGGGAAGGACGGCCCGCCCACCACGCGCAGAGATCAACAACTGAGAGATAAAACAATAACAACCTCAGAAGCTCAATGAGATGACACAGCGAAGAGTTCGACTTCTCAGGAAAAAGACAGCACCGCAGCCGGGAGGGCTGAGGTGTACAAAAGGATGTGGTTATGTGTGCGTGTGTGCGTGTGTGAGTGAGTGCATCTGTGTTTCGGTAAGCAGTGGTTAAGAACATCAAATGGCTTGGGGGACATAAAAGCCTAAAACACAGGCATGAGGGACAGAGCTTTACCGAGGACAACTCAAATTAACCGAACTGAACTGGAAAAGTAGATATAATCTTTAGTATGTCACCATTTCGTTACCAGCAACAAATGAAAATTGCACATTTTCCCTTCAGTAATTCTGAAGGAGTTGATATGCCTTAAAATATTCAATTTGCAGGCTCACCAGGTAAAATCCATTAAAGCCAGCCAGTAATGTCAATTGAATTAGGGCTGCTTCGTATAAAGCATGGATTCCCTGTTCTTTCAGCTGAGTGGCTCTGCTGGCACCTTGTTTGTAACCACAAGGCAAATGGGATTAGAAGGAGACACCGGCCGCTAATGTAACGACACAACTTTTCAAATCATGCAAAACCACAGAGAGCCACAAACGCTCTAATGGAGCACAGAGAGAGAGCATTGCAGTCTATTAAAGACTCAATTCTGTATCTGCAAAATTGGCACCTAAATTGCTGAAACTCTGTCATCCTATAGAGAATTAGGTGGGTTGAGAATATTCTCTTCACCCAGAAATTAACTGTGTGAACACAAGACTTTAGGCAACGTGTGCAGTGCCACAAGGGTCCTGTTCTGAGGTCTGTTTGTTGAGACTGGAGTAATAAAGACTTCTCTATTCATCTATCTGCCACACAATGTCATTCGTCTTCACTCTTTATAATAAAGGAAAAAAGAAGTTAGTGAGTAATGACAATTGAGTTTGAAAGTTCATTTCTGACTTTGAAGTAGTTTAGCAAAATAATCTTAAAGTACTCAATGAGTACCTCAATTCATGAGGCTGGTTGCTCGTCTGACTCACCGGATGTAGGATGCAGGTATAAGCCTGCCATACCTGTTACCGTTTTCAAAATCCCTTTCGCTACGGGAAACAACAACAACCCTCAAGTGAGCTACCTACACACTGAAAAGTGCAATCACACACTCGACATACGTCTTTGATGTATTTTGTAGCGTTTTTCTTTGTTGGAAATTACCCATTTTAATGACGGTACTAGCCTCATCACGTGCAAATGTTCAACCAATACGGGTTTCCCTCCAACACTATTTTGCAGGGGCACTGTTGCTGCATCCTGGGCTCAGCGCCGCCCAAGATGATTGTGATTTAAAGAAATGCAAACAAGCCAGAGTGTTTCTCTCCCCTATAGCAGAGTGATAATGGGTGCAGCCAGACTATTCTCCAGTGCTGACACAGCGCTGTGAAAATAGGTCTGACTAAGCAAGACTAGCTGGTTGCCAACTTTGTTTGTCTGTTGTTCGGTGCCGGTTCAGTGGGTTTAACAGAGGTTTTGTGATAAAAACAGCTGCCTTGGCTGTGGCTGGAAATAATGTTGATGAGATCCATTAGACTGAATCAAAACAGTGAAGTTGTGGGCCAAATAAACCAAAACAGTGAGCTGAAAGGCTCTCAACCGAAGAGTTGAGTAATATGATGTGCAACCCCTTTAACATTACATGCAGTCATATGATCTTTTTATGTCATAAAAATATTGATGAGTGCACCTTTAATTAATATTTCAACTTAAGAATTTTAACCAATTTATTAGCCTTTCCTGAAGCTTTTAATCACATCTGGTTTCATTCATCTCTGAATATTTTCTCTGTTGTCATGGAGATGGCTAAAAAAAACATTTTGCAGGAAATTAAATAATTAATTACGTCTTGTTTATGGTTATATTTAGACACTCATGGCACTTATAATATTAGGGAAAGATTGTGGTCTGGTTTACAACAGAAAAAGTTCATAGTGACTTCAGACACAACCTTCCTAACACTAACCAAAGGTTTAAGTTTTTGTTGCCTAATCCTAAACACAGACAAGACTCTAGATGTGAACCTCTGACTCTGTTGTGAGAGTCGTGTGCTTTGTATGCCCGCTGCCCACCTAAACCCCCTCCACAGCTGTTAACATATGTAGCACTTCATTAATTCAATAGAATATGTTGTCTCTTAACATAATCCAGGCAGTGAATGGGTTTCCTACAACACACGTTTGTTGTTGCAGTTTAGTTGTATAGAAACATTATTTCTAAGAGACAGGGTTGCCTTGAAGTAAATGAAATAACTGACCTTCTCTCACCGTTTTCACTGGGGATGGAATCTGCATTACTAACAGCACTAAGGCCACATCACGAACACCACTATCAAGGCTCTTGTCCTTATCCTTGTGTGTCAGCATGCTACACTATATGTGCAGTAGTTTGGAGTTTCTTAAAATAATGCACAGCTAGTGTTAAAACTATCATTAAATTTGGCTATCACAAAGCCTAATATTATCTAACATGATGAAATATCAGTAGTGTCAGCTGCTTGTGGAAGACTGTAATTCATAGTTGCCATGTGTTTATTTTATCATAGTCTTTGATTCTGACTCTGCAGGTATTTTCTAATTTGACTTCCAAACTGTTCTTCACTTAGCAATTTTGCATATTTTTCTACATCCTAAACAACAAGATGACCTTTCCTAATAAGAAGTGATGGAGCACAGCCCACTGCCCACCACCCCACTCCACCACTGCTGCCTGGAAACCTACATGCCAGAGTTTACAGGGAGGTGTGCTGACCCCCATTATATGACTTAAAGGTCTTCTGCAGAGTTAATTATCACCACATCTGGTGCTGACCTTGGCCTGTGCACTTGACAATACATTACTCAGCTGTGATTGACAGGTGACACTGCCTATGAAAGGCAATGTGACACTGTATTGAAGTGGGCAGCAGAAGTTGTCTCCTTGCCCTGTAAATGTGGCCACAGAGCTGAGGACAGCTGATAGACTCAGCTGTCAGAGCAGCAACCCTGGAGCTCTTAAGACACAAGGCTCTTTCCCATCCCACCAGGGACAAGAGTCCTTCAGGTTTCTCACTCTACACACCCTGACACACAAGCACACACACACACACACACACACACACACCCACACACACACACACACATACACACACACACACACACACACACACTGATACTGCAGTGCCATTGAAGAGGGGGAGAGGAGAGAGCTCCATATGGACGCATCTGCATGTGCATAAACATCTGATTTGTACATCAACATTAGTACTGTAGACATGCATCAACACTTGCTGTGTTTGAACTGACTGAAGCATGTCTCAAAAAATACAGCCGAGACAAAGGTAATCACCGCTACCAGGTTTCTGAATATCTTTAAAGGGAACATCTGCCTTTAAGGACTTAAAATCTTACATATTTTACATAAAAGCCTGGCAGAATCAAAGAACCAGGCTCCAAACAGAGAATTCCACCATGAAAGAGGAATAGACAGACCAGTTTCTTCTCCAATAGCAGCCTGAAACCCACTGACTTTCACATGGGCTTTTCTTTAATACAAGATTAGATGGTTATTGCAGGGCATTTTGGGAAGTGTAGGAAAACAATGACTGAAGTGACAACAGACAAATCATTGTGGCAGGTAATAAGACTACATCAAAGTACCATACATACAGTATTATTAAAACTGCTACAATCAATATTTCTATATTACCATACAAGCCAACAGGTAATTATCGCATGACTCTGCAGTTCCCCTCAGCTCTATGGAGGGTTTAAGCATCTCTCAGTTCATTCTTTTGGTTTTACGGCCACAAACTTTACAGTTTACTCTCACCGCTTTGATTAGTATTGTTTCCAGATGTAGCAAAAAGCCATAAAACACAACTACTACCTGCACATAGTAGCAACATACATTGTACAGTCAAAGTAGGAGCTTAGTGATGTAATGATGGCAGGGCTAGGTGGTGAACCACAGTGGCTAGTGAGCAGTGCCGGCCCTGACCAATTTGGTGCCCTAGGCAAGATTTTAGCTGGCGCCCTCCTTGCATCGCAGTCAATTTCACTACCAGTGTTCATACACTCACACAGAAACTGCATAGCTTTTGTTTTCTTTTAAATAAAAACGTTTGTAGTGTATTAGAAACAAGTGACATAAATTAAATTATAAATACAATATAAATAAGGCATGCAGATATTAAAGAAACCAATACAGACATTAAAAATTATTGCACAAACAAAAAATATTAACTTCAAATGAAATATGCATAATGTAGCTGCATAATGTGTTCTACAGCACACATGGGCGAGTTTTGTCTGGTGCTGACTATCCGCTAGTGCCTCGCTTTCATATTGAGTCGATCCAGCCGTCTGTGTTCATGTCTGCCAAGGGGGAAGGTCTGCACGGTGTCCTTACCCAAGCAATTAGGTGATTACATGGTTTTTGTCTCCATTTGGTAGGTGAATCTAGTACGGACAAAGACTTACTAAAGTCAGTGAAACAGCTGTATTCACAGCCTGTCATATGTAATTTATATATCAAATATGTTTGAATTTTATTATTATGTTAGTGTTTAGAACTTTTTATTTAGGGTTGGGGTGGAAAATTTGGAGATTTCATCTAGAAATGCCTCTACTACAATCTCTCTAGTTTTGCTCTGCTTCACTATATCATTCACTATTCAATGAATCAATTTTGAGACATGTAATGTTCAGATTTTGTAGTATGGTATATTAAAGGTTTTGGACTGGCCCTGCATAACTACAAATAGACAAAGACAGTAACATCTAGGCTGATGCTTACACCTCTTGATGAAAATCACAAGTGTTACTTTTCTTTTGACAGATTAAGAAGATTGAAGATTATACATGTACACATCAGCCTAGATGTTACTGGCCAGGAGTAAATGAAGATGGCACGCAGCATAAATAAACAATTTCATTTCAGTTTAGTAACTCTGTGACTATTACAAGCAGGGCAAACGTTGGCTAACCAGATGTCAATAAAAACGTATGACACAGCCAGCAGGTGAAAACAACACCTAAATAGGAATAAAGTTAATATTTCCAAATTTCCCTGATGAATTTTAGGTGGGAGTAACGTTAACTGACGTTAACTCTAGCTATTTAATGATTAGCAAACCACATTACTATTGTCCAAAAGTAAGCTAGCAAGTTAAGCGGTAACTACCAATGCAACAGACTATTCATTTCATCACGTTACTGTACCTCTGTCTTTTTAATATTTCAAAATAATAGTTGTAATAGTAAGTAAATAGTAAAAGTTAAACATTTCGATTTTTTTTCTTCCCCCAATTGCGGCGCCCCTTATGTATGATGGCGCCCCTAGCATTCACCTATACTGCCTATGCTGCAGCCGGCGCTGCTAGTGAGCTAACCGCTAATATGCTAGCCATCCGAGAACATGATAAAGTCACCAGCAGCTGCAAATCTTAAAGCTAGCTAGCTTGTTACAGCAGCTAGCAGGACAAGGAAAGGACAATAAGTTCACAGTTTATTCAAATGCGTTTCTACCATCGACTCCTAGTCACATGACTGTCTACAAATCATGTCTCTTTAATGGAGCAGTTTATACTCTATTGCAGGATTAAAGGAATAGTTTGACATTTTTGGAAATATGCTTATTTCATTCATTTAGATGAGAAGATTTATATCTTTCTCATGTCTGAACAAATACACCCAGTAGCCAGTTAGCTTAGCTTAGCTCAGCATAAAGACAGGAAACAGGCAAAAAAATGGTGCAACACAGCTAATAGGCTAACAGGCTATGAAAGCTTCCGCTGAGAAATGCTATGTTTAGCTACTTTTAAGTACAGCTATAAGGGGCTAATATTTTCTCTTCTCATGACTACACATAAAGCAAATGTGAATAGGCTACAGTATGATTCATGAATTGTTCAATCCCTTCACTGAGCCAATATTAAAGACACAGTCTGTAGCCTGATATGGCAGAGGACAGAGAAAGGTGGAGCTGAACCACAACACAAGGTAACCAATCTATACCTTTACAGACTCATACACTTATACTTGTATGAACATTTTGAAGAGGTGAATTAGAAACCAAATCTCCTGCCACAGATTCAGACTCTAATACTACAGACGGCTGAACTCACCCAGCCTAGCTACATGTCAGGCGTTCGGTCATCAGTCTCCTGCCATGCTGTAGCAGGACTAGTTAATGCACGTGGCAGTCGGCAGCGCCTATTAGTAAGTGGATGTCATGTTCTATGTGGATTAAGGATGCACATTAACTGATGCTTATTTCATGGCTAGTTATTTCATTGACAGAGTGTGTTAATAGAGAGGCTGATTTATGACCATGTGTCTCTGATGGCTCAGTGTCATGATGGGGCTGAGGAGATAAAGGGGAAAGGAAAGGAAAGGAAAAGAAATAGGAATACTATTTATTATGTGTTGAGGTTACATTTCTTTCTGTCATCCATTCATCCATACCTCTTTCTCTCCAACATCTAATTGCTATTTCCACTTGCCTTTAAACAACCATGAGCCAATCCATTGTAGATATACACACAAGAAAACCCACAAACACACACACATACCCACACACTCTTTCCCCTCACTGCTAAGTGCACATTATTTGCAGTATGCTTCATTTCACCTTAGCCAAGGCTGTTTACTCGGCATACACTGTGAGTTAATGAGACTGTGACAATTAATACCACTTGTTTACAAAGTGCTGTTGTTGACGCTGCTGAAATAGCTGAGATGAAGCTCTTTACAATGGCAAAAATGAACTCCAAAATAAAAGAATAACAGGTACTTTTAGAGCATGTGTGTACTTCCGGGTACAGTGGCAATGTCTGCGAATAACACATCACACAACAGTTAAAGGGACGGCCGCAGAAGAGACAGGTGTGATTCTATCAGAACATTTACAATGAGCAAACACATCTCTATTTGCCCCATGTCTAATAAATGCAGCAGATCCACATTACAATCTGTATAGCTGCAAGATAGTGACCTGCCCTTCGTGTATGATATGGAAAGGTGGCAAGGTGCCCTGCATAATGCTCATGTGGCATTACAAAATAGTGTGACATGAATACACTATCAAGCGCCTGCCATTTAGAGACTTGCTTTGTTTGAATTTTGTTCTTGCTGTAAAATTGGGTTTGAAATCACCTCCCCACAGTGTTTACACAGGATATCTCTGCTAACTGCCTGCAGCAAGGAAACAGCACAACTCAACGTTTTCCCTGAGCTGCCATCAGCTTAAAAGACGTACAACAGACGTGCAAACAATGTCAGGGCCTCAAACATTAGAGACCTGAGAGCGAACTGCTTGTAACCACGTTGGTCTCCACACTTTGCAGTGTGAGAGGAGTGCTGCAGTTTGTGCAGGGGGATATTGTGGCATTTTACCAAGGCTCAGGAGGATGGATATAGCTGACACTCGCGTCCTCTGCTCAGCAGCAAGGAGATGGGGACGTCACACAGTAAATTGCCGACAGAACAGGAAAGCTGAATCCTGTGAAATTTGCATTTTAACAGCCACAGTACACAAAAGTGTCAAGAGCCACTGCCATACAAGATGATACACTGAAACCCAGGAAGAGGTGAGCGAGAGACTCTGGTGAAAAACGATGGGTGGCAGACATCACATGAGGAAATGTATCACCGAAGTTTTCACTGTACACGTTGGCAATTTTACATGACGCGCAACTGCTCCCTCTTAACTGTCATGAAGGGCTGAAGCTAGAGCAGAACCACTGCATAGGCACAAATGGTGGAGGAGCAAAAATACATGATAGTTTTTAGACTTTAGGTTAGCAAAGTTTTCTTTGCAAAATTTGCAATCCTGATCTTTTTCCTAAATCCTGAATCATTCTACATTGCACACCAAATATTCTTTCACTGCACCTTCACTACATTAGAAAGGGTTAAATGTTGTGCTGTCCAGTTTTCATCAGATCAGGATTTCATTCAGGCTTCCAATTTTTAAAATCATCATCATCATCAATCAAAATTTAAAAATCACCTAACCCAAGGTATCAAAAGTGAGTTAAATAATTAATCTCTGAGTGCAGCTCTTTTCAGGAGACAATCATTGTTTTCGTTGCCTGGTTGCACACTATTGAGACACAACATACTACTGTTGAATGGGAAAATGTTTTGATTATTTGACTGGATCTGTTCATCCACAAAAAATGTGTGTGTGTGTGTGTCTGTGTGTGTGTGTACATATAATAACTGAATTGACTACAGACTATCAAAGACATAGTATTCTCCAACTATAGGCCTACAGAACAAAACCACATTTCAGCACACACACAAATACTCGCTTGCTTGTAACTCACATGTCAGTTCACGCTGGTGGACAAAATCAGGAGCAGTGGCTAAACTGATGAATTCCAGGATATAGACCACTTTACCACTCCTGAAAGGCACTGCTGTTGAGTACAATAACAGATGAGACTGAAAAGAACAGGCACTTCATTTTCAGCGTCCTCCTGCAGTGGGTCGCACATGAGAGCAAGTTAAAAGCCAGGGGGAGCCTTCAATACTGTAAATCTGGAAATATTGTTGCCCTTTCAATCCCGAATTCTAAGGAAAATGCACCAGATTTTTTTTTTTATTCAAAACTGTGCTAAATTGAGATTGAAAGGACACAGAACTGCATTAATTTGCTACTATGGCAACGAACACTTTGCAGTATGAAGCAATAGACATGAAAGAGGAAATCACTGCCTGTCTCAAATTTTTATGTGTAGAGCATTTATTTACATATAGATAGATAGATAGATAGATAGATAGATAGATAGATAGATAGATAGATAGATAGATAGATACTTTATTTATCTCCTGGGGGAAATTCATGAAGCTTTTTATGTATGTACTGTACTGCAGCTGCCAGCAGATATAAGGACATTCAAGTGTTTATTAATGTGCAGTATTTGTCACCAATTATAACTTCTCCTCTGAAGACTAATTCTTTATTACAACAACTGTCATTTAGTAGCTGTTTATACAGCAGTCTCCACCTATGGATTTATCCTTTGACAAATACACTAAAAACATTGATTAAATGTTTATATAGTACTTATAATTGCTAACTAACTAGCGCAGTGAGTATTGTTTCTGTTTTTCTTTCCCCCACTATAAAATTACTCACAACAAAAGCCACTCCTAGACGACATGCAGTACTTGTGTACTTCAAACAACAGCAAGCCAATGAATACACATTTATCATGGCAGGAGGGGAAACAATAATTTATCACCAAAGACAGGGAAAGAAACAAATGAATCTGTTCCACAGTCAGGGAGGATTTAAGTATATTGATACTCTGTTTTTTGGGGGGGATAAAACACAAATACAAAATTACATCAACCAGTTGAAAATGTTCCAATACTCTGCACTTATATTTTATCAACGCTTTTAGCCAAGGTAATTGTAATATGAAATTTCATGAGTTACAGAGTTTAGTGTCCCACCCATCATCTGCTTTTCATTCAACTTCTTTTTTTTTAATGACTTGTTCCCCTTTTTATTCACACTGGTACCGTAAACATTAATCTTTGAGGGATACCTTTCCTGATTATTGTTATTCAATCTAAGGACCCTTTCGCCCAGAGAGTTTGCCATGGTAAAGGATTCCTAGCAGAGCGGCGATCAAAAACAGTCCATAATCTCTTTTCTTTTCCCTCAAGGTGACATCTGTTTTAAAAGAACTCTAATCTGAGCTGATATAAAAGGACTATCACAAGCCATTTCACTGGCTTTTGTTGCACATGCCCGAGCTCGTGTGTGTGTGTGTGTGTGTGTGTGTGTGTGTGTGTGTGTGTGTGTGTGTGTGTGTGTGTGTGTGTGTGTGCACTTGATGATTGTGATTATGTGAAAAGGTTCCTGCAAAGCCTCCACACTGGAAGAGAAACAGCTGAACCTTCACCCTGTTTTATGAATACCATTATGTCTTTCAGAGTGACAATGAGCCAAAATGCTCTGATCAACTTACGTAAGCTTTGATGCTAATCATGATGGGACCATCACTCTTTGCTTTCTGTCAGTCATTTTAGCCTCTTTCAGCCCTTTTCTTGCACAATAATACAACCACATCATTCATATTTTTGAAAATTCTAATTAGCTTAGAAGATGTACTTTGAGTGCTGTTGGAGTGCACTGATTGTCAACTTAGACTTGCTTCTAGTACATTTAGTCTGAGCACAGCCTGCGGTATCGTCCTGACCAAAACTGACAGGCTCCTCTCTTCCTCAATCTGTGAATGCTGAACACTGACTGCTCCTCAAGGCATGCAGAAGTCACATCACTGTCCCTGTCCTCAGGCAACTGATGCCCCCCACCCCCCATCCCCACCCACACACACACACACACACATCCTCCCTTCCCGCCAGTGTGGGACGGCTATCTCCCAGTATCAGCTGGAAATGTGATGGATGACAGGTGGAGGGAGAGAGAACAGGGCTCCTCAGAGCCCGTCAGGCTCGCTCCCACTACCCATTATTCTTCCATTTAGCCCAGCGCTGGGCCAGCCACCCTGATCGCACACACACTTGAATTTTCTGGTCAATGATGAATCCCTAACCTTCCTGCTGCAGGATGGGCCTGCAGTCTCCTTTCACAGGAGAGGGAGAGGCCACCATGGTTCATCTCTCTCAGTCTTTAGCCACTCAGACAAACCACTTTGCTCCACTTCCTCTTTCCCATTGTCAGATAGTGCCTAATGCTACAGGAGGAGCTGTCATACCCTCAATGTCTGTCTATGGCGGATACATACTGCAGAGGAGAGGACTGCTCTCTGCAGGAAAGGCACATACTGCAGAGTGCATTGCAAAGAGCCAAACTGCAGTGAGACAAAAGAGCGATTTTACATTTTTAACTGACAGTGAGAAACTTGGGGTCAGCTGTTTTAATGTTTTTTCCTTTGCTTTGGTGCCGATGGGCTTGTCAAAGAGTCCTTGCTGTGCACCAGCACATCTCACCACGGATTGGCTGGAACTGTAATTCCGCAGCCTGGTGTGTAAACCGTAGGTGCATTGATTAACTCGGAGAAGATCGAGAGGGAAGTGGCAGGCAGAAAAGATCACAGAGGGCCTGCTGAGAATTGATCCGCGTGGCTGATCAGCACCTTCTACAGCCTTAACAAGGCCCAGACCTCTGACATCTGCCCCGGAAAAACTCATGTTGGACACAGAAACATTGACATCGAAGGCACCAAATGAACAAGCAAAGGTTGTGACCTTTGGAAATGCCAGACAGTTGAATAACATAACCAAATTTGGAAGTGCATGTAAAATGCCAGAGTTTGGCTTTCGAGCGGTCAAATCCCGAGGTGTTGGTGTGGGAGTGAGACAAGCTGTAAATATTGAACAGAATGTACCTCCAGTGGACTGGAAAATGAGAAGAATAATATTATTTGATTTGTAGTCAGAGCACATGTTAAGCATTATCAAGACATGATTCAATCAAGGTGAGGTACGCATCTCTATCAAATCGGTCATTGAAACAAGAAGACCAGGCACTGTACTGTAAGTTCAAGCCAAATATTACATTATCCCACTGTAGCTTCCTGGCATAAAATCTAATCTTTAAGTCATTTCACGTTCTATCTCCATATTCCTTTTACGAGAACAGGGTCTCCTCAGGTTAATAACAGTTTCTTCCAAAGATTATTACTGGAAGAAGAGGATGAAATGTAAAGAAGAGAGCCTGCATTTTGATAGTGCAGAGCTCTGCTCCATTTCCATCCAGGCACTGGATGAATGCGGAAACAGTCATTAAAATAGTATACTTGACAAAAGAGAAATGGATATATTTTACACATACACACACACAGTACTGTACACTCCCACTGATTAAGTTTCACACAAACAGATTAAGAAAATGTGCAATTTTGCTACTTAAAATTATTCCACTTTGAAGTAGTAGCACAGTAAGTTGCGACCGGAAATATATGCCTAGAATGAGGCTATCTTTAGGCCGTTTCAGACAAGCACTTTACTCCATAAATGTACTAGTAATCTAACATCTGGGCAGGTTTTTTGTTTGGTTGCTTTCTTCTTGCAATGCAGTATATGGTATGAAAGCAAATTAAGAATAAAATTAAGTTTAATTAACTTAAATTAACTTTTCAGGCTGCAGAATTCTATATTCCAAATCTAATAAATTATATACTTTGTTAGTAAATTTACTGAGATTACATAGAGCTTAATTGTGGGGTTACTGAAGCCTGGGCAAGCCAATCGCCCCCAGCTATAGATGGACAGCAATCAAGCTGTGAGAATAAACACTTTTCATTTTAATCACTGAGGCAGCCTGTGTGAACACTCTTCTTCCTTGATGACATTATTTCCCAAGTCACTGCTGTTCTCCAGCAGCGCTGCCACTGTTAGAGAAAAGAAAGGGTTGTAGACCTCCTTTATCATGCAAGTGTTGTGGCGCTATCAGCAGCATGTTGTGTGATGTTTTTAAAAAGTCAGCATGGAGCTTTCCATAATGCTATGTTTGAGAGCCAAAAAGACATTTTGTTTTTTTCACAAAAGGTGCTAAAAAAGCATCAGAACATAAAGACACTGAGACAAGTAAAAGAAACACACACATGAAACATACAGCCCAACAGAGACAAGGGCTCATGTGTTTAGTTGCATCAACTCAAGAGTGCGGAGGAGGATTTATTGGATTGGATTGGTGTGTAGTGAGTAATGTAAATCTATACTGGGTTAGCACACACAGCACTGTGCATATTGTATGAATCCTATAAGGAAAATGAAGAACAATGGTGGATACCCACACACTGTCAGTACAACATTCTATCATTTATTAATGTGCTGGAGTCCACATACTATTTCATTCAACGTCATTCTTCTACACACCTGTCATTAAACTGTGTACCAACTGTATTCATCTCAAGTGTGTCCAAAAGCTTGCCTTCATCGATAATGGGAGTTAATTCATTTTTAGCCATCGTAAAGTAGAGGCACTTCGTTGTTTGGTCTGTTGATTGGTCTGTTGATTGGTCTGTTGATTGGTCTGTTGATTGGTCAGGCAGCCACCACTTTGGTCCAAATTTAAATACCTAAAATGTTGTACATATGGCCATGACATTTTGTACAGACTTTGAAGAAGCATGCTGACTTTTTGGCAATCCCTTGATTTTTCCTTTAGCACCACTACAAGATGGAAATTTCCAGTTTTGAGTGAATATTGGATGTTTGGTAGATGGATTGTCGTGAAATCTGGTACACACATTCATGTTCTTCTAAGGATGGATTGTCATAATTTTGGTAATCCCCTTGCATGTCATCTAGCTCAATTATCAGGTCACAATTTTAATCTGTCCAAAGCTAATGGTATCTCCATCACCCTCAGCTGCATTAGGTTTAGTGCTAATAGCAAAAATGAGCATTTTAATATGTTATACTGTGGTGCTGAGCATGGTGAACATTATACCTGTTCAACATAAGCATATGAGCACTGTCATTGTGGAAATAGCAAGCTGATTTTGGCATTTAACTGAAAGCACCTCTGTGCCATGACTGCTAGCATGGCTGTTTCTTTCTTGGTTAGCATCATAGTTAAGCACCTGAATTGTGTGTGTTTTCTGTTTTAAAAACAAAGCATATTTACCACATTAACATAAAAGAATAAAAAGAGGCTTTTTTTTCTTTCTTTCTTTTTTTTTTTTTTTTTACATTTTTTTGAAACACTACAGCTCTAGATATAGTACAAATTTTGAGCCTTATTGCTACTAATTTCTATCTGCTAGATTAACATCTGATCAACCCAGTATAAGATCAAATTGTCTTATAATTTTTTACATCTTTTTTCCCTATATAATGATAGTGATAAAACTTATAGTAAATAAGTAGTAAAGAAAATGAACAGTTTTATTAAGTTTTAACTTTTCAATTTAAGGTTTCACGTATAAAACCCTTAAAATTCTGTCTAAAAATCTGGTTGGAAAACACACACATCCACTGGGTGGGAAGTCATTAGTAGTTGATGTCATGAATGTGGATGGCTTCATTAGGTGGTGAGGTGACAATGACTCATCATTTGTTTTTTTTTGCACCTACACAGATTTGTGTACATTTCAATAACAAAATCAAACATAGCTTTTGAAAGCAGGTGACACACTCAAACCATTTACATATACCACAGATGTAGACACAAACCCAATGCCTAGGTCTAAAGCTTAATGCGTAATTATTACTCTGTTAACATGTTAACAATCACTGTTAACAATCACTACGATGCCTCCTCCCAAGACCACAGATGAACTCCAGTAATCTAAGAAAAGTTATAAGTGATTCCTCTGTGCTGCCTATATTGTGATCTGTTAGTATTATGCTGAATGTCAGAATATCCTTCGCTGATCTGGTTTGGAGGTCAAGGAGAGGTTCTCATTTTCCACATTTACGTTAACATTGTCAGACTGTGTACACATAATCAGTGGTAGGGTGGTTGCTGTTGCAAAATGTTGTCATATAATTCACATATACTGTTGTAACAAAGGACTATACATTTTCCATCCCAGCACTGCTAATATTAATCCAAAGGAAAGCTGATATGTATTTAAAAAATTAAACAGATTAAATCACTGACAACTCACAGACACTTTCCCTATAGCTTCTTTTCTCAGATGTAATCTGATTGTTCTTTAAAAAGATCAAAGGTAAATGGGGATACAGTTCAAATAGTGATGTTTGAGCACAGTGGTCAAGGCTATAGAGCTGAACCACAACATTCATTGCACTCGCACACTTTCAGAAGGAAATATTGTACTTTTTACCCCACTACATTTATCTGACAGATGTGGTTAATACACACTTACAAAACGCTGCGAAAATTTTTACTTACAAACACTATGATGAACTTATAGAGCATGTGGCACTGTCATAGAACTAACTGTCTAGCATTTTATGAAATTTTTTTTAAATTAGCTCCACCTCAAAAAATTTCAACAATAATGTGCTACTTACACATTAACAATTTGGTAATAATAATCTAATGATACATTAGAAAACAAATCACATGGGACATTTTTCTGTTTTACATACTTTTGTAACATTTTCAGTGCAGGACTATTTACCAGTAGTAAAGTATTTGGATCAGGGTAGTATTGCTACTTTTTCATAAGCAAAGGTTTTAAATGTTCTTCCACAGCCGGTGATTTTAGACAGCATAATACTTCAAAATAAGAGTTTTCTTTTACTTCAGCATTTTCTGTTTGTGATCCAGTTTGTTCCTGTCGTGGTTTCTTGAAATACTTATTCATTTATTCCATAAAATTGTAAAGTGTTAACTTTGGAGCTGGAAAGTTCTGCCTGAGTTCTGACTGAGTGCTAGTGCAACATCATCATACGAGGAAAAACACTTTAATACTGGTTATGACTGATGGTCAGTCGCAAGGGAATAATAGAATAGCTGTGAGAACAAAGACCCATTTCACCTGTGGCAGAGAGATGAGTCAGTAGCTATGGAAACATGAAAAAAAATATTGAAAATTTTTGCATTTACAAGTGGTTAGAACTAGTTTTTAATTAAAAGGTTTGAACTGTATCTTAACACAAAGGCCTTTGTGCTAATTAACATATGAATATGGGCACAGTGCTCCAGGGCCTCTGTATGGTGTTATTGAGTACAACTATAGTGTATATATAGGCACTTTTGTTAGGTGTTTCTATGTCATGGGACTTAAGTACGCATTCAAGGTATGCTTGTTGCCACCACTGCACAGCAGCGAGGCAGGAGGACAGGGAGAGGGAAAAGTCTGGCTATTGTATAGAGGTATAATAGCGCTCTGCCTGAAACTATTGATTTGATGCAGGTCTGAGGGGGAAGGGCTGTGCTCGGGGACTGTGATCACAGGGGGCTGTGTCTCTTTCTGTGGAGAGCAGAGCTGTTGCTAGGTACACATTTTACTGTCCTGATTTGTGGATTCAGTCAGCCACATATACACTAGTTGACACGCAAGGTAGGGATCAACCTAGCAAATCCTACATTTGAAGTGGTTTCCAACAGGGTTTGGCACAGAGGTCATCAGCATCAGGACAGAGATTATGTGTAAAGTGTCAGATTGGCGAGGCAAGTTGTCGGCCAAAGAACCCCAACCTGAGGATCATGAAAGGGTAAAGGAGGCGCATCAGCTCTGAATATCACACTGCTCCTGCCTGAGAAAGATAAAACTAGATGTGTCATGCAAACCTGTTCAACAGAATAATGTAATGGTGAACAAAACTGTGCAATATGTCACAAACATAGAGTAATCAACACGATGAGGTTAAATCTGGCAAAAATAAATATAACGTGTTCCCCCTTTGCCTTTTGGCTGGATTAAGTTCTTTCTAGAGTTTAAAAACAGTGGAGAAATAGAGCAGACACTGATTCTGTCAGTCCCAGTAGAGATTGTGTCCTTGGGCTTTTCACACATTGCACACCATTATGCCTGCTGAAAGGCCAAATCAGTAAGTCAAATAGCACTAGAGCCATGGCAATGAAAATTAAAACCTGCAGTTAGAAACATTTGTCTTTTTAGGCTGACTGGTGCTGAGCGAGCAGCTTTAAGTATGTGAGCATTTGTATTACTTTGGATTTGCCTTTGGATTGTTAGTTGTCGCTTGAAGACTAAAGCATGAATTACAATACATGAGTGTAATATAGGTTTGTCTTCAGCTGTTGACATCTGACTTTCTCCCATTGGTCTGGTAAGAGGCAACAGCATATTCTCTGCCTGACTTCAAATTCAAATACAGAGGCAATCTGCAATATGTACAACACTGTAAAATGTAATTCATCTCCTAGATTAGCAGATGGATAGTAAACAAACGTGCAACTTTTTTTGTTGTGATTAGTAAAACTACAACTGACACTGTTTACAAGCATCTGTTCTTCTTCATCAATTCAATCCTTCACCTTTTAGTTTTGCTTAAAGGGGTTATTTGTAAGTTTTCTCTGCTGCCGGATGTCGTTTCTTGCCGGGAGTGGGTAGTGGTGAATGTCACTTAACAAGAGCTACGTCATTGCAATTACAAGACAAGAGGTTATAATTCGCCCTCTATGCAGTGCTACATCTTCAGGGTAGATTGGATGCTACAGTGAGTTGCTATCAGAAAGTGACGCTGGTTAGCATCCAAACTACAGTAGAAGAAAATACGTGATAAAGACAAGAGTTAACATTGGCGATGCTTTCCACTGCTGGAGACAGCTCTTGGCGAGTAAAGGAGTGAAGTTTGATGCTGAATTCGTAACGTTTCTTCTAGACTAGTAAGTAAACAGCTGTTAATACTAATGTTGGCTATGTAGCAATAGCAAAACTTAAAAATAATGCCTTTAAACCACAATGTGTCATTTTTATGCTTTGGTTTTTGTGTGGGTTAAACAAACAAGATATAACGTGATAATTACTGAGCTATAAAGGTGCCACCAGGCAGATTTTTGAACAGAGCCACACTAGCTATTTTCCCCTGTTTCCAGTCTTTGTGCTATGCTAAGCTAAGCTAACCGGCGGCTGGCTGTATCTTCATATTTATCATACGTGACATGAGAGTCATACTGATCTTGTCATTTAACTCTTGAAACAAAAGTGAAAAAGTGTATTTCCCACTACGTGTAATTATTCCTTTAAGGACAAACTATGTATTCTATCATTAGGGGTCTTCTGAGATAAGGCACCCAAATAAGAGAAATGTTCGGATGCAACAGTGTATTCTTCTGTCAGTCCAAATTTTATTCTACTAATCATGTGATGAATATAATCATATGTGGGGGTCATGTTTTATTTGAGCATGTCCTTAACTGAGTGTCAGAAGAAAGCAAGAGTGAGAGAACCCTTTAAAATCACCATGTTTTCTTACTGCTACTTTTTTATTTACTGTACATTCCGTCAGTGAACAAGTGGCTACAAGTATCAGGGACAATATAATACACTCAGTTACAGTGCCAATGACAAAGTTTTAAGGGCATATTAAAGTCCATGAAAATGAATAAGAAAACCATTCAATTTAGTCTTTTGTGTTCCCTCCAAGAAACAGCAGTAAATCAGACTTCTGTACTTCCTGACTGTTAATAATCTGAGCATTATTCAAGGTCTAATGGATGATACAATCGGACTGAGCCAAAGAGTCGAAGTTTAAGTGTAGTCTGTGTGACATATTGTATTTCTAGGGACATCATGAGGCTGATGGATAGATGGTTCTTTTAGTACATTTAAAAAAAAAATCTAATTAGCCTTTGTGCACTACATCTGCTTTCCCGCAGATTGTGTTATACAACGTGTACTAAACTAAATCAAAACTTTTTTTAAGATGTATTTATTTAAAAAATGATCATCTATGATAATAAATGGCCATTCATTTGAAAAGAAAACTGTATATCAACATTGAAATCAGGACTTTGGAAAGGACAACTATTATCATAAGCCTGGAAGAATCCATAAAACACTGACCCTAAATTAAACATGAAACTACAAGCTAACAGGGCCTAGCTTAGAGACTGTAATTAATTATGAGAACAGCGCTTTGATCATGTTTATGCTTAGAAGGGAATAAAAGTGTGAGGAGCAAAAGAAAATGTAAGTAAAAGACTGGGGATTGAATAAGCTGACCCATTAATTAGCACTGAATAACAGATAGAATGAATTACAGTAATTTAATTCAGTCATTCTACAAAGAAATAATTACCGCTGCATGTATAATGTAGAGAGCAGGAAATGTATTGTGATCTCTCAGGCTCTGTTCTTGTCAATATATTCATCAGTAGCGAGAGCGTGGCCTCTATTAGCCTTCCAGCAGGCTATTTGATCGTGAGGCTCAATTTATTTAATATTCGTCAACTTTTAATTAGCATGCTAATCTTACCTGTACCAGTAGCCACATCAGGGCGGATACAAATGTAATCAGTGGATCAAACTGAAAGATAAACTATTAGTAAATTCTGGATGATTGGTGGTGATGAAATGTTTGGATAACATGGATGAATAGCTTTCTGAAATCAAGGACAGAATTACTCATCTTCACTTTTTCACCACCAAGTCTATTCAGTTACATTCGTGTCTTTATTGTGAGCAGGCAATGGGATATAATTATAATGGCAAATAAATTTGTTGCGCATAGAACAGATTTTTGTTTGCTCAAATGAAACATGTAACACAAAAACTCTACAGAATATACTGTAAGTTATGTGGCTGTATAATTTTGTAACAACAAAAACTAACCAGCCCAGCTCCCTCAGAAAATAATACTTGTCATTACTTTATTAGTAATGGTATCAGCTCTTAAACATATGCCTTGATGTTTTTTCAGTTAGTTTTGGTGAGTTTTACATTAGGAGAAATGCAACCACATGCCAACTATACAGAACACTTTCAGCCAGCTTCTGTTGTGTCCGGCCACACCAACTGCACACGGTTGACGTTTCCTGATGATGATTGGCTTGTTGTTTCCGTGGGAACTCCAACCCAATCACTTCCTCTTCTGCCTCCTTGCAAAACACGCCGACAATCACGTAACCAACATATTTATAAAGAACAAGATAAGTGCGTCCCAGTGCATTACAATTTCACTGTTAACTTTTGTGAAAAGTACTGAATCATGTCACATTCATCAAGACTAGACTAGTTGATTTTTTTTGGTACAAAAAATAAGCTAAAGCACAAATATAATTCCATTTACTCTGATTGTAGACTTCAACTTGCAAAGTAAAACAACCTCCAATGCTGTCTAATTATACATGAATGCTATTCCTGGGTGTACAATACTATGTTTTCACTAAGCTAGCGACTAGAGGGATCCAAGGCAGATGATAAGACCCCCCATTGAGCTGCGTGGGAGCAATGGGGGCCAGATGTGGGAGCTATGCACCACCCTGCTCTGCCGTACTACAGCGCTGCCACTTGTCTGTGTTAGCCAGCTTTTGGCAGCAGTGTTTGTTAACAGGGCCTCAGTCAGCCGCTGGCAAGGCCACTCACTCTACGAGCTAATAAAAATGTAACAAACATAATAGGACAAATTTAAATGAGCAAGCTCAGCATAGGACATGTTGATGTTTGACACCCTCTAGCACCCGTCATGCTGCCTTAATGAAAACGTGAGGAGACTCGGTAGTACATAAAAACAAAATAGCTCTTCAACATTCACAAGTGCTGTGTGTTGGTTTCTTGTCAGCGTTTTCTTTTTTTTTTCTTCCAGGAAGGATTGCATCCAAGAGGGCTCCACACACTCTCTGCTGTTGACACTATTAGCCACTTTAGCAGCAAAGACGACAGTTTGTTTTGGAAATGCACAAGCAATCTGCTGCAGGTCGCCAAATCACAATGAAACCACTCACACACTAAATATAAAACTACAAAGAAATTATTCATAATGACTAGGAGACATCTGACAAGATTTATTTAATGCATGTTCAAAGCCACTCTCTCTCAGATACATTTAGTCTTAATCATCTATATCTGGTCCCTGGAGTGCTTCTTTCCTTTCAAATGGAGAAGCTGTTTTAGGAAAATGGCTTATGGCTTCAATCCCTGCCAATAAATGACAAGGCATTTTCTTAGTCTTTCATCACATATTTTCCACTGCAGAAGCACCCCCGGTGGCTGCTGTTTCAGAGCCTGTTTAGTGCCGGCGATGATGCCTCTCAAATGAGATTGCACTGTAATGATCAGATATGAGTGTGTGACCGCTGAGTTGATCTGTGTGTTGTGGTCTTATGTGGAGAGAGGGGGTCTCGAACTTGGCTTAAGCGTTGTCCATTTCTCAACCTGAGCAGTTATTCATTTGTTTTATATGAAGTATTAGTCTCACTGGCACGTTTGTCTTGAGCCATTAGTGGTCAGCAGCTACAAGCTTGGAGCTGAAGCAACATGTTTACAGCTGATGTAGCTTGCCACTCTGTCAGCCTGTAGGCCAGAGTGTATGTATGTGAAATTAACATCTAGTGAACGAGGGAGCTGATAATCATGATCAAACTTGAACTCTTTTTTTATTTTTTATTTTTTTATTTTTTACACTACACATGTGAACAACTATTGTACCCTGTGAGCCAGATAATGAGAGAAGGATATTTTGTGAGCTGATTAAGTCAATCAAAAGAAAATTCATCACAGCAGTTCCAGCTTTTTTTCTGTTTTTCAATATTGCAAATTCACTCTTTGAGTTTTTGATGGGTTTTTTTTTTGTTTGTTTTTGTTTTTTTGTGATAATGTAATGTTCATGTTGAAATAATTATTGGTGAGAACAGTTTTGATAATCAATTCATCATTTAAATATTGTTTAATCATTGGTCACAGCCAATTTTACAGTAATCTCAGTATCTTTGGGTTTTAGACTGTTGAATTTTAAATCAACATCCTTTAGAAACTAGCAATTAATAGAGAAGCAGTGGAAAGTAACACCAATGTTAACTCTTGTCCCTATCGCATTTTTCCCTCTACTGAAGTTCGCACGCTAACCAGCTAGCCCCGGCCCGTCTTGTCAGTTTCCGATAGCAACTCACTGTAGCCTCCAATTTGCCCTGAAGACGTAGCGCTGCTCAGCGGGTGAATTATAACCTCTTGTCTTGTAAACTCAACGATGGCCGAAGCTCTTGTCAAGCGACAATCACCACCATCCGCTCCCATCAGAGAAAACTTAAAAATAGTCCCTTTAATGTACAATTGGCAATGCAGTGTAGTGTAGGAGTGATACATTATTAGACTTGAAAAATTACAAATGATCCTTTAATCAATTAGTCGAAATAATTATCCACTAAATATTTGGTGATTAAAATAATCATTAGTTGCAGTTAAAATGTTTAGATTAGATTCGAAGGAGTTTTAACCCTTTTCTGAAGAATGACTCCATCCTTGCTGATATTTTAGGCCATTGCCTCTTGCATAGATTAGTCACTGTTGTACATCAGCACACATAATGAAGCGTAATGGTAGATAATTTGTTCAGTGATGCACTGCCTTTTAAAGACGAGGCAAATTGTTTCCATCACAGTTGCTCATATGGTACTTTTGGTAATCACAGTGTGAGCATAGCACGGTGCTCAGACGTGTCAGCATACATGCTCAAACACTTCTGTACACACAGTAACACTTCTGTTTACACACAGACACATGCACAAAAACTCCCATACACACGCACACACAATGTGATTGCAAACGGCTGACACTTTTATTGAAATCTGTTTGCAAACAAATGTTTGGTAGAATGTTCTCTATGGGAGGCAAACGATTAAACAAACTGCCTGCAGAAGACCAGCAGTGTTTATCTGCTTGGCACACTCACCGGCTAAAACTCACAAACAGTCAAGGAAGTGTACACACAATACACCTGCATCTGTCACACACACACGCACGCACGCACGCACGCACGCACACACACACACACACACACACAGAGTACATACAAGCAGCATCAGCCGAGCTTCAGCATCCTTTTACCACACACAAACAACACACACATACAAAATGTAGATGAAAGTAAAACCAGAACAGTTATTCTCTCAGCGCTGATGACAACACTGAATTTTGTGTCATTGCACCCAATTTTGTTCCAATCTTTGCCATGTCAAGGCCTGTTAAAGGCAAAGGCAAATGACACCCAAGGGAGCAAGATCAAACAAGGATTTTTTTTTTTGGAGACACTACTTGTGAGATCTAAATGTAAAGTCACTCCCAAGTCCAAGTACTTATATCAGTTTAAGAAAATTAAATTGTTGATTGTCCAAAAACTTAACTTCAACAGTAAATTCACCAACAACCAAATATTGATACTATCTGTGCATCAAAAGTTTTCAAGGTTTTTCTTTAGGGGTTGTACAAAAGTTATTAGGGGGGAGGAGGAGAGCTCAGAGAAAGGGCAGGATGTTCTAATTTTTCTCCTGGTTGGAGGGCGGACACTCTGACTTTTTCAGGGGGAGCAGGGAAAGGTCTTTTATCATTTTCACACAACTGATTTAGGTTTTATTTTGTTTCCCTTATAAGATTTATATCAGTTTTGAGAAATGCAGTGCACATGGATCTTAACAGTTATTAGCTGAAAGAACTTTCACCAGCCGACACACACTCATCCCTAAACTTTATTATGCATCATAACAGAAAGCAGAATTCATTTATTTAGTACAGTAGTAGCTATTTATTCATAGTGGCTGGAATATATGACACTTTGCAATGTTTGCTATAAATCTGGCAATTTGTTATTTCACTTCTGATGTGTGCAATGGCGGCTATGTGAAAAATGTAGTTCAGCTAACATATTAAGGTTTAAAGCTGGACACAGCATCTTAAATTCCCTACACACATTGCCTCTTTAACAAGTTTCACCAGTACTGTGTTATGAGATATTAATGGGATAGATGTTACAGTTTTTCTCTAAGTCATTGGAGGATTTAATATTAAAGAGGAACTCCAGTGATTTTACACATCAGAGTCTGTCTATAGGTCTTAGGGAGCACTACTTCATATGTGGAAAAAAGTTGTATAAAGCCTTTTGTGGCTCCTGAGGGAGCTGTGTGAAATCTGATGTCACTTGAGTCACTGTTGGGTGCGTCTGAAGACAAGAAAATGAAAAAGAAATCTCAAGGTGTGGAGTTAAAAAGATGTGAGCTGAACAGACCTCTGTAGCCTGCTACTTATCCAATGCAGTCTCTCACCAGATTGTGACCAGGAACCAGAAATGTAATCTGTTGACACCTGGACATAAATTGCCCATGTTTTTCGTGACACTGAGCACGAAATGGAAACATTTTTCTTTTTTTAATGAATGAAGCGTTACACATTCATTAACGGCTGCAACGTCAACAGGGGGCAGGTTGGGGTGGATGGCAGGTATAAAAGTGAAAGTGCATGGCTTTTATATCAGACACCCGGGTTTGCATCCAGAGTTCAGTCTGTGGTTAGTTAGTTTCAGGCAATAAAAGCTTTTTGGATACGGTCAGGGAAAGATTGTGGTTTTGGTTGAATATAAACACATTGTGTCTGAAGCCACTGTGAACTTTTTCTGTTTTAAAGCAGACCAATACCTTTCCCTAACCTTAACCTAGTGCTGTGAATGTCCAAATAACTATTAAAAAAAACAAACAAAAACACAAAAACAATGGAAAATTCCTGTAAATGTACACAACATTAAATTTCTTTACTATTTCACAAACTGCTGACTGTCATGAAAAAAAATGGACAAGTTGTGTCAATCAAGAAATTACATTTCATGTACCTCTACACGACCTGACGTGAGGTTGCCTCATCTCTGCTTTAGCTACATTAGCTGGTAGTTGCACAACAAACCCAAGTGTCTGACTGAACTGTCAGCAGTTCATTTGCATTGTGGGTAATGTAGGTGCCAGATTTTGACAAGTTAGAAAACTGCATTAATTTTGATCATTTTTTTCATGGTCCATTGTGAGTCTGATGGTATAGAAATTCAATGCTACTCTTTTAATGACACTGAGGAGGGCCCTGCTTTCTTAAAAAAAAGCTACTAATCATTTTCATTTGTTGTTTTACTACAACAGGAAATGAATTTTCTCCATGTACAAAGCGAGGAACACACATATGCTAGGGAGGATGTCTGCTCTCACAACACGTATTACTTAAACCCACTAATCTATTGTTAAAATAATGGCTGATTACAGCCAGGGAGGACAATGCACATGTAATGACCCTCACTGTACAGTGACTCATGCTGAATGGCAGCACTGTACCAAGACAGAAAATAGAGCAATTTCCTTTTGTGCTCTGGGTTGTTTTAGGCCACTAGAGACTGCAGGAGGAAAATATGCTTTAAAATCATTTCCTTCATTGCATTTGATTTGCATATGAACCATCTAATACTGAGGAATAATAATGAATTATCAATGACATATAACAATCTAAATTGCTCGCACAGTGATACCAGAAAACATATTATGATAATGACTTCAGCTTATACATTACTTGCATATTAAATTTAATGGCCTTAAAGTCCTAAGTGCCTTTTCAGTGTCTCTTCTTTCATTCGACTCCCCTGCAACTGTGCAGAATCTGCTGGTGTGCAGAAATGTCTTTATCTTTTGACGACATTACAAGGAGTAACAGCTCGACAGTGGGCCACGATGTGATACTGTTCCTCAATCAGCACAACAAAGCAGGGAAATATCAAAGTAGGAATACAGCAAAGGAAATACAGTGCAATCAAAGAGTTAATCTTGACTAATCCAGCTTTAGTCACAATAATCTATACTTTGATGATGTCCTTTGAAATGGACAAGACATTTTTAAGCCATATTTATATTTATATGTTATATATATAATAATTCCCAGTATGTGTAGTGAAACTCCACAAGATTTATATCACCTGGTAATGAAGTGATGTGTGAAAATAACATGAAATATCTTGATGTAATTATCTGGTTGATTGTACAGGCACAGCAATATTGCATTACAAGCATTTCTTACTTCATTAGAGATTAATTCTCTCTAATTCACTCCTCACTACTCACTATCTAGGGAGTTCTCTGTATAGAAGACTATATAGTGAGCTCATCTGCGAAAATTAAAAAAACACTTTCAGACACAACTCAGGTCATTTTCCCTGTGCCGATTTTCTTTCTTTCAGCACTAGCACAATCCATGACGTATTGCTTGGTTAGTGACCATTGGTTGTACACTAATTTTCACAACGCATTGTAGCATACTGAGTCCACTATATAGGGTATAGTAATTGTCTCTATACATTCGGACAGCATTACAAAACGGCAAATTCGCTATAGTGGCCTATATAGGGAGTAGTGAGTGATTTTGGCCACAGCCAGTGACTTCAACTGTAGGGCTTCTCTATAGAAACGAATTTAGCTGATGTTAAACCTATTCCCCAATAATTATTTTTCTAATACTACTACTTTCAACCAATAGTTTCTTTTGCCAAATACATTTTGATGAAAAAGTAATTGTTGCCTAATACGTTGAATGGGAATGTTTTCTCTAGCGAATGAAGCGCTATGTTCTCGGCAAGGTAGAACAGGTGTAAGACTTTGACACCAGAGAGCGCAGCATACTAAATCCTGATTGTCTTTATGTTTTGGTTAAGGTTAAAGAAAGACTGTGGTTTCATTCAAATATCACAGTTGACTTTTGCAGTTTGTCAAAAAATCAAAAAGCTTTCTTGAGCTTCATGTTCAGGTTTGAATTTTTCATCTTGAATTTTGGTGGCTTACTTTGACTGATCTTGTTTTAGCGCCCTCATGTTTTTCACCCAACTCAAACTTTTAAATCAGAATTTGACTGAACCTGAGCAACTTAATATTTTGAATAGTGGACACATAAAACACATACACTCACACACACACACACACACACACACACACACACACACACACACACATACAAATTAAAATTGACAATTAAACTTACGAACTTGGGGAATTCGAACCACATTACAACAAAGGTTTTCAAAATAAAATATTTCAGTGGCTCAGTGGTGGTTACATTTTGCAATATGGTTGCTCATAAAATTCAGATTATAAATATCATTAATGCTGCAGGGTTTGGAAGCTATCATTTGCTTCCATACCCTGCAGTATTTGTCAGTATCATTATTACATTATCCCTTATAGTCACAGGTTATTAAACCCATTTATTTTGTTTTTATCAGACCATTACTATATTATCAGTTGTTACACACTTGCACTCTATAATGAAAACAGGTGTTAGTGATGTCTAGCCTTTATAGATACGGTGTGCCAAATGCAAATGAAGCAGTATCTCACTGCAGGGAGCCATAGAGAACAAAACTCAGGAGAATGCAATTAAACAGGTTTAAAATATATCACTGTTTTATATTCTGAACAGTTCCTTCTGTTCCTTCTTTCTCCTAGAGAAACATTAAGTCTACATTTTGAATGGCGAGCTTATATGCTACTGAACGTCATATGGCTGTAAAGATTTCACAATCATTGATTAGACCGTGGTTTTCCATCCAGCTGCAAATCACAACTCAAGGTAACAGGACAATGCATGTTTTAAAAAAAAATCAGCAGAGAGAGTAGAATAAGATCCTCATACGAGCATTTGGTGAACACTGTTATGCACACTCCTATTGCAGATTACCTTACTCCATGAGGGGCGGAGTGTATATTAAACATGGGTGCCCTCTAAACTGGATCCGTCCACCTCCCCATTAGTGCCAAGCAGATAGCAGTGATGATGCATTTAAAATGTTTCTCTTCCATTCCCCGTCCAAGTCGTTTTTCTCCGGTGGATGATGGCTTATCAAAGGGAGACGAGACAGGTAATAGAAATAGACTTGTATGTCAGGGTGACCCATGACAGCGACTAAACGTAGCAACTATTTAACGGCCATCAAAAAAAATCCCTCTAAATATGAGGAAAAGTAAATTACAGTAAAATAAGTAAAACTTTTCCATTTCTGAGTGACACACTATTAACACAGAGGAGGTCAAATCAAATCAGAGCCGATCAAATTAAAAGTAGCATGTCAAGACAGAAATACCATGCTGGGCATCCACAAAGCAATAAATTGGCTGGATGATTGGCTATTAAAAAGTATGCGAAATTAGCTTTCATTGCATAACATCTATCCCAGCATGAACCTTTCAGCATAATGGATGAGGCGAAGGTGAAAACTGAAGGAGAGAAAAGGAAAGATTTACGGAAGGGCTCAGTGGCCATTTTAATTTTCTTTTGAATGTTTATCCTCTTTCATTCATTTGTAAAAAGAGAGTGAGGATTTTAATACAGACATGTTTACTCACACTCAGGCTGAATAAGGTATAAAACTAAGAAATGGAATATGAAGGTCTTTGCCTTGGATTTTATTATTAAATGTACCAAACTCCAGATCTAATAAGCATTTAAAACTAAAGTATCAGAGGGTCTGTTTGACAGATTTTCACAGGATCATAAGCTCACCCTGCATTCGGGCTACACAGCTAACAATGGCTGACACAGAAGTGTGTAGTACACAGATGATAATGATGTTGTGAATATAGAGATCAAAGTCTTCTCGCTCTGGTGATTAAGCGTCCTAACAAATGCATGTATGAGGACAGCCTTATCACCTAGGACCACACAGAGGCCTTTTCCATATCTGTCGCTCTCAGATGGCCAACCTGCGCCTGCCATGCACCACGCTGCCAAATAAAAACACCACAGGCATCGCCTCTGTGGCCAGCCTGGCCTGTTCATTTGCCTGATGAAAGAAATCATTCAGAGTCTCTCAATTTAGCAAAAAGAAAACATTTTCAATGCCTTATCACTTCAGGACAACTAGGCGGTAATTAAATGTAGCAAAGAAAGGACATAAGTCTGGAGAATTTGTTTGGCTTGTTAAAACTTCACAGCTATTGTGAATTTGTTTACCTTGGCTCTAAAGTTGAGCCTGAGGCACACACAGTGCATCTTTTTTTGGTAGGTGGGAAAATTATCTTCATTAGTAAACAACTGGAAAAAGAAAATAGGCGTGGGATAGCTTTATGTAAACATTAATATGTTTCATTTTGAAATTGCCTCTGTGATTTTCACACTGCCTAAGCAGAAAACTCTCCTATTCAGCGTACCGCTTGATTTCCTTTTCACACAGGTTGACAAATTGGCTTGACCCCTTGTTACAGCATATCCAAAGGTTTATAATTGTTCCAAACCGGTGTGATTAAGATCAGCTTCAGTCATTACACTAATGGACATGCATTTTAATTAATGACATCCTCATTTGCATCACATGTAAATTATCTAAATCATTTTGTCTCGTCTGTTCGCTGTAATTAGTACCTATCAACAGCTTCACTGAGTCAGGCTATATCCCAGAGATAACCCAGCTCTTTTTATATTTCACTGTGGAGGAAACGCTTGGTTACCTGACTGAAGCTACTGCATGAGAGTTAAGGTGGCAAGAATTAAATAAAAAAAAATAAAAAAAAAACACAACACAAATTTATGATGTATTTACTGAAGTTAAGTCTAAATTTTACAGAGCACATCATCTACTAAACCCCATAAAGATTGAACTCGTATGCACTGCAAATACTGTAATGTGTATCACAAGCCAAGTATTGTGTTGTTGGATCTAGTCACACATTCTGATAACTGTCACTTCACAGCCAGGTTTGAGATGGTGCAACACAGTGACAACAAATCTTAAAGGAATAGTTCACCGTTTTTGTAAAATGGACGTTTAGCTCATTTGCCGTCTTGTTGAGAGTTAGATTAGAAGACTGACACCACTTTCAGAACAAATATGTCATAAATATGTGGGTGGAGCCAGCGACCAGTTAGCTTAGCACGGAGACTGGAAACAGATAGAAACAGCTAACCTGCCTCTGTCCTAATGTCACAAAATTAACCCGCCAGCCTCTCTATGGCTAAAATAAACAATATCTTGTTTGTTTAATCGTTCTTTTTCTTCGAGCTGGTCTGTGTTACATGACTCATTCTTTATTCTCTTATTCCCCCTGTCATAATACAAGCGATAATAATAATAATCATGTGTCCAATATGAAAACACAAGCCTTCACACACTGGCTGTGTGATGTGTGTTTCCTCTAACTCTCTCTCTCTGCCATTGATCACTCATTTTGAAAGACCAGTGCTGCCAATCATACAGTAAAGCTGTCATCATTAGCCTGTGTTTATATTAACGCTGTCAGGCAACTTCTCAATCAATATTGATTTAATCAATGGTGCCCGTACTGTTCATCTTAGTTAACAGGGAGCATTTATGAGCAAAGTTTAAATCATTATTTTATACTCATTCAGTTAAAATGAATGAAAAAAAATATGTTGATGAGAACAACTAAATTCTATTTTTATCTTTTGTTATAATGAAACACAATGTAAGTGACAGTGCAGAGCAGGAAAGGACAGAACAGAGGTTTAACCTGCTGAGACCAAGCAGAGTAATAAGTCTGTGTTTGTTCACTCTGATGCCAGCTTAGAGTTTGCTAGTAGAGGGACGAGGAAGAACAAGAGGTTTGACCACTTTCCATTTGTTTTAGTGTCTCAGTTTGGACAATGTTTTAAACCTCAGTGTGGCCATTGCCTTAAAAAAGAATAAAATGACAAAATAATGTGCAAGTCAGCAGACAGTCTGCAGCCAGACACTTCAATGGAACAAAAAGAAACACATTCTTACCTGAGAGTAAACATCTCCACGGGGGAGTAGGCTGAAACCGTGATAAAAGCAGAGACGGTTTCCCTCTGTCGCATGGGTGTAGCTGGAACCATGACCATGAAGTTATTATCCAGCCTGTGTTCAGCGAGAGGAGGAGGGTTGGGGTTCTGGTAGAGCCTCACACCACCGATCCTCCTGAGCGGCGTGGAGGTGAAGGAACCAAACAGCCCTTCCTGGCTCGAGCGGATGAAGCTGTCCTTCCTGGCCTCCTCTGAGTGGCACTCTCCTGCTTCTGTGGACTGCAGCATGTAGTAGAGCTCCACCGGGGTGCCCTCAGACACTTCCAGGTTCCTCTGGCGTCCTGGCACCACGCTGGGCGGGCTGAACCAGCCCGCCAGTGGCTCCAGCTCGGCCACACACAGCCCCAGCTCCCCTTTCAGCTGGCAAGTGCCACGCACCTCCTGGGTCTCATGGAAAGCAAACATGTGCACGCAGGGCAGCTTGTCGATGGCGCTGTAGTCGTCCCAGTCCCGGCCTGCGATATAGAACAGAACCTGGACTTTGGGCTTGGCCAGGTGAATCCTGGTATTCATGATAAAAGTCTGCACTTTCCAGTTGAAGGTAAAAACAGAAGAGGCAGGGAAAGTCCCTGGGCTCTGTAGGAGCTCTAAAGGGACAGGCTGCTCCACAGAGAGAGGTCCATAGCTACCATTCACCATGGGCAAACTTCTAGCCTGGTAGATGAAGAAGGGCTCAGTCCGCGACATCAGGCTAGAGTTCCTCATGAAATCCTGATTGGCTTCCTTCAGGAAGAACGCCAAGTCAGCGTTGAGCAGCTGATAGTTGACAGGCAGGTATGTGGGGATGGAGGAATATCTCTGCAAGCCCTCTAAGACTCGACAGTCGGCTACTACAAGACAGAGGAGAGGAGAAGAGTCAGTCTTTGAGGAAGCAGTAAAAATAAGCGTAATTAAACATTTACTCTTTTTGTTCAACAGTACTGTGTTCTATTTATAATGGGACAGCACGTACTGTATACATACTTATTCAGTTGTACCTATTGTATTTGACAATAGACATTACTGTAGGTCGTGAGAATGGTGAAGGTGAAATGAGTGTGAGTGAGTTGTGAGCTGTGAGGCAGTGACATTCTATAAAAACAAGAAGAGAATCCATGAATCCAAACAGCTTTTTATTAGTTTTATCGGTTAGCTGATTATGCCTGGAGCCCCTTCATCACGAAAATAACCATCAAATTGATCGACAAGGTTTGTTAGTTTGTGGTAACTTGATTAAACTTTATTGGGGAATACGAACCATGTGAGCAAAATACAAATTTAAAAAAATAAATGTCTTAGAACCAGGTTTTTACACACAGGGTCCCTCTGAAAGATGTGGTCATATGATTAGATGAGAAATTTGCAGTTAATCAAATCACCAATATCCACTGAAATGCAATGAAAGTGGGCCTTTTGGTAATCCAGTCTTAGTAGTGACTGAAATGTGTCCACACAAGTATCAAAAAGTATTGAAAGTTAGAATTGAATGACTGATGAGATCCATAATGTTGTTTACTTGTTCTTTGAACAAACTGTTCCTGAGTGATATCCTAACTTTGCCAATTTTATTTCATTTGGGCAAAGTTCCTGTATGTCTGCTTGTGTTTATGCAACATTTAACAATTGAGAACATTCGCTTCTCTTGATGAATTAAATAAGTTTCAGGAGAGAAAAATTTCTATCTGTCTAAATATAAGGTACAAAAGTAAGTGTTGTTTTGCAATCAATACCATTTTGGTTTCGGTTCCAACACTCAAATCATTTTTAACAATGCTCAGTTCTCGTCTGAGTGAGCCTCCAGCTCTGCCTAACGTATTCCCCTGACACCCAACTATTAGGAAATTCTGAAAGTATCTGTAAAAGCTTCCAACACAAGGAGGAGATGTTATCAATCATTTTCAGACACCCAGACAACAGGTATGGCAGCTTTTCATGCTACTAAAAACATAATCAGAATTATAATTAAGCCCTCAATGAGCAATTTCTGCCCTCCAATGTTAAAAAAACAAGTTTGCAGTGCAGACTCCCTTATTATCACCTATGGCCCCACTGGTTGAGGAACAGCACAGAACACATAAAAAAAGGTTTTAATCACAATAAGAGTGAGCTGTAACCTTCTTCTTGAGAGCAATCTGCTGTGTGATTACACTCCCTCAACACACTCCCATCTTTATGCTGGATGCCAGAGGATTTCTTTCCTCTCATCGCCTGTGTAAATCATCATCCCAACAGTTTACAAATCAGTCGTGAATTTCTGATTCATGATGCTCCTCTTGACCTCTGTGCTGCTGTCCCACTGAGGGACACAAGGGCGCAGGCAGGCTCCAACTGTCAACCCAGGTGCAGCACCAGTCCTACTTAAAGCATCAGTTAGCTGGCGCTGAGTAAACACCTGGGTACAGACTTTCTCCTTCTGAGCAGCAGAGCACCACAGAGCAATTTGTATTTTCCCTGAACAAGCAGGAGCTTTGAGTTATTTGTTGGCAAGAGGCATTGTTGTATACGTGGCTGCTCTAAAATGAAAAGCTTGATAGTCCAGCAAGACAGAACAGTCAGAAACAAAGTCATCCTCTGGCCCCTGTGTAGTAATGTTACTCTCACTCTCATGTCTGAGCCCTCGTGTCTCAGGTAAAGTGAAAGCAAAAAGCTCACTCCAGAGGACTGAGTGCCTCACGCTGTGTGCTGAAATGTGATTTATTGTCTTCACAGCTGCTTATACACACAAGCTGGAAAATATGAGATTACATACAGTGGCGTCCGAAAGTCTTTCCCATTGGGAAAGGGGTCACTGCTCACTCCTCATCAATAAACCATGAAAAAAAGCATTATAAATGATAAATACTGTCAATTGGATCCACCATTGTTATATTTAACCGACTTATAGACTTTCCATTTTGCAGCAACAAGAGGCTACTGGATTTTTTTGGAATAAAAATTATTACATTTTAGAGCAAAATACATCTTAAATCTACAGAGATGAAAAGATCCACTGTTCGGCAAATGAATATTTGTTAAATCTCTGCAAGGCTGCTCTTTTTCTATTTGATACCAGCAAACTAGAAAAAAACACAAGACACAGACAAAATGAATGAATCTCTCACTATTTACAATTACAAGTGCAACACAAGACTGAGAAGAAAAGCTTCTGAACAAAAACATGCGAAGAAAGATCTTGTTAAAAAGATGGACTGAGCATAGGTATCAAAGAAGTTATTTGAATTCCATTTAATGCAAAGCAATGAGGCACAGCTTGTGTACAAACAAAATCTAAAAGTGCAGTCATCTCTTAATAAAATGAGAAGGTAGTCTTGTGGAAAAGAGGAAATGGAACAGAAAATGGAAAATCCAATACAAATTAGTATCTCGGTATGTCTGCACCCAACTGTTACTGTGTCAAATAGTAGAACATAAAGTACATATAATAATTACTGATATTTAGATTCAGAAATGGCCAATGATTTGGCTCAACTATAACTTAAACTTTCCTAATGCATGGATCTAAAAGCCTGTGGCTTTGCAGAGGGTTTACTGTGTGCTTGCCCCAAAACAACTGAGTCTTTACTGTAGGACCAGTGTCTGAAAACTGACACTGAATTTATAAACTGGAAAATAATCCTATCTCAAGCCAAATAAAGCCTGGAACTCTCCAAACCCAAATCCAACACAATCAGAATCAGCAAGCCTGTGTTATGGATTGGTATTAAATCGTACAAAGCTTTTTGAAGATGAATCACTCCCTCCTTTGTTCTAGTAAGAGGAAATTTAAAAAATACAATATACAAACCTACTTTTCAACCACCAGTAGCTCTGTGTTTTTCTGTGCAGCAGGGGTGTAGCTCAGATATCTGGACCCCCCAAGAGAATATTGCTCGAGGCATGCCTGTTTAATAAAATCATTCCTTTGGAATCTGTGTGGGCCCTCTCCAACTGTGGCCCCCGCAACTGTCACCAACTTTTGGCCCGCTAGCAATTTCACTGCTTTGCAACAGGGATTGGACTTGATACAACAAACATTCACAACTTTTCAGGTAGATCCAGTGGGGCACACAATTGTCCCAGGACACTAAAGTCTGCCGAATTTACTCCAGGTATAGAGCCTATAGGGCCAGCTATCAATTCACACTGGAAACAGTATGGATTGTAGCACAATAACAATAATGTGCTGCAGAGTTTTCTGTATGAAAAGAAAAATTTTACATTTTTGGATGCCTCTAGAAACATAAGCCAACTTTCATGGATCATCTGGCTTTGTTCATCCAGTAAGGACTGGACTTCTGTATGAGTTGTGTGCAGTCATGGAGGCTAACATTAAACTAGCTGTTGATAGTCAGTAAACACCTCCAAAATGGCTGCTTGTTAAACTACAATGTCTCATTTTCTACATCTGTGTGTTAAATACAGAATGTGACAGAGCTGTGCCGAATTACAAAAATCAAGTAAAACAATTACTTTTGCATTAATTACAGTTTCAATGAGTAATCTCCAAAAAATCACTGTATGAGTTGCGTGATACTAGTAACTGGCAATTGCCTTGCCAACTAGTTGTCTTAGCAAAGGACTATCACTAACTGCAGTTGAACTAGTTGTATTAATGAGGAATGTTAAAGGATTGTAACTTTGGGACTCGTGTTAGGGAAGGGGACACATAACCTTCAGCTGGCAGAGAAATACAAAGAAAGAAAAATAATGATAATTCAACTGAGAAAAATGTCTATTTCAGCATACACTTTATGATCCACACCATGTATAATTAACGTTCCCTATTGTGAGGCATTAAATTGTAAAAGGATCGCCAGCAATATGCTGAGCCAGATAAATTCTAATGTCTTAATTTCTTTCTTCATTTCCAATTTTATATAAAGAGGGATTTTTTTTTCTCTCCTCTCTATATGGAAACACTGTCAATGCTGTGCTTTCCTCATGGAACAGCTGCCAGGGCCTCTCGCTGATGAGACCTCGGTGATTGTAGCATATAACAAATACAGAGGATGGGTGCGTCACAAAACGTTAATGGTGAATGGGCATTATGAAAGCAATGTATGTCTGCACACAAATAGTTTTTGTCATTTTTTGACTAGCAGATAGCAGCGTAGCCTTATGGATGGCAATGTCAGTGTGTGGGTCCACGGTAGACTAAACACGGGAGAAAACTGACGACAGCAAAAGATTCAATTGCACTTCTGAGACTCTGTTTACCCATTTTTTATTTTCCATATCACAACGCTGCACAACCGATTCCACTTCCAACCTCACATTACCCTGTGCTCATCAAAGCCAAGTAAGGAGAACTGGTGAGTGTACTTACTTCTAACCACAGTTACACCCACACCCACGCCATTGCAGTGTGCACAAACCAAACACATGAATATGCATGAAGCGTGGATCCTACACACTGGATTGCTTACCATACATGGTACCCAGATGATATTATTGACTATGGCAATCCCCTGACTTTTCCTCTAGCACCACCAGCAGGTTGGCATTTCTTGATTTGAGTCAAATGTCTTAACAACTACTGTTTTTTTTTTTTTTTTTTGGGGGGGGGGGGGGGGCTTTTTTCACCTTTATTCTATAGATACAGTGAAAGAGAGACAGGAAAGTTGTGGTGAGAGAGAGAGGGGATGACATGCAGCAAAGGGCCACAGGTCAGATTCAAACCCATGGCCAGCATTAAGACTTAATGGTACAGATGAGCCCCTTTAACAACTACTGTTGATTTATTTCTTTAATTTTTATACTGACAGTGTTGTCAGCCTCAGGATGAAATATTAAATTTAGGTGATTCCTTAATTTTTCATCCAGCACTAACACTTTGGTTTATAACAAAACACCTGCAAAATTAATATTCCCATCTGCCTCAGTTGTAGCCTACTTTGTATTTAGTACTGATTAGCAAACTTTAACGAGCTAAAACGCTAAACTAAGATACTGAACATAGTATATTATACCTGCTTAACATCCACATGTTAGCATTGTCATTGTCATTTCACCTGTTACTTGCAGTTGTAGGATAGCTGCAGTATAGCCTAAAAAGTATTAAAGTAAGTACGGACTTAACAAGCACAGATTTTAGTTCTGGCTTAACACAGCTCAGTGGACAAGAATCTTAAAGTCTCTGTGAGGAAATGGATTTTCAATCTCTGTCAGCACTAATTTACTCTCTGTGTTATCCACTCTCTAAAGCAGTACACAAGGATACAGCATGTAATAGACATAGAAGATGATTCAGCTCTAATTACTTATAAATATCTGATGCCACTTTTTCATATACAGTCAATTTAAGCTTTTCAGTTTCTGAGGTGACCAGTCAGAAGTTTTTCAGTCAGAAACAGATGTGTAGAGGTGCGCAGGGGGAGAAAGGCAGGTCCCAGATGAGTGCTAACTAGCCAAGCAGCACCCCTCCTGTACCCAGCCTCATATAGGCTCACTCATCCTACCACTGCGGCTATGTAGAGCTGGAATAGGACTGGCGGAGCGAGGAGCAGCTTTCACACTCGCAGAGGCTGAGAAAATGAACAGCCACAATAGAGGACACCAGGGAAGGAGAGGCCTGCTGCCCACTCCTGGCTGTAATAATATGGGTGGACACAGAGGTGAATGGCTGCCTAGGTGGCTCGGTGGTCGGTCGTGTGTCTCTCCGCTTCGTCACACAAGTCAAGACAGACAAGAAATAGGAAACAAGGACGGAAAGCTCAATAGGAAGTAGCAAAAGTAAATGGCGGACAACAATGAACAAAATAACAGAGAAAAGGTGATCTTTCCATGATACCTGGGTTCTCTTAAGCGATTCAATTTTTAATCACTTCTTACAAGGATCACATGGGCTACAAAAGGGTAGGCCAACATTTGTAGCCTAAATGTGTTTAAATGTAAATTTCGAGGAACAGAAAACAGTGAATCATACAGCAAAGCTGACAGAGAAACACTCGTTGTCAAGGTTTACAATTACACTCCCTTTGACCCTCATCCTGACCCCGAATCACTCTGGACTTCGCCATGAATGCCAAGCAGGACAGTCTTAAACATGAGGGATGAGAGAAAGCTCTCTAGTCCCATTGAATTACCCACATCATATTTCTCACCATGTTCAGTTAATAAGGGCTATTGAATTTGTGACCATGCGTCAAGAATAATAAATACAATATTTCCTTCAAGGGTCATTTGCAGATGATTTATGCTTTTGAGCCACCAAGAAATTCAAGAAAGGGGGACTGGAAAAAGAATCAATACATGACACAGTATGGTATTACTTCATGCCAGCCTCTATAGAGGAGAAATCATTCAGGCAGATAGGGGTCTGTGGAATACGCCTAGCTGGTAAGTAAGAGCCATGGAGGAGGGAGGTGGGGCCACAGTACGAAGTTTGGAAACCTTCAAAGGGAACGTGTTGCGCAGGTGACTCTTCTTTATCTTTGAGATGAGTTGAATTCAATGCACAATAATTGTTCTTGATTAAGGGTCTGTTTAAATTAGTGTGTATGCGTGTGCTGGCAGGCTACTGGGGGACCCTGCTGGGGATGTTTGTTGCCTCGTCTCTAATGGATGGCCACATTTAAGACGCTAAGAGCTAATAAAGAGTAATGGGCCTGTGGCTTCACTGGGGAGGAGGAAGAGCTATTTTGAGTTCATGAGAGAAAGCATTATCTCGGGGATTAAAGAGTATCGACCGACGAAGAGTAAACACTGCAATGCTGTGCCGCTGGCCTATTTGGTAAAGCTGTGGATGGAAAAGATGAACCCAAATAGGCGCCGCTGTTAGTGGCTGGGAGGGTCAGTGGGGATGTCATTAAGGGATGTTGAGAAAGGACTCCAGGTGCTGCGAGGAGGCCTGATATGTCTGCAACAGTGCTATCGCAGCAGGAGACTGCAGACTGAGTGGCAAGAACCCTGGGCATCCTGAGAACAGCACCTCCTTTGTGCCAACCAGTGCACATGGCTGGAGGGGAAAAGGGCTGAGAGCTTTTGGCTTGGTTTGGGGGGGATGAGACAAGCACATATCTGTGTGCCAATCAGTATTCCCATGGTCCCTCCGGACTTTTCTAAAACATAAACTAGGCTTCTTAATGAATCTCTTCCCCTCACACTGGCCTTTATTGCAAAAAGGTATCGTAAATCAGGCTAAATACAGAGGCATTCGCAGGGCAGAGTCAGGCGGCCTCTTTGTGAGTGCACAGGGACGTTTAATGGTGAGTGAGCTCTGTTAGGATGGAGGAACAAGTGCACACAAATCCAACAAGGACTTATTGGCCACCTACAGAAGAGAGCTCAGTGAGGTTATAAATTATGCAACAATTACACAGCAAAGAGGATTATAGGTTAGGATTACATGACTATTGATAACTATCAGTGTATCATGGAAAAATAGAACTTATTGATACTGCAATTTACTTTTCTGTGTTCTTCAACTCCATCGAAGTTCTCCTCTTTAAGTGTGATCACCAGGAAATTGCGTTAACACTGCACCAAATCGAGCAACCAACGAAAATCAAATTAATAGAATATTCAGCACAAGCAAAGAAGATTGATTATGAAAGGTGACGCCTGTCTGTGATTTTGCAGCTTGACAATGAAGTGCTGTGCTTCTCTGATGAGTGCGAGGAGTGAGAGGCAGCCTCTGATAATGAAAGTGGGTGTAAATCAAGCCAGAACATGTTTTTCCTCCTCCCAGGGTCAAGGCACATCAATAACAAACTTTTACAAATCCAGCAAAGAGTTCAACTACTGTCAACTCAGAAAGTCATACAATAAACTGTTGTTACTTCAAATTTGTTCAAGCCAAAATCGTGAGGCTTTAGAGGGTTTGCTCAGGAGCCGCTGGATGATGGAAGTAAAATCCGTAAGTTAATTAAATCACTTTATATAGTCAGTACAGAGGGAAGATTTTTTCCCAAATCCCTTTATTTATAGAAAGGTGTGAAAAACAGCTAGTAAATGAAAGAGTTCTGTAGCACAGTGTCTCGGCATGCTTAAGTGCCTCCATATCCAACACTGCTCCCTTCCCAAATCTACTGGTAAACCTTTCCCCAAGGTCATCCACATATAGGATGATAAATTCTACCTGGAGCTCTCCTGACAAGGCTGAATTCCTATAAATGCAACCACAGTGCGACGAGATTGTTGGCTACGCATCATTTATGGATCCAGTGTAGACTTTTCTCTCTTCTGATCTTTTCTATGTTGTACAGCACCAGACTTTAGGTTCATTGCTAATGAATAGATGATAATTATGCTGATAATTGACCATGACTGGATAATGCCTTGCAGTACTGTTAGACAATAAATGCTTGCCATGGATGTCTTCATTTCAAACTGAATGGTGCATTCAGATTAATTGCCGAGCAAAATTTAGAGGCAGTGCGAGCACATTCAAAGTGAATAGAAAGATGTGAACAGAGAGAAACAGGTGCAGATTCAGTTGAAAATGTTTCAAGCAAGGAAGAGCAAGGAATTCATAGCAATCCCAGGTTGTACGACACCATCAATGCACACAGCTGCGGAAAAGAACTCATCTGGTGGAAAATAAGAGAAACTATTGAAGAGTTCCTGGTAAGTTATAAAATCGGTCTATCCCAGCTGTCAGTCAAACACATACACAGACACATTTGATGTGTGTTGTTTCAGCTACAGCCAAACTGTCTGTGAACTGTCACACTAAGGGAAAAACGCCATATAATTGTAATGTATCCATACAAATGCAGAAAGACAAACAAGTATACTTCAGTTTGTATCTACATCAGTCCACATCAGACCACGGATGGCTTTGCACCATCTGTCTTGTTGGTTACATTCATGTGCTTGTGAGAAGCTCCATCATCTGAGATTTGACAGTTGGTAGCCAAATAACAGGACGACCAGAATACTACCAATTTGAGTATTTAGGTTCTGACTAATTAGTGTGTACATACTAGATTTGCTTAATTTTTTGACGGTGGTGTTGTCAGAAATTTGTACTCTTTCTCAAGGTCGTGACTCTCCGTCAAATCTGAAAACACAGACATGAGTCACACTTCCCGAGGATATCGTTATCTCCGGTGGTCGTTGTGAACACACGTCCATAAATCTGCTTAGAAATCATAGAAAAGGAGATGTTCCTTATATAGCTTGAGAATCATCACATTTTTAAGTTTTGGTCTTTAACAAAGTAATCCAGTGTAAGTTGTCTCTACATCCAAACAGGAAGTGCTAATAGCTAACTCGCCATACTTTGACGGTGAGTTTGATGAGTGATGGTTGCTGGCCCGCAGACTGATACTTTGGAAACCCCTTCTTTATAGTGCGGATGTGAGAGGAAGCGATCAAGGGCACAAATACTGCTTGTTTTTATGAAGTCAAACCTGAAATACAAACAGAAACCAAACTTGGACATCATAAATATGTGAGCTTGTTAGCATCTTGACTTAAAGGTCACTGTCAAGCAATCAACTCCCCAATCTGTTGTCTAGAACATTTTTCTGCCATTGTGGGTTGGAAATGTATTAAGTTTTGCAAAAGTCTGCAAAGTGTCAGTCTCGGACACTTAACCTATCAGAACATTGCAAGATAGTTATGGTGATATATTCTTTTTAAAATGACACTGGTGAATTTTGTATTTGTCCTTATTATTTGGGACTATAGTGGCTACAATGACAGCAGTGGTGAAAGGAGTAAAGGAAATTTTACTCAAGTAAAAGTACTGTTACTTAAAAGAGGCAAAAGTAAAACGACTAAAATGGCTACCGGGCATACAGTATATGCTGGTGTACATGCGTTGGTATTTTTATATTAGGAATACAGATGTCATTTGATTCTCGGTTCTTGTCTCTTCACGTTTGAAAACAGGTCAAGCTCCCTCCTTTCTGTTCCAACTCACTGCTGCACACTCTGCACTGAACTGGACCAAGGGCCAAAAGAGAAAAACACATGGAGAGCAACACTAAATTAATTTGACATTTGAGGCTTTTTTAATTCTTTGGACCTATAAAAATGTGAGATTCTCTTTCCCTCTGTAAGAGGAGTGTCCATTCACCCCACACTGCCTTGTTCCCCTCTAAATGGGCTTTTATTGTTGCTCCAGATGGACTTGCTTTAAATCTGCAGTTTAACCTAAAACCTGTCAGAGTGGGAACTAACTCCATGAACAAGTAGCTCTATTTTGGGCCTGGGGAAGAAAGCTATTAAAGCAGGGGGTGAGAAATGTTGCTATTTCAGACTAGATCAGAAAGAAAGAGCAGTGTGCTTTCACGCCACTGACAAAATCTGTTAGTTTTAAAGAAATATTTCAAACTAGCAATGCGGCGGGGCACATTTTGCTTTCAAAGCCTTCCTGTCCGGCTGCCAAGCTGAACTTTATTTCAGTGATTGACAGGAATTCACTCTACACTAGACAATTCCTCTTGAGCCACTTATACAGACTTGGGTTTTTATAATGTGTTGAGAAAAAATAGGTTAGGAAACAGAAGCTAATTATAATTTTACTTCTACAAACATTTCTTGGATGCAGAGCTGCTCTGCAGGCAGAGGAAAAAAATTCACTGTTTGAGTTAATCCTCAATAGGCCACGCTAAAGCACCGCGGCTCTTCCTAGCTAAGTAATGTTGAGACTGAACCCCTATGAAAAGCAGAGAAGGGAGGGGGGCATCATTATTATGAAGCCTTGCCTTGTGCTCTTGCTGTGAAAAAGGAAAGGAAAAGTAAGACACTGTTGGTATAAAACCCTATTAGCCATTCCACCTAGCTCACCTGTCAAGTTCATCCTAGCCACAGCTTACAGCTAGCCATTTGTTCAAGATATTGAATGCTGTGGTCAGGTAGAGTAATCAACCTGAAAGATTCCTTTATTTTTCAAAAGGGAGTTAGTGAATATGAATGTAATCAATAGAAAAATGTTCAAATGTAAAACTGATTATGACAGACACAGCCTTGTTATTTGATGTTAAGTTAACCTCCTTCCAAGATAAATAGGCTACCCTTCATCATGAATTCATGTGCACACAACTTTTCATTTCTGTATCAAAGTTTTCTTATCACAGATTTTTCCCTCTGATTGTTTATGTGTCTGCAGCAAAAGACTTCTGCTTAGAAGGTCTGACTGAAGAAACATCAAGAGTGCCACTGTAGTAGAAAGACAAATAACTTCATTTTTACCTCTGCCAAGGAAGTTATGTTTTCATCTGTGTCTGTTTGTTTGTTTGTCAGCAGGATTATGAATTAGATTTTTTTTTCTCAAGTCTGGTTTATGTTGTATGACATTGGCCTTTGAATACTAGTTTTCGTTTGTTTGTTTTTTAATGGAGCTTTTAATAGAGTCATTTATTTCTGTTAGGAAATATCATTCTGTTTCCTGTTCAAATCTATTAATGGTAACATGGTCCGTATTGGCCCGCCAACATTTTTGAGATTTTCAAGTGGGCCATGAGTTGGAAAAGGTTGGGAACCGCTGTATTATCACATATTTGTCATCAACTTCATACTGCTCCAGTGGAGTTGCTCAGCTTCTATAAGACCACTGAGGTTATAGGGTTTGCAGGTGTAAAATATTACTAACTGTATAACTTTGACACAGCTGCTTCCTTTCATAAATCAGGTGATACACCGAAAGATGAGCTATAAAAACATCGTCACGTTAACAGCATTGCCAAAAATCTGTCTGACCACAGCGCACAAGAGGAGCTTGAGTTATCTTCTCAAAAGTATTACTGAAAGAGCTGTTCGTATTTGAGAAGTACAAGATGCCACAACATGAGCTCGACCTCCAAGAACATTTTCTTGTTACATGCAACATCCTTTTGTGTCTGTTGGTTTTCATTCTGCTGACTAAAGAATTCAGCATTTCAGTTCAGTGCATTCAGGGTTCACACCACCTTTTTCATTGGATGATTCTGGTAACTTGTCATCCTTCCCATCCACACTCCATCCACTACACTTTACTGTGCTGAAAAGCTGTTTTCTCTGGTGGTATGAACCACAATGAGCTAATGAATAAATGGTTGGATAATATCTTGTCATATATCCATTTTCATTATCATTAAATTCTGTTGGTCCATGTTGCTCCCTATAAACTAATCACAACACTAAAAATGGTGGTTTGGTCAGAGTCAGATTAGCAGCACTGAGAGTAAATGAACCTACAGCCCCAGAGCAGGTTAGGAGAGTCTTGTCTTTTTATTTGTATGTTATTTTATTCAGGTAAAAGCGTCATTTGAATCAGTGTTTAAGCAGATTAAAGGAGGCATGTAGGGCAATTTCTAACCACAGTGTGTAAAACCGTGGCTACACTGGTGCAGTCATACCACTGCCATTAATATGATTAAACCCTACTTCAACATTGGGTTGCTGGTACTCCCTGTATCACCACTGCCCAGTTGTTACGGCATAGCTCTATTTCTAACAACATGAAGAGATATATACCAAAAATAAATCACAAGTTCACTTCCCAGTTTCCTCTGCGAAATTGCACGCGACTCCAGATACCTTATCAAATAATTGATAGAATTCTTCTAGATCCTATGCTATCAGCTTTTATGTACTTTGTATGCTTTTGTGAGAGAGAGGCTCAGAACCCATGTTTTTTTGGTTTCTTAGTGCGTGTCTCAGAGGGTTCATGTTTACTCTGCCATACTGCAGAAACAGAGAGTCATTCCTCACTTCTCATCTGTCTTCATTCACAGGAGGCTGCTGTCTCAGAGATTAACCCAGCTCTCTCTCCCTCTCCGCTGGTCAGTTTACAGACATATTTCTCATCCGGACAAAAGTTTCCTTGTCAACATGCAGGTCAGATTCTGAATATTTCTTTGGATGAACCACCCTGGCTTCCACCTCTGAAAGGTATAGATAAGTATAAAAGCAGACATGCTTAGTTGTTTTATAGGTCCTTTATCTTTATTGTTGCTGTGCTTTTTCTCACTGCTCTCCCTGTCCTTTGACATGGATTTTGTTGAAGCGGTCATGCTTACTTCAAGAATGCAGGGTTGCACTGTTTGTGTAGTAAAATTCACATCTTCTGTCAAAGCAATATACGCTTGTGTTAGTTCCAGACAAGCTGTAAAAATGCAACCCGACAGAGAAATCCTATATATGGATTTATTTTTGAACAAAAGGCAAAAAGTTTTGCAGCTTCTTCACTCTCACGGGCTAAATTAGCCACTATACACATGGCATGTGCAATTAAGGATGGTGCACAGATTACATCACACTGAATTTCAGCGGTTGCCACAGTCCCAGAACATCTAATTACAGGGCCTTCACACAACAATTTTCAAGGTTCTCAGAGAATGCACAAAAACAGCATGAAGCAAGAGTGCAATTGTAATCCAGCAGGGCAGAGAAACACTTGCCAACTGCTTGTTTGCACTTATCTCAGGCTTATACAAGGGAATAGTTAGCATGTCCTCTGGGTGAATCATATCATGGCCTCCACCATTCTCAGTGGATCCCAGCCAGGAGAGGGAGAGGATGGAGTGAAATGTGAGAGGACAGCTGCTATCTACTGTTTTAACACAAATAATAATCTCCATACATCACCTAGATTATCGTAAAACGGAATGCATGCAAGGGAGGGGAGATAGTAGTGTCACACTAGCGGAGTACTTCTGTGTATCTCTCTGTCAAATCAAATTCAGACCCAAAAAAGATTCAAATCAAATCTTAATGTTTTTGTCAGTGGTACTTAAAGGATACAAACTGCCTTTTGGACTATGCTGGTATGTATCATTATTCAAATGCTGTTAGGCTTCTAATGGATGCAAAGATAACCACCATATTGGCCTCCCTCCACTGCCTGCCAGTGAACTTCTGAATCTATTCTAAGGTTTTGCTCATTACCTTCTACACAGTCAGTGGTCTGCCTTCAGCTTATATTTCTGAACTTTCAACCCAGCATGTATACTGACAGACAGGGGTCAGTAGGTCAGTGCTGTTTTATCACTTCATTCTCAGAGCTCCCTTTAATTATTCTCTCATCCTTTTCTTGTGTTATTGTTATGTAACCTCGTTTAAAAAAAAAAACTAAGTAACAGGACTGGACTTTGTTCTTTAAGCTAAATGCTATATGCTATCATTCTCACAATGTCAACGTCAGCATGCTGATGTTTAGTAGATATTACACTCTTAGTTTAATGCGATAATTGCATGTTAACATTTGCTAATTAGCGCTACACACAAAGTACAGCTGAGACTGATGGGAATGGGATGAGTGTGTAGGTGCTTGGTCATGAACCAACTATTGGACAAATTAATATTTCGACATGATGAATGGATGAAAAGTGATGACAAGTTATCACAATATTCGTGCTGAGGGGAACATGAATTTTTACACCAAATTTCATCGCAATCTATCCAATTATTGTCAACATATTTCACACAGAGGGATTAGAAAGGTCATAAGGGTACATCCTTTGGATGTCACCATGATGATTTGTAAAGAATTTGTGCTAGTTCCTCTAGTCAGTGTTGATATACTGTATTTCACAGAGTGAAAAAGTCAGAGGATCACCGAAGTCAGTGGGATTCTTCCTCTGGGGACGATGAATGTACAAAATTTGATGAGGTTTTCTGGGCCAAAGTCTGACCAACAGACCGAGCCATAGAGCCATTCCACTAGCGTGGCAAATAAAAATTATTATGATATAATTAATCCTAATTCTAAGTCTGAGCAGGTGGATAGGCAGCATTCAGTGTTGCATTAACATCCTGATACAGTTTTATTCCCAATTTGAATTAAACTGTAATATTTTTTAGGCTAATCCTTCGTTATCATTGGGGTCACTCTGTCTCAGCTTGGTGTGGCTCTTTCCAATTTGTATGAAATGAAGGGCCTCTGGGTTAAGAGGAGAATCTGCAGGCTCAGATAGTGCTTCAGAACGAGCTGTGGCAGGATGTGCTAACTGCCAGCGCTGCCCCTCCTGGCCTGGGTGACACCACTGAGCACCACAGGGCCAATGACTCACTATTGCCACACTGTCTATGTTGTGACTGGACAAATCTAATCCTCCCTCGTCATCAGCTATCACTGCCCCCTGAGCATGAGAGAAACAAAGCAGCATGAACACTGCAGGCTGCCAAAAACTGAGGACCGCAGGCTGCTGGACAAAAAGGGCAAGACGACAGCATGCAAACATGTCTTTGCTTCACATGCAGTTGAAAAACAGGGGAAAATAAATATCAGGACAATGCTTGTTAGATCCTGGAAGTTAATGTGCGCAAGAGGACTTTTGTGCTCTGTGAGTTCACTCGAGGGAGTTCATTAAGTCGGAGCTACTCCTGCCAGACTAACTTGTACACTGATTGTACTCTGAGGTGGCCATTACTTTCACACTGATTAGGAACCGGTGATTGTGTCAAGACTGATTGGGGACGCACACATTCACTGGCATTCCAATTACACCAAGTAACATCTAGCCAATGGTCAAAGTGTACTTCAGGCTATTTACATTTGACTGAGTTGTAGTGAGTGAACAAATGATTATTCTGTAGAGGTATTTCTGTAAAGCATCAGCTTTGAAATCAAAGCAGCAAAGTATCACAGTATTATACAATTGAAAGTAATCTTAACTCTCCTTCACCCAGGTTGGGCCAATTTGAAGTCTTACTCTGTATGTAATCAGTTCCAAGGTGTTCTCTTACTGACACAGACAAATATTGATGAAATACAACATATTGTCATGATATATATTAGGCTACATGTACAATAAAGCGTCCCTTATACTGGACTTTTGAGGCCAATACGATACATACAATTTAACAATACTAACACTAAGTGAACATCCTGGATAAATTTGACAATCAAAACTGCACTAATCAGTAGTTTTTATATGAATATCTAAACGAATGACTGTGTAATGAGAAAGTGGTCACTCGTGGTTACGAATCAACCAACTCTGTAGTTTCCCTCTGTTTTATTTCAGCGTCTGCAACTTCAACTCTTACCGCTCTCATCAGCAGGAAGTTGTTTTCCACCTACCCAGCAGACAGACACAGTTAGCAACTGGCTAATAAACAAAGAGGGGACTTTAACAACTAAACAGATATTTCCCTGAAGAGTTCAGTGGAGACAAAAACCAAAGATTGGACTTACATTTGCTGTTGGTCACAACTCAAACTGAATGCTAATATTGCTTTGTGTCTGCTTGATGATAGGCAACTGTTAGCTACTGACATTTTTTTTAAAGTGATCATATGTAAATGTTGCTGTGACGATTAATAAACGTGGCTAAAAAATCAGTGAATGCAAATTTAAAGAAATGTGATCATGCTATATCCTGAGCAGGATATTTTACAGCTGAAAAGCTCTTAAGCAGACAAACTATGCAACTGAGATACAGTCTGTAAACTACCTCAAAAACATCTTTGGCATTTCTCTACTGCAACTTATTATTCATTGCCCAACGTACTGTATACACCAGGACCAATAAATCTGTAATAAGCCAATATCAGCTAATGTGCAGACTAGATTACTGCATTGCAGCGGTCCATGTAAACTACATGATATAGAACAGTAACATTTTCTAAAATACAGCACAATGTGATGAGGACAATATGTAGTGTTCATGGACACTAAGTAACTATATGCATTAGTTTTTTACTTTATAATAAAACCTTAACATCAGATGATTTGAAGTAATTTTCTTAATGGTGGCTGACATTGTACAAACCATATTCATATTACCACTGTGATACTGCTTTGTTCTGTGTACGTATGTTTGTTGCTAATACTTTTTTATACATAAACAATATAATTAATATATCAATAAATATTGATGTAGCAACTGTAAGTCACTGCTGCTGATAATGAAAACAAGAGGCAAGGAAATGTGAATTTTATCTGATGATTCCAACAGAAAAACACAGTCATTATTTTGAACAGAGACAAATGAGCTGAAATGTTAATTTGTAATGTCACGCTGAAGGAAAGCACCAAGCTGCTTCACTGACGATAAATATGTTGATTTCAGTCAGTGATTTGTTTGGGTTTTTTTTTTTATATCCAAACGACTTTTGTATTAGCCTAATGCTCTTTGTTTCAAATTATAAAATGTGCTGTGTCAGAACCACCTTTCCATGTACCATCATTCATTTTTCATGCAGCTGTTCATTGGTTTGCTGTCACAGATGAGAGGGCACAACAAACTCCTCCGTCTTGTTCCAGCTCCGGCAGACAATAGTGATTTCTCAGAAACAGAATGGACTGCTTAAGGGATAAAACTAATATATTTAAAAATTAAAATTCAGTGGTAGCTTTAAGGCTGCTGCTCAGCATTCCACTGCATGAGCGCACCACTCTGAATCAGAAAGAGGTGCACGACTCTCATTTTAACATAATCTCGACAATCAATCAGACACACCACAAAGAAGTCAATGGGCCTTGACAATATGTACCTGTCAGATCATTGCCTCTAATGCATTAGGCTCTGATGCCTCTGATAGACAGCGACAGCTCCGCACACAACCCAGTGCTCAACTCCCTCAGATGTAGTGACAGCCTTTTGTCCAGCCACCTGCCTGTGATTACTCAAAATCAAAAATGCAAAACCGTTTGAAGTTATGGATTCATCTCTGCTGACGGGAAGGAAGCAAAACCCAGCTAAGGAACAGCATATAAGGAGCTGTATCTGTGATACAAAGAGAGTTTTTTTTTTTTTACAAACTGTTATTTAACTGCTTTTAATTTTTAATTTCTTGCAAAAGTATTCATGTTATTTCTGTCCTCACGTTTTTGCTTGCAGGCAAGACGCAACAGTTAGAAGGAAATAAAGTTCTTGAGTGTAACATAATGTTTGGGCAAGCTATACTACATAAAAATCTAATACTGTGGGATGCTGCCTTAGCAGTATTTATTTCCAGAGAAAGTTCCCAGACTAATGACATTTTATTAATGCACTGAGGTAATAAAAACATAATCCACTTTTTATTCTGCTGTTTTTTTTTTTTTAATATCACATGATTCAATAGCTTTCACATTACAATGAACAGTGAAAATGTCTTTTCCTCCGCCTCTTTCATGCAGAATAAAAAATGTTCAGTGGTTATAAAAAGCAACAGAAAAAAATGCACTAAAGAAATAGGTTACTGAATTAAGCTATAAATACTTAAGGGTTTGTTTTTTGTTTTTTTTGAGGAACATTATCTGCAGGAAATAAAGCATCATATCTCAACACTGTTAAAATGTCAGGGCAGCGTGTGTGGGAGAACTTGTGAGAGAGAGTTTCTTTGCAGCCCTAAAATCATAAGTTTACCTGAAATTGTTCAGTATAGTTACGGTGTAGTTGCATCAAAGCCCACAGAGAAAACTAAGTAAACAGACAGAAACATCAAGGGATATATGTTTAAGAGCTGAAACTATTCCTAATGAACTGCATCCCAGTGTTTCTACTCTCTCCTGAGAGAGCAGGGTTTTCATGTCAGTTCTTGTGTTACAGAAATATTACATCATTTGGCATGAAGTATGCACTTGATCCTGCATTGTGTGACTACAGTAGGTGGTCACTTGAAGAGGTAGGCATGTCAATCAAAGAACTGCCGCTGTGGCTTACTGAAGTTCAGAAAGCTGTCGAGACATTTTTTTTTTTTCATTAGTATTCAAAGTAAGAGTTTCTTAATTCTGCTGTAAAATGTCTCTGAAGAAACTTTGGTATGATCTGCTGAGTGACTTCTGAGTGACTGACTTTTAGCCATGTATGCTCACGGCAGAGCTCTAGGGGTAGCAGCAGTGATTTGGCATTCATAATGCCCAGAGGGTGACTCCTCATGAGTTATGTGATCCGTCTGAGTGAAGTATCTGAACAGCTAATGGATGGATTGCCATGAAATTTGGTGCTGACATCCACAGTCCCAGGAGGATGAATCCTGTGATTTAGGCAATTCCCTAACTTTTCCACCAGTGCCACCATGAGGTTGACATTTCAACAAGTCCTCCAAACTAAACAACCATAGGTTGTTTTTTTCAACGCTCTGATACAACCTATAGGAGTGTGTCCTGAAATACCATGCATGCGTAACGGACCTCTGTTGTCATGTCAAGAAACACCGACTATACAGAGAGCGGCATACCGATTGTTGTCGTGGTTACTATAATAATGGCTTGGCTCATGGCTTGGTTAGGTTTAGGCACTAAAACTACTTGGTTAAGTTTAGGAAAAGACCATGATTTGGGTTGAAATAAGTACTTACTCAACATTAGACAAACTTTGTTGTCATGGTTACATTAATAACAATACGGTTAAATTTGAGTTAATTGAGTTTTGCTGACCCACCTATCCACCCCAACCACCTCGTGCTGCGGACTTTGTCACTCTTTATACTATGTCAGCACACTTTTCCCTTTGCTCCTGTCATAATTACTTCAGCCTAACAACAAAACATCGCTATGGGTCATAATAACCTACTGCACAAACGACCTATGCGCTAGTTTTTTACAGAAGGACAGTCTCTGACATTTTTGGATTTGAGTGAAGTTTCTAGACAACTATTGAATGGAGTAGAATAACATTTTTTAGCAGTGTTCCTGGTCCTCAGAGGATGAATCCTAATGACTTTTATGGTCTTCTTCAGATGATGCCACAAGTGGATCATAGGTTTTCACTTATCCAGTGAAATTAGCACAAACATTCACGGTGTCTCAAAGTCTATTGTGAAGACTGATATTTAATTTGGTATACATATCCATGGTGCCCAGACAATGAATTGTAAAAGTTTTTGCAGTCCCCTGACACTAAAACTAATGATGATGTCCCATCAGCCTCAGCGGTACTTTGTATTTAGTACTATTTAGTCAATGTTAGCATGTTAGTGCTTGCTTAACATCAGAAGATAGTTTCATCATTGTGACCATGTTGGGCTGGGCCTAAGTACAACCTTACAAAGCTGCAAGCGTGGTTGTAGACTCATACTCTCTTTAAACTTTGTTCTACCTCAGAAGATTTTTACCTCCAGTAGGAAGTTATGTTTTCACCTGTGTCTGTTTATTTGTCAGCAGGATTACACAAAAAGTACAGAACTGATTTTCACCAAACGTGGTGGAGGGATGGAGCATGGACCCAGAAAGAACCCACTATATTTTGGTGCGATTCCAGATAAAGGGGTGCATCCAGGATTCTCTTTTTTATCATTTTCTTTAAAATTGATAGGGCATGTTTCAACAGTTCCCTCAATTTCTCAGGAAGTAATGTATGGATCCTGATGTTAAAAAAAATCAGACATATTTATGGTGTAGAGATCTATGAGTTTTGTGCAATTTGGTGCTGATCCAAATAATAATCCGGGATCAGGTGGAAGAAAATGTTTGGCCTTGGCAGAGGTGCGTGCTCCACGGAGAGCCATTCTAGCTAAATTGAGCTCTAAATCTGATAATACTGAAATTGTCCATGCAGGCTGAGAATTAATTTCTTTACATGAAATTTGAAACAGTGTGCAGTCTGGTGTGAACTGGTGGTCTTGGGTATTTTCCCTCTGCTGCACCACATAACCGACGCAGACAGCCTGGCTGCAAACTCCCCAACAAATTTATGAGGAGGAGGTCCTCTGTTCAGACACAACTATCCACTGATGAAAGAACACACAAACACTGCATCAGCACGTTTGTCAATTATTACAAACCCCCCTCCCACCCCTCACCCCACAGGCACTCACACACACATTCACAGCCCCTCCCTTTAAAGCTTTTACGCAGATTTCCTTCATTCACCTTCCCTAATCATGAAATTTGATTAAATTGGTTGTGAGATCACGGCAGTTATAAAGAGCCTATTAACACAGGGCAGATGTGCTTTGTGGCAATATTATAGGACATTATACTGATGATATATGAATTTATGGGGGCAAAAAAACTCTTTTGACTCAGTGATTGGAAAGCTACAGTGTACGCCTCCCACACACACACTTTAAGTATAATGAGCATGAAAGAGCAGTACAAGGGATTTAGATGAGAGTCCACCTACTCAGTGTGTTTCATAAAACGGTCATTAAACAAACAAAGGTGCACAGTTTGACATACAAACATATAGCGTGAAACGTTTATGATGGTTGGTAATTACACAGTAGAAAAGTTCAAACCTAGCGTGCGCCGCTGTGCCGCTGTGCCTCTGCTCCTCTGTCCTGCCATGAAGAAAAAACCACAGAAAACAGCCCGGGCCACGCCAAATTGGATTTGAGACAGGGGGAAAAAATCTGCCTCTTTTTATCAGTGTCCTCTGTCACAAATCTCAGAAGTGCACCACAGTGTGCTCAAAGCACAGCTGTAAAATAACCTTGATAAAAATACCACCAAGCCAGGGATTTCCTCTGTTCTTTTCATGTTCTCTGATCCGTAAATAAACACCATAACTGAGTTAACATCAGCTCAGTGACATCACAGGTCTTCACCTAATGCAAGCTCACTTAGGACAGAGACTCATTTAAATCTTAACGACCATATGGTCCTGATACAAGCATAATTGATGATGTCAAAGGTTTGAAGCAGAATTTAATATTAGGAGCTTCCTGGACTCAATTTTAAATCTTCCAGTGTAATAAAAAACTATGACAGAGAGTAGTTACATTAAGTTGAAATGAAAATATCCGCTGGAGCGTTGATGAAGTCAGACCTCTTAGTTGAGTGGTGATTGTCTTTAATTCTACCAAAACAGTCCAGCTGATTAATTTTAATTAAACGTTGTACAATCTAAACCAATGAGAAACAGACATATGACGGGGTGCGAGCAAACACAATCTACAACCAGTTTATGTAGCAAAGCACAAAGACAAACACGATCAATCTTCATTAAAACTGTCGGCTTTCAATTGGAAGTTAACATCTTTTTGCATACAACTCTGTGTTATTCCCTTGATATGAGTCATATCTTCCTTTTTTAGTAAATTTCAAAAAGACTGGCGTTTTCTGTGGAGTATGTCACCACTCTCTCTCTTATTTCTCGGTCCTTGCTTGCTCAAGGACATGAGTTGCAAGGCTTAAAGGACTGCCAGGGGCAAAAGAAGAGGAGCTGGATGTGTGCCACAGCACTGGGGCGCAGGACCACAGCAGTGGATCATTCTGAAGACAATTACAGATCAAAACTCTCCACTGAGAAAGAGCCTATAGTTTCCAAAAAAAAAAAAAAAAACCCTCCAAGACAAGGCACATCCCTTGATGGGGATATAGACGCATGAGGACAGACACATGGCGGAGACAAGAGGCAGCATGGGCTGTGTGCTTAGTACTTAAAGATGTAGACTGAAGGCTATCCTTGCTTGATCCCCTTTTGGATCTTGTTAAGCTCAAGGATAAGATGAAGGGAGGGAAGATTGGATATTCCTCTCAGGAATCCAAGTGAGGTGTCTCACTAGAACACACCTTGTGGCTTCAATTAATACAGAGGACAGATTTTTTGAAATATACGAAATAAGGCCAGTTCTCTGAAATCAGAAAAAAGACCTTTAGTCCCTATCGTCACTTTATCACAATGACATTTTATTCAGATTTTTTTTTTTTGGCAATATTTTAGTTGTGGTAACTCTCTTCCCTGAAAATATTTCTGCTTTTCAAACAAAAGATATAGTCACAGTGACACCAGAGAATCACGAGATTTCCCTCCCTAATTATGGCTTCATTATGCTGTGCAGGCATTTTTCAAGCATGGATCTGATCCTCTCATTTCCTGGAGTGTGTTATCAATTTTCATCACCATTCACAGTGAGAAGCTGTGTCCTGCAGCTTTATGACACACAATGCTCAATTAGGATTATACTGTGTATGGTTATACAGTGAAGGCCTTGGCATATGGCAAACATCATTAACGTACACTTCAAGCCAGTGAGTCAGCACTCATGAGAGAGGTGCTGTCAAATATCCTCTGAGCCCCAACAAAGAAGCATCATCAAGGTGTACGTGCACAACAGACGTGTGAGATGCAGCCTGAGAGTGTTTAGCTGCAACTTTCTGGAAAAGCACCACCGTTCATTCTATAGGGAATCAGTGAAGGTATTTCTTTTATTATGGACCATAACTGATAAATGATTGGCTGCAGGCTTTTCTATGAATAAAATCAGATGATGACACTTGGTCTCAGGGGGGAAAAAATACAAACAGGGTATGAAAAGTAAGGAATAACAAATCTGTTTTTCATTGCATCGGATATTAAGTTGACTATTTGCAGCTGCACATCTCAACAGATGGGTTTTTTTTTTTAACTTAAAGGTAACGGTTTCCCCTGTTTGATGAGATACAAAGATAAAGGTATTATCTGGAGAAAATATTCACAATACTGGGCAGGATACATTTTCCAAACAGCATTTTAGGATTAAACCCTTTTCCCACAAGACAGAAGGGATTCATTAGCCAGACCACCAGCTGCACTCAGATCTGTATATTCTGGCTGCAGGGCAGCCAAAGTTAATGCTGCTCTCCTCCAAGTGCCATTAAATGATTGATGCAATATCATGTGCACTGAAACTGAATATTACATTGTCATTCTTATAACAAGAACTCAGATGGACAGAAAAAAGTTTTAAATATATATATGTATATATAATATGATGAGACATTGTTACTGTCATGTTGTGATTTGAGCTGTGAAGATCTTGCACCACTGCAGGCCTCTGTAACTTCTCCCATAAAATAATTATGGGCTTTTGAGATGAATTTTGATATAATAATCTGACAAGCCACGAGGTAATGAAGCCCCAAAGCCCCTGTTGCACAGGAGAATCCCTGTCATGTTCAAATATTCATGAGATAAATGTTATCTAAGGCCAGAGTCGCTCTGGGACATGTTGTACAGGTGCAGTGGATTCTTCATTATACAAAATATACAAGAGAACAGGTATGAACTCTAATTATTGTCAGGGAGTAAAAGTGAATGAGATGTGTGCAGTATAATACTGTAGGGCACATCAATTCAGACTGTAGCACACTGACACCCTCACATAGCAGTGACTCACAGGATGTTACTGCCCTGCCTCCCCTCTTTCTCAAGTGAGGCTACAGTTGCTACTGCGATATGTCTGGCTCCACATTGTTTGTTAAAAAAAAAAAGCAAAGAAAAAAAACACATATTATTAGTTAAGAGTGGACTAGAAGACACATAGGCAAATAGGCGGAAATTGTGCTTACCTCCCAAAAGTAACAGCGCCGACTGAAGCGCAAGGATATGCAACATGTTTCTTTGAGCCGTTAGGAAAACAAGAATCCCCCCAAAAATGTGTATGGAAGCCGAAATGGCTTAATTCAAAGAAAGAATCCTACTTTCGCCATCGTTAGTAAAAAAAAAAAAAAATGAAAACGCATCTAGTCATCTTTTTCAGGTAAAAAAAAATGTCATGTCTCATCCAGTCATAGGCAAATGCTAAAAAAAAATTGTACAACAGTTTTTCTTTTGAAAACCTTTTCAGTCGTGTCTTATCAACTTGTTTTTGTCAGGAAAATTCAAGAATTTCAGAGAAGGAACTTGCGCGCAGCTTCGCATCACTCTTTGAGGCATCTTTGGAGGAGAAAACGCTTAGATGGCTGCAGGTAAAACCACAATGAAACCACAGTGTTGCTGTGCATTTTCACAATGATTCTCTTTCAGTTCCACAGCAGTTTTATCCAAAAGCAACCAAACTGAAAATGTATTCAATCCCCCCCTTTCTTCCCCCTCAGTTGCTCAGTCTGTCTGCTCTGTATCCTCCACATCACCAGGTTCCTCAATAAGTTGCCTGCTGTGCGCCGCGTACAGTCCAACAATTTGGAACGAATGGAAGCAGTTCCCGCCCGACATCATCTATGGTGAAATGTATAAAAGTAGACAACTTCAAGACGCAACGTATAGGTCAGCATACATCCACACCTTAGGCAACCTTAAGGTTTTGTGAAGTCCTCGCTGAGCGCAACTCCAGCAGCACTCAGCGGCCACGGCAGAGCGCACAGAGCTCTGCTCCCGGAGCCGAATGTTCCGCTGTCACTTCTAATTAGACTTCGGCACCAGGTGGTTTGAATATTCTGCGAAAGTCCGGTTTCAAAGCGTTCATCTGTCTATGTTTATGTAGACGGGCTACAGGCGACAGTTTCACAGGAGCTTACGCATTGTCAGCCCGTCCAATGCGCGTCGAGAGGAGCGGAGAGGAAGAAAAGCCTGTGACAATAACAAGCATTTGCACAAATCGGGGGGCGTGTGGCGCTCCGGGAGCACATCACACTCCACTGATGGTCGTGAGAATGAACATCAACATTTTTATTTATTTATTTATTTTTATCAGACACTTTAAACCAAATAATTTCACATTAAAACCAAAGGCTCCTTCTCCTACTCTTCGTCCTCACGCAGGTTTGTCAGCCCTTAAAGTCACACCTTAACAGCTTTTCTAAATACACTTTCCTATCGACGCCCTCTGTTAACAAAAAGAATGACTTTAAAAGTTGTTATCGGGCATGTCCAGAAACAGATGATTGCATGAACGCACCACTTGGCAGGCACTAGCGACCTCGTGTGGCGTGAATGAGGAACTAAAAGAAAAGAAAAAAAAAAGGCTTTGTGCTGCTGGAGGAGTGGAGGTGGAGGAGAGAAGGCAGCAGACATCTGACACTGTGGACACTGAAGAGATCACATTAGAAGTCGGAGTTTAAAGTGAATGGAAGCGAAACAAGTTACTGATTGTGTTTCCCGTGTTATACTGAGAGAGATGCATTCAATGACTGTAGTGTGTTGAGCAGTGAGTTCCTAATGTCCTTGTTGCATTTTCAGACTGTTTCCATTAGGATGTCTTCAGTCATACTTATTTCTTCTCAGGATCTATCCCAGCATGCACAGCGAACAGCAGCCCTCTAATATGACATAATGGACTACCCTATAAGAGTAGAAACAAAAGGTAATGTAGCTTTATCACCTCCAAGGCAAACATCATACATGGCTTTATACTGTGTTTGCTTGCGCTTTCCTCTGTTTGAATTCATTTGTTGAGACTCTAAAACATAATTGTGGCTGCTAATGAATTCATCAAAAATTGAAACTCAGAAAATGAAACAAAATAGGGTCCATTGCTGTAATCTGGTAATTGATTAAACTGTGAGCCACACAGCAGATTTTTTTTTCTTTTTTTCTGTGCCGGCCAGATGGTGTTGTGAAAGAAAGATAAAGAAAGATCCATGGAAACTAAATACAGAACTATCAGATGCATTGCCCACAGTCTAATCATTCTTTTCCTGTGGATTTGTTTTGCTGCTTGACTTGTCTGCCTGTGCTGTGATCAGTGTAAGTTTAGGACCTCGCATTAGTTTGGTTTGCATTTTGATTGGGAGAAAGAGAGTCGTGCTGTTTTGAGATGCAATTAATGTAATCATTACTTGGTAAATTTTTTTTTTTTTTTTTACAAAAAAAGGTCAATGTTTATTAATTAAAAATAAATCACACAGTAAGGACACCAACTACTTTTCGAACTATTTTAATTGCATAGAACTGAAATCATGTGTGCATGATTTACAAGAACACCACAATGTTGCATGAAAAGCACCAGTTTTATATAATTAAGCTACATGCATATAGAAAGTGGTATCACAACCTATACTTTGAATCTTTACGGGGTGCATTCACCAATTTATATAAAAAACACCTGGCAAAGAGAGAGAAAAGCACCCAGGACACAGGACTTTCATTCAGACCGATAGAGTTGTACGGATACCGCATCAGTTGTTGTGAAGATGTTTGTAAAGGTAGCCTAAGCGTGAGTCTGAAATCTCTTTGACCGCTCAACTTATAAATCAAATCGTAGTTACAGCCTCTGCATCTGTCCTAACTTTAAAGCATCCCCTCTGGTTGCCTTCCAATTCCAGTTTTCTCCTTAAGGATCCAGGCTTTTATTCCCTCCTAAATGTATGCAATTTGATCCTGGAAACAAACTCACTCTTGTACAGCTGCAAAAAGCATTAGAGGTGGGAGAGGGGATGATGACAAAAGTGTTGATGTAGAGCAGTCACTTCCCTGGCTTTAATGGTGGGCTGGAACATCACTCACACAAAGGTTGGTAGCCGTCCAAAAGTAGCTCATTCTAGAGCTTGACACTCAGTCAAATCCCTTGAAGCCCACGCTACACTGAGGTCCATTCAGCTGCTGGAAATCAGAAGGAGCACCAGACAGAGCCAGAGAGGCTTAGGTTACATCGTCTGTAGCTGAGAGTCATTAAAAAAAAAAGTAGCGGAACTCCTCTCAGTTCTGCACATGGTAAGTCCATTTCCCAGGATAAATTACCAAGACATTGGCTGCTGTAAAAACACACACACCATCCATCTCCCTCCGAAAGATGATAAGACACGTAAGATTTGGAAAAATAGAGGGTAGAAGCGAACCGAGGCTATATTTGAACAGTTATCTAGCAGGCAGAAATACAAGCCATTGTGTCTTGACAGATGCGACGTTTAGATCTGCAGACCTCTCCTAGGACAGGTGTTATGACTTTGATGTCTGGAGAAAGGTCTCAAGTCTTTGATGTCTTGAAAAAGATCTGGTAGCTTTCATGCCTTGGAAATAGAGCAAAGACTGAAACGCCAGACACATTCATATACAACCCACTGCATTTCAATTGTCAGGCACACCTATCGCCACATTTTACTCTGGAATGTTTTGGCAACTTAGCTTCCTGTTAGGACACACAGTTTCTCTCAAAAATACTAAAACCACTTTCTGGTGTTTAATAAGAAGCCGATAGCTTTTGTGGGATATCCCGGTATTAAGAATACCAGATGGGTGAGTAGAAACACACTAGGCTGTGTTTTTGAAGTTTCCCATTGTCACCCCATAACCTTCAGCAGGTCCCCTGTGGCATATACTATCCTCTCCTCTACATTATACATAATGAATCGTCCCCTGTGTCCTCTTTTGGGTGGTATCCTTCATCCATGACCTTAACCAGCCTCAGTGACTTGTCCTCCAGTCAGTTGGTAGACAGGAGGCCCAAATTCATCACCACCTTTCATTCTCCTCCCCTGGCCTATCTGATCTATGATAGCATTAATAATAACCGCTGCAGAATGCCCTGTCACCCTCTGTGCTTTGCCCACTCCCGGTCTGCACAGATTACCACCAGCCATTCACAGCCCATTAAAACTGTATTTACTTATCAGCCTCTCTGGGGCCGTCACTCTGTTTTCAAGACTGATGCCCACAGGGAAGGCAGAGAGTGACCTTCCTATAGCCTACAGTGCTGTAAGTCACCAGTCCCAAATGATTTGTCCTTTATTTTGTTGCCTAAACTCTACTGAAAGCAATGTTGGTGCCTCTTAGTTTCTTTTAAGCAGCTATAATTAACTGTTTTAAGTCAAAAGAATAATTTGACATTTCGAGATGATACTCATATTCACTTTCAGGTGAATAATTAAATGAAAAAAATTATACAACTCTGATATCTGCCCATTAAATATAAAGCTACAAAAAGCAGACAGTTAGCTTAGCTCATCACAGACTGGAATCTGCTAGCCAGGTTATGTTATATCTCATTTGGTTAGCTTGTACAAAAAACAAGGTGTATGATGTTACAGTGGGCCCCTCATTGTGATAAACACATAGAGAATTATTGCCCGGCTGCACTTGCTCTCAGCTCTGCAGAGGCTTTTAGCATCTTTCAGCTCATTGTTTTGGATTTGCAACCCACAACCTTACTGTTTTTGTTTCAGTCTCACTGCTCTCATGGTGACATTTTAAGATCTAGTTTAACATTTTACACCTAAAGAGCAAGATATTTTTCTCAGGATTTAGAGGAGATCAAAACCAAAGCTAATGAGCAGTGAATGCTGCACATACACTCACTGAGCACTTCATTAGGATCACTATACTAATACTGGGAGGGGCCTGCCTTTGCTCTCAAACAGCCTCGGTTCTTCGTGGCATGGATTCCACAAGATGTTGGAAACTTAGCCAAGTAAGTAGACTAGAAGTAAGAAAGTAGCCATTAGAAGATGCTAAATTGTGGCTATAAAGGGAACCACGTGCTCAGCAACAATACTAAGATAGGCTGTGGCATTCAAACCATGATTTATTAAGAAAACATTCCCCACACCTTTACACCACCCCCACCAGCCTGGACTGTTGACACGGGGCAGGTTGGGTCCATGGATTCATGCGGTTGTGACCCTATCATCTGTGTGCTTCAGCAGAAATCCAGAGTCATCAGACCAGGCTACGTTTTTCCAGTCTTCAGCTGTCCAGGTTTGGTGAGCTTGTGCCCACTGCAGCCTGAAATTTCTGTTCTTGGCTGACAGGTCTTCTGCTGCTACAGCTCATCTGCCTCAAGGTTCTACGTGTTGTGCATCCAGAGATGCTTTTCAGCTCACCACAGCTGTAAAGAGTGGTTCGCGCCAGTCTCGCCATTGTCCTCTGACCTCTCAACAAGGTGTTTCTGTCTGCAGAAATGCCGCTCACTGGATGTTTTTTGTTTTTGGCATCACTTTGAGTAAAAACTGATGTGAACATTAACTGAAACTCATGACCTGTATCTGCAGGATTGTTTACACTGCACTGCTGCCAGATGATTAGCTGATTGGATAATTGCATAAATAAGCAGGTGTACGTGTGTTCCTATAAGTTCTTGGTGAGTGCACATTCTCCTTGTGGAGAGAAACATAACTCCAAATGAATGCTAATGTTGTTCCATATCTGCTTGTTGTCAAACAGGCAAATATTTGCAACTAAAGACCTCATTACGTGTCAGTGTTTTCTGCAGTTTTTGCCCCAAAGTGGCCAAAAATCGACTTATTGCATGTTTAATGCAGGAAACCATCACCATGCTTATTGTTACTACAGCTCCTACCACCGCTGCAATTTATTCAGGTTCTTTAAAGCCAACTGTTCTATCAAGATAGTGACCACATTATTAATACTTTAATACATTACTCTGCCTCAAAGTACGTCACAGATGTCCTATAGCTGTGGTTGGGTACACTGCATAGGTGCCATTATATTTGACTGACAGCTGAGCAGTCACGATACCATACATGGGACAAGGTGAACTCTCCTCATTCTTCCTTACACAGACAGTTATTTCTTATCAGCCAGAATGTGTCATGGTCTACTTTGGGTGTGCTTAACTTCCCCTGACCTTTAAAAGGGCTGATTATTTCCATCCACAATCTTCACTCGGCAATATGCTGGCAGCACAAAAGGATATTAGGCCCAGACTTGCTGGTCTGATAATTCTAACTCTCAGTGTGGAACTGAAGGAAGCCAAACCACAATGCACTGCCACTCTATTATCATTTCACTGCCTCCACCTTCACCTTCACCGTTGGTATTCTATCACCTTTCACCCCGGTGTGCAGCTTCTGCAGGAGCAAAGGAGTTCTGTGTGTGTTCTGTTTTATTACATCTTAACACTACTTTGTATCCATGGTAATTAACTTCTCCTTTATGCATCGCCCTCCCGGGAGAAATTACACAGCTTTTGCATACTCCAGAATACTTTGTAAGTACGTAAATCTCCTCGGTGTTGGGAGACTCCCTTGCTTCGGCTCCCCTGGCAGTGCTATTTGATAAAAATAGAGGGATTCCAAAGGGGACCAACAGGTCTAAATATTTAATAGATTCTTACTTTACTTGTGGTAATCTCGTAATCAGAGATTCGAGGGGGTCACATCTATCACCCAGGGAACCAATAAAAATCTTATTGTGTCCTGCTTCCTTTCACCTCAGGAGGAAATGTGAATCAGATAAATGATGGCCTTGTTTCAAGAGAGGCTCAATCTATTGCCAATGATTTGTGGCCAACAAAGTAATTCTGATACCGTTCTTTGTATTGATAGATGGGGCCTAAATTTAATAAAGAGCCAATTTACTCGTAAGGGGTTATAGGAATGGAACTGCAGTTATCTTCCCTCTTTTTTCCCTCTTTGCCTCCATCCTCCAATCGGACTCAAAAATAGACAGCAGGAAAAGGACAAACAGCACAAAGAGTGATGTTTTTGATAAAGCTTTGTTCTTAACTACTACCATTACTCTTTGACACCTATAATCCCAGTGAGTTGTTTCCTCACAGTATTGAGAGAGGTTACATTACTATATATCTATGTGAGATGTTTGTGACTTTGTGCGGTTATTTTTTGTCAGTGAGGTTTAATTTTAAGCGTAAAACTTTAAATTTTGAAACTTAAGCTTGAGAGTTTAACTTGTATTAAGTTGTGCATTTCTTTTTTTCATTTTCCTTTTTTTTTTTTTGTTGTTTTTTTTTTGTGGCCAAACACTACTGGATGTATCATGCCACCTGCTGTTGTCTAACAAGAAACAGAATGCTCCTGTAACCACATGGTGGCAAAGGTACAAATTAACTTCAGTGAGAGAGGAGATTGTCTGCTTCACCAGGGAACCCCAACAGGTGTGTGCACAAAGACTTAAGAACTCATCGCCAGCAGATTTGTAAAAGGAGAAGTAAAGCCGGTTATTCATGAGCACATGTCTTGAAAACAGAGGGTAAATTGAGTATGGTTGGAAAATAGCAAAAGAGCCTTCAGCCACAGTAGAGGGATTCTGAGCAAGCTGCCATCCGTTCAGGGAACAATGCTTTATTGATTGAGTGACTTGAATGTGAAAATAATAACTGTCTTGAAAGTGACAAAATTGGAATTAATCAAACCTTGTTTTCCACTCCAGAGGAGAAGCTCAGCTCTCAGTTTGCCAAATAGATTCTCAGTGCTATTTCTTTGTGTCTCTGCCCAAGTGTGCATTTACATGATGGGTTATGCTTATTTTCATGCATGTGTAGAACTGTGCACTCTGTGATTCCAGGCTGCAGTCTGTTTGCCTGTGCTGCACTGCTGCCACCTAAAGACCTAAACTTTGAATCGACCATTATTTACTCAGCAATCAGACAGCATACTGTACTTCACCTGCATAATACACACACAGCTGCAGTCATAGAGTTCAGATGATGAAGTCATCCTATCTGATTTATTTATTTATTTTAATCTTTCTCAACAGAATCTCACACCTTACTAGTACATTGCAGGTACAGTATGGGCTTCCTAGAGAGTGTTATTGTAATGCATATTGCAGGTTTTCTTGTCTTATAGTTGAAGTTAGTTCAGACATGTCTCCTTTGTGTGGCAGCCTTTATCTTCACACTGAATCTCCACTGTCCCAGCAGCCCATATTTAACACATCCTGTTTGTTTTCTTGCAATTCACCATTCAAGGGAACAGTGTTTCATTTATTTTACTGGTGGTCTCACACTCTTAAAGAGGATGTCTCAGTTTAACTCATGTGTCTGTCTACCTCAGCAGGACATTTATTGCATCGCTTTCCAAAACATTACAACACGGTATGTCAGCAACAACATATGTTGTGTTAAAATGCACTGTCATTAACATGATCTGCCTTCAAAATCAGACACAGATGTGTTAAAAAAAGACATCTTTTGTGAGAGAGAACTCCTCAGTAGTTGTCAAAACGAGCCATCTGTCACCAAACCCAGACACGGCAGGTTTTTTTTTTTGCTAAACAGGACAAATGCAACTGTTAGCAACCAGATGCTGTCAGCATAATGGAGTAGTTGTCAAAAAATAAATAAATGCAGCTGTCTCTTGTGCTGTCTAATGTGCCATATGGACAAACAAAACCTGTGTTTGAGCCGTCTGAGTTGGTGATATCACATTTTTTTCAGTAAGAACATCAAACTGAAAGGATCTAATTTTTGCTAATCAATGATTTGATTGCTGGAAGAAATTGACATAATGAAAAATGGTTTGTTTAATACATAAAAGAACATGACAGATACATTGTAGTGAACTAAATTATATTAATTCTAATTAAATTTGACATCCATAGCTTCACGTATCTAAAAAATGTTTTCTGTGTTGCTGACTGACTTTTTAATGCATACTCACAGTTTACTATTGGGATGTCTGTTTAATGGAATATTTTTAAAAGCCTGTGCTGTTTCCTGAGTAAACCTTTGTAATTATCAAGGCTTAGCACCACAATTAATGGTGTTACTGACAATATGGCTTAGGTCCAGTATTTTGTTTTATCTGCCAGATGTTTTTGAATTTTTCATGATATAATAATGTAAGAACCACGGGTCAGCACGAATGTTGGAAAGTAAGTGCATTTACTCAAGTATTGCACTTCTCAAGTAGCCTGAGGTACTTCTACTTTACTTAAGTATTTCCCTTTTATACTACTTTATGCTTCTACTCCACTACATTTCAAATTAGATATTGTACTTTTTACTATTTATCTGACAGCTGTAGTAACTAGTTACTTTTCAGTTTAGATATTAAACAAATAAAAACCTTCTACACATTTTAAATATTAAATCAGTGGCTCTCAAACCGTTTGGCTTTGGACCACTCACATGTTTCAGATGTCTATGAGTTGTTAGCAGTTCCACCAACAAGACACTGCTCCTTCAAACTTCTCAAATGGTTTCATGTCAATAATTGTTCAAATGAAGCAGAGATGACAGAAAAGTACTAGAACTGACCTTTGTGCAGCAGAACAGAATTTTCCGATTTCATCTTAACAACCCCTCCGATTCATACCTACATGTATATCAAGTATCTAAAGTAGATTAAATCACCTCCACATCGACCTGGCACAACAATAAAATATTACTTTTATATTAGTGCATCAGTTAATGATACTATGTAATATACTGTATAATGATATATAATGATTAGCCACGAGGGCCCCTTTTGTTTAAGTATTTTTACTTATAAGACTTTAAGTATAATATTTTTTCTGATAATAATTCTGTACCTTTGAGAGAATGATCTCAGCAGGCTACTTCTTCCAGCACCGGTCAGAACCATCATTTCAGGAAAAATGGATTTGGAAATGGAAATGGAATGGAAAGGATTTTTTCCACGACAAAATATACTGGATAAATATTGATATTATCATATTATGAAGGACGGAGTGTAAAGAGGAACCCTCAGTGCCGCTGAGCTTTAAAGGGGAATGAAAACACTGTCGGACCGATGTGGGCGTGGTGGCAGCTTCCTGTTTTGAAGGCAAGCGACTAACGTGAGTATCAGAGTGAGTTTATAATAACTTTCCTCCTTGAAGTGATTCTTATCAAATACCAATAAACCATAATTTAGCAAGTAAATGATAATTGATAAAGTAAATTTAGCCAACAACGCTAGCGTCAACTGTGACGTTTAACATTTACCTGCTAACTAACAATATAACTTCTTTCTTAGAGCATAAATACAGGTGTCGTAAGTTAGAAAGCAAAATGTCACGTTTACGGACATGAGGAATAAAGTGGTGGGGTGAGCATAAATTATATAGTTACATTTATTAGGATAATGTGATATTCTGTGAAGGCTACAAAGTGTTTACCTTAGCAAGTTAGCGTAATGTGTCGCCCGTTTTTTTCATTTGTCAGCTGAACTCCAGAGATAACTGAAGCCCCTGATAAGACTTTCATTCTCTCTGCCACTGACACACCCTCTGTCTTTAACTTGTACGTCTGTGTTTTTTGTTTTGTTTTTGTGATATCAGGGACTGATTCGCGAGTGCTGTGACGAGCGGAGGAGCCATGCCTTTCCTCCATGGGTTTCGAAGGATCATTTACGAGTATCAGCCGCTGGTAGATGCTGTGATGTGTGTTGTTGGACTGGAGGAAGGAGATGGTAGCAGTCAGGAGGAAAGGTAAATCTGAAGCCATAAGTATTGCTGGAGTGACTTTTTATGTTTTGTCAATGCAGTAACAAGTTGCGTCACAGAGGTGATAAAGAAATGATACGTTTTTCAACTGCCATTTGTCACTTGTTAATACTGTTCATATTGTATGTACCTGAGCGTATTCTACTCTTTGCTGTTATTTATATATCAACATACATATGTATATTATTCTGCACATTATTGCTTTTTGCACCTTTGGTTAGATCCTAATAGGACTGCACAATTAATTGAAATATAATTGAAATCGCAATACGGCCAACTGCAAGATCAGAATCGAAGTATCGCAATATCTGCCAAAATAATCACTTTTTTTTTTTTTTTTTTTTTTTTTTTTTGGATATCGTGCAGCCTTAGATCCTAAAATGCATTTTGTTGTCTCAGACATCTGTGCAATCCAAGACTTGCAAGGACAAAGTAACTACTTCTAACCTCATTTTCAGTGGCAGTTTGTAGCACTCATTCTCTGGTTGAAACGTTGGTGCTTCTTTCTGCTCTTGTGTGCAGAGTCAGAAGCCCCGAGGATGAGTCCGGTCTGTGTAGTCCTCTAGTGGAGCTTCTGGAGCGAGAGTCCCAGTCAGAGGTGTTTGTAGAAGGTATCAGCTATGCTCTGTTTAAAGTGGCGGAAAGGGGACTTGTGTACGCAGCTAAAATCCTTATACGCTATGGAGCTTATCTAAATTTTGAAGGTGAGTAATGATTAGGAAATTCTTCTGCTTATTTCAACCATTGATGTTGATGGTTTTAAATAACTTTGTCCTCAAATGATGTGCAGTGCAATCACCAAAAACATGGTTTACTGATTTCTAGTGGTATCTAACACCAGGTTCAGGAACAGTAGGCGTATTACTTCCAGTAATACACCTTGAATTTAGATTGTTGTAAGTTTAGGACCAATGACACATTTCGGGTGACCACATATGTAAGAGTTGAGAATTTCAGACAGATGTTGGCATCTTGGACACCGGCATATTAATGTTAAAGCTACCTGCATGAGAAACAATGCGTCTATTTGGAGCTTGTTGCTTATTGCTTTGATTTAAAAGAAAAAAAAAAAAGAAAAGAAAAAAAAAGAATAGGATCAAGTGGTGTCAACCTAGAATATGATAGCACACAGGTTTTAAGGTGAAAGAAAAAGGATAAAGTCATGTGAAGCTAAACCTGTACATTAACTCTGTGTCATATAGGTTTACTAGCTGATACAAGCTATTCTCAAAGGGAAATGTATTTTTGCTGTGTGAGGAGTGTGAAAGGTAATTAGTTTTCAAGCGTCCATCTTGTTTCAACTTTTTTTGTGTGATGATGGCTCCCTGGCTGCTCCATGCACAATTATTTCTGCTCTAAATTCATAAAGAACATTTAATGACAGATTCCACTTCAAAACATGAGTGGACCTGCTGTTTTCCTACTTTACACAAGTAACTGCACATGTATAATGAGCGAGTTGTCATCCGTATACACTTGAGAGATAAGTCCCCCTTTTTGCAAATTGCAATGGAAACTTGCCAGGGCTCAGCCAAACTCTGCTGTGGTGACCTCTGGTGGTTGTAGAAATGTGTTTCCCCAGGGACATAATTAGGGGATCCATGCAGAGGCTGCTTCATTCATCTTTCACATTTCTTGGATGCCTCTTTCCAGGAAGTTAACACTGACAAATGCTCCCTCAAAGCACACAACATTCTCAAGTTTCTCTATACTTTTTCAAGAATTTGATAGTCTTTGTCTTCATGTTGAAGAATAGACACTGTGCTGAAGCAAGAGCATGTATATGGGGACAATATACATGCATATAGGGAGTCAGTCTGGACATTGATAATATTGTATAGATAAAAGAAAATGATAAGAAGAGAATCGGTTCCTGGGCCCCTGGGAAACCAGGTACAGGTGCAGTTCTGGTACCTGACCACCAGAGTCTATGAAGGTTGTTTTGCTTAGCCTACATACATTTAAAGAAAATGGACTCATCACAAATCTTCATCTGTCTGATTTATATTTCCTCCCTGTGATCGAGTGTGTTTCCCATTCTCCAGACCCAGTGTCATACTACAATCCACTACATATAGCAGTTTTGCGGAACAGGCCAAATATGGTGAGGCTGCTGGTCGGGCACGGAGCAGACATTGAAAAGAGGGACAGGGTGAGGCAACTGTCTAACTTAAATGAACAAGTGTCCGTGTCGTCTCTTGTTCTCATTGAACCCTCTCTGACTTTCTTTTTATCATTTCGTGTAAATACTAAATACTATGTGTTACTCGGTAGATCCATGAGAGCAGTCCCTTGGATCTTGCCAGCGAGGAGTCAGAGAGACTGCCCTGCCTGCTCACCCTGCTGGACCTTGGTGCTGATGTCAATGCAAGGGATAAACATGGTAAATTTACATTGCCCAGCTTGATTCCAAAACATTGATTCGGTCACTCATTCATTCATTCTGACACTGATTTATTTGGCCTCGTCTCCAAAGGGAAAACTCCTCTGCTCCATGCTTTGGCAAGCAGCGATGGACTGACTGTGCACAACACAGAGAACATCCAGCTTCTTCTTCAGAGAGGTACTGACTGCGAAACGGCCCTCATCTTCTCTGTGCCTTCTTGTCCAGTAATACCCTCTCAAACAGTATCATGGTTGAACCACTACATATAGAAACTTGTGTTAGTAAGCATAACTGCCCACCCCTATGCATTTTGAGCTCAAATTAAACTATCAGTGGTTTTCAGGCTAAAATACGCACATACAGTTTTTAACACAACAAAAAATGGAGCAGAACCAGTCCTGTGATCCAGACATGAAGTGACTGACACGACACACAACAGTGTAGCCCTCATGACAAACTAGGCATTGTGGAATTGAAAGACATGGGCATCTAGAACGTCTGATGAAAGATGCTAGCACGCTGCATTATGGGAAATATAAGATCCACTGTTTTCAGAACTTGAGCCATGACAAGACCTAAAAGTCAGGATATATTTTTCTCCATTTCTACAATTCTTTTTTCTTTTTTTCTTTTTTTTTAATGTGTTGCCTGTCATCCAACTTTATGGAAGTACAGTACTAAATTGCAGCGATGGCTCAATTCAAAAGTGGTAACTCGTAAATCAGTAACTTCATAGTAACCTAAACAATAACTGAAGAGTCATTGCTAAATATCGTCCATTGGCAAATTGGCTCTTTGTTTCAGTGACACTCTCTGAGACACGTATTCTCCAATGCGCACATGACAGTGGCTAATTATTTTAGATTTGATCACCAGTGTGGCTCTGAGTGACGCTTTCTTCACTACAGGTGCTGACGTGAATGCTGCAACTGTAGACGGTGAAACAGTTGAGTCCTCACTGGTGTTTCTGGTGAAGGAGGCCCTCGAGGCCAACATGGAGGACGCTGCTGCGATTGGTAACTTCTGCCTTAAAACCACACAGCTCCTGCTGGCTCACGGCGTGGACCCCAGCTGCTGTCTGAGTGAGGATGGCGAGCCCTCTCTGACACAGACAAGCCTGGAGCACTTTGACCATCTCTTTCCTCTGGCTGTGCTCTTAATGCAGAGCGGAGCCTCTTTGGTGTGCTCCTATCACGGCGGCTCCTGTTGGTCAGGTTACAGCCTCCTTTTCCAGCGGCTCCAAACAGCCCTGGAGCAGTGCTCTGATCAGAGTCACGCCTCTGAGCTCCTGGAGCAAGCTGAGGTGTTGCTCGACTTAGCGAGGGTAAACATGCCCGCGCTACATCTGCCTCTCAGGCTAGAGCTCCCTGTGCCTGGTCAGGACCCTCACCCATATGCTCAGGCTCTGGTAGACCTGCACAGCCGGGTAGTAGAGCATGAAGCGAGCCCTCCTGCTCTGCGATGCCTTTGCAGGGCATTTATAAGGAGCCACCTACAGCCCTGGCCACTGGAAGACAGAGTCAAAGCCCTGCCGTTACCAGACAGACTGAAAGACTTTCTTGTCCCTGAGCACACATATACCCCAAAACCTGGCTGGGACTGCTTCAAGCCCCAACAGAGCCAACGCTGACGATGTAAGCTACTGCCTACTTTTTGTTCTACCTAAAAAAATCTGTAATGAAAGACTGAACAGGCCTGAAGTAATTTGAATAACATGTCTGGACATTTGTCCAAAAATGAAGCTAAACCTAACAAACCATTGAGGCCTTTGTTGAATTCTCATTGTGTGTCGTCTGTGCCAAATTTACAGACAAACGTGTGTATGTTTACTTCAACATACAAAGATCTGTATGTACAAATAAGCGTTTTGAATTGTAACTAAGTTGTCACTGTTATTAAACCCTGCAGTACAGCTGAGTGAAGCAAGTTCACGTGTAAAGGATGTTGCAGTACAAAATAAAAGCCACCAGATGGCAGTGTTGCTCCTGCATATCAAAAGTAGCTCAGATGCCAGGGTCAAAGATTCAGTTATTCTCAGTGCAGCCTATTAAAGTTGTTCTAGCACAGTGAGGTCCATCTATATTTTATCTCCTCAACATGATGGTGTGGCATTGTGGAATTTGTGTATCTTCTGGCTTATCAAGAAGGTGGACCAATAAAACACATGACATGTTCCACCTACAGCGTCCTGATGCGTGTATACAGTAAATGCATGTTGACATTATATTGTTTGTCAACATATTACTGTTTTGAACTGACCAGGTAGTGGCAGTGCAGCGCTGAATCTGACTCTTAACACTCATGGGCTACCTGTTTATAGGGGAATAATCGCTGATATATATTTGTCTCATGGTTGTGTGCATACACCAAACATGAGTTGAGTGAATGCTAGAATAAAGAAGCGGGAATAAAATGGTACAACACTGCAGGAAGAGTGTGCATGTAGATGTTTTGACATGGTTTCACTGTGACATAATGTAGCTGCAGCTGCTGCTGGCGTGGAAAATTTTATTAAGCATTCTTAATGCTTATGTTTAAATTCATTTTTTTTTTTTTTCCTGTCCATCCCGTCTTTGGTAATCAAACAAACAGCCCCTGAAAGAAGCGTACTGTGATGGTACAGGAACACCATAGGGTACATATGTGTTTGCATCCATGTGTGTGACGAGCAAACTAAATAGGACATTGTGTTACACAACTAACCCCTTCCTGACATTGCTGAAGCTGGAGTGGCTCCAAGGCTTGCAGGCGCTCCAGCTCCTCTTGGTTATCTAGGTCACAGCCTCTGAGGAGAAGAGCCTCAGCAGCAGCAGCAGCAGCCCTGCATGACACACGCTTCACTCTCCTGTCTGTCTGAATCTCCCTGCATAGGCTTGACAAAACCTCAACACTGGCCTTGGTCGAATGAGGGAGAGAGGGAGGGAGAGGGGTTGCAGGAGGCAGAAGAGTGGAAAAAAGAAAAAAAACGTTAAAGATACAGAGACGGCATATATGGAATGGTTGTGGGAGCACTCATGGAGGACACATGGAAATGGAAATGGCAATGTTGGATTACATTTATACAATACACTAGCTGTAGGAACATAATCCACCCAACCAACAATCACAATGCTGGGAAAAAAAAAAAACAGCCTTCTTCCACAGAGTCCAATCCCTGCTTGTAGAAGGTGATAGAATAGAGATAGTGGGGGGAGGGCTAAGCCAGTACTCTCCATCCAGCATTTATTGGAAAACTGTGCGAGTGAAGCTTGGTACTGAAATTAGTTATTGATCTATTCTCTCCCTGAAGCCCATGGGTCTTTCCCACCACACCTGCTCATTCTCTCATAGCCTTTTCTTTCACCGCAACCCATTGTATCTTTCAACCTTTGCTTCGAGCTTCAGTGTCATTTTGCCTGTTTAGTGGTTCTTTTATTTTCTCCAAATCACCTTCTCACGCGGAGAAGTTATCTCAAAATGAGATCCTGATAATGTGATATCTACTAGAAAGTTTGATGTTTAAAAAGTAAAATCTGAATGGGCTTTGGAGGCAGTGAACAGCTCAAGACTGGTTGACAAAACAACACTTTTAGTTACAACTTTTTTTTCTTCATAGTGTAGAAAGTGATGACAATTATTCCAAAACTAACTTACTGAATTATGACACAATCAAACCTTATATGTGACATCCTTGGTCTTTATTTCAATATGTAGTTATTTCTTTACATAATGTTCTTCTCAGTATTAGCCAGTTCCTGACACCATCTTTTCTCATCATACGCACCACAGACTGAAGAATATGGAAGTTTCATCCACGTTATACTTGCAAGAAATGAAATGCAGCACAAGGGCATTTAATAACACATAAGATGACACTAAGATGAAATAATGAGCAAAAAATAAAACCCACTGCACTGCGTGTTGCCTGCCAGGAGCCATGGAGAATAATACCAGTTTGCTTTTGAAAAGCTATAGGAAATGTTTCAAATGTATACAGTTTTTTTGTTTATGTCGGTTGCTTATTGGCTGAGTTCCTAGTCTGCCCCTAACTTTTTCATTAACCACCACGTCACCAACTGAAAGACATTGTGGTCTGTGCCAGGCCTTTTCTTCTATAGAGCAGAGCCTGTGCAGAATGTGCATCTCCTTGTCTTTCACTAGACATTGTCTAGACACGGGATAATTGCAGACATCACTGAACACTCAGCTGCTGCCTGAGACCTCATGGGAGTTGAGGTGGACTTTGGAGGGAAATGGCCAGCAGTCAGCGAGGGGGTCACGCCGCAACACACGCACACACCCCCTTTAGGTTGTGTGTTCATGTGCTTGCCTGTACATCTATACATACTGCTCTGGATTTGTTTGGTGGTGTGAAGGCAAGCGTGGATTCGTCCGTGTGTGTGTGTGTGGGAGAGAGAGAGAGAGAGAGAGAGAGAAAGAGAAAGAGAAAGAGAGAGCATAGACATTGAAACACACAGTGCTCATAACCGCAGATGTGGTGACTTCATCAGAAAAAAATGTACCCCCGTCCTATTGCTCCACTAACGTTGATGGAGCTCACCAAAATTAATGGCTGTTAATACTAAGAGAAGAAAGCAAATTCTCACTGGATATCAACATATTCTGCACTTCTGTTGGTTTCCATACAGTCTCCTGTAAGATTATTGTTGTTTGGCTTATACACTTTTAAGTGTGGAGCTTTGATTGGGCGTGTATGTGTGCGTGCGTACGTGCGTGCATGTGTGTGTGTGTTGTGGGGGTGTCGGTTGGTCTGTCGGTTGAGAGATGGTCGCAGGTCGCCGAGTTCACCCAGGGCATAGGACTAATCTCAGTGGGGGTGGATTGGATGCAGGATAACTGAATCCTGTTGGGGCAGGCCACCGTCTCATTCTGCTCCAAGTGTTGGTTCCTCCTTCAGACTGACACATACTGACTGTTATGTTCACCAGTCATAAGATTGGGGTCATAATGGGGTTTTTGTTTGCTAGATATATTTTTTGGGGGGAAACTATGTTAAGATATAAATGTATCACTTGTCAGAAAATTGGGTGAAATACTTTTTTTTTGTCCACTTATACTATACTTATACTATCTTATATATGTATAGGGGGTTCTTTTTTTTTAGGTACCATTCCAGAACGTGTTCTACTACATGCCGGTTGTTTTTTTCTGTTGAGCTTACGTGTCTGCGCTCCTCCAGTCTCTTTGGAGAGAAAGAAAAAACAGCTCCAACAAGTCAAGTAACCAGACTGTTACATACAAGTATTAACACAAGTCTGTTTTTGTTCGTCAAGGGGTAATCATTTGAGAGTGTAGCACACCAAAAAGTTACAATTCCATACTCCAACTCCTATTTTAGAAGCACCCAAATCCACCACCCTCTACATTTCTACAACTGACGCCATTTCACAGAAATTCCAGACAACTGGCGCCTGAGCTCTGCCTCCAAGAAGGACATGATGAATAGGACACACCCTTGGTATGCTAGTGAATGGTAAAATATATGGCACACTGCAGTGTTACAGCCTAGATTCATTACAGCCTCTCGTCCTAACTCTTTTCAGTGTCGTTTTCTCTGCTTTTCTCCCCCTTGCGTTTCATGCTGCTCGCCTATTTTTAAAAGCTTGAATTTGAGTGAAATGCACTGAGGCACCAGTAAGGCGAGCTACAGCTCTTTCCAGCGCTGGTTCCTGATCCACCTCTTTGTTGTGGTCTATGCATGCCTGCTCTAGTCACATGACTGCGTTTCTATGGCAACTCGGGTTTGAGTAATCATTTGCGTTACGACCTTTATTCCCTTGAGGAAAGGGGAGGGGGAGGTTAGACTGAGCCTGTAGAAAGAGGGAGCAAGAGGAAAGAGAAAAGACAGGCAGAAGGGGAGCGGCAGAGAGGCGCAGGGAAGGAAAATAGGCAAAAAACAACGGCTGTAGAGGGAAAATCTTGCCTTTTCTTTTGCCTTTATATTTTGTATGTTGTCTCTTTCTCTTCATACTGCACGCCAACCTCTCCTTCACCATATTCAGTAGTTGGGGGGAAAAAAAAGACAAAAGCCTGCCACTAAACACTGGGTGGTGTGCTTCAGTTTCACCATTATATCTTTTGTGTTGTGAGTCACTCTGACTGGGGCAGGCGAGTGAGTTTGGTTGGAGAGGCAGCAGGCATGTATGTTTCATAAGGGCCTCCACACACACACACACACACACACACACACACACACACACACACACACACACACACACACACACCTCCCCTTCGTTTCTTCTCAGAGGAAAAGCAGCACTGTGCCACATGTGCAAGTCTCAGCAGAAACAGATTCTGTATGTTCCTGTTTCTTGCTCTCCCGGCTGCGTTGTCATGGTTACCGAGCTAGTCCACCAAGGCACGCAGCTCCTCTCACTCTCTCTCACTCTCTCTCTCTCTCTCTCCCTCCCTCTCTCCCTCTCTTCACCGTTGGGTGATTCAACCCATCAGTTGGGTTGTGTCATCTCCTAGATGGAGTTTCTAGCTCCCACATCTCTTAAATGGAGTTTTTCAGTTTGGGCCTGTATACCAATTGGATTCTAGTTTGAGAAAATGGAATAATTGTGTGTGTGTGTGTGTGTGTATGTGTGTGTGGGTGTGGGTGGGGTAAATGGGTGGGTTTTGTGGGTGTCTTTTATCAGCAGTGGGGGGGGGATCCAGCATTGACAGGAGGTGTGCTCGACTGGGGGGCTGGTGATAGACACTATGGGGGTTGTGGAGGTGGTGGTGGTGGTGCTGGCTGCTTCCAGGTGCCTGTGACTGGGGCTGAATATGAATGAGGGGCCCCGGTTCTCCAGAGATGGCGGCTGGGGAGAGAGCTGCTAAAACCAGAGACCAGTGGAGCCTGGCTGGTTGAGAGGCCCCCACAAGCTGCTGACAGGAGCTGGAGCTAGCCATCACGTTAATTAGCGTTTTTACTCTAGCAGCGGCAAATAGGGGGAGTGGGTTAGAGAGGGATGTGGGGGTGGTATATGACTCATAGACACTGTATGGTTTATTCATGATGGAGGAAGGGGATGTGTGTGTGTGTGTGTGTGTGTGTGTGTGTGTGTGTGTGTGTGTGAGAGAGAGAGAGAGGAAACAGACATTTGATTTGCGCACAGTTCTCTTGTGTGCGTGCGTGTGTGTGTGTGTGTGTGTGTTGCCTTAGTAGATCACTGATTGGCACCAAGCCAAGATATTATTATGTCTTGAACATAATATCAGACATTCATTGTTATTTTCTCTTTTTTTCTTCTTTTTTTCCCCACAATTTTACAATACACATCTGAAATAAATTCCTTTTATTCGAAACTGGATCTTTCCTGTGATTTTGTGATACATACAGTCGGGTCCAAAAGTCTGAAACCACTTTCCCATTCAAGTGAATGGGAAATGGGCTACTGAAGACTGTCAGACTATTGGACCCAACCGTATATGTAACAGGAAGTTTTTCATAACACATGCTAAGATAAAGTTAATACGAGCCACAGACTAGGAGTTGTTATTATTTATTTCTGTTTATTTCCGTATTACATTATTGATCACAGGCTTTTGAGGCCTGTCTGGGAAGCATCAGACTGATGAAATGGGTTAAAGGTGCCTCTCTCATGGGTGACCTGACCTTGTCTCCTCTGCCTCAGCCCCTGACAGTGATCCTCGCCCCCCGGAGAGATGCACAGGATCAATAGATTGGTCTTTTACCCACACCAATCACCCAGGACTCCCTATCCAGGTCGAGCAGCGCTGAGGAGAGGAGCTGCTGCAATATATAGAACATTCCAGAAGAAGCATCTCCTCCTCAGTCTGTTAGCTTGCTTCATGCCAGAGCAGGGATACGAAGGCTTGTGTGCTTGTTTGTTTGTTGTTTGTGTGTGTGTGTGTGTGTGTGTGTGTGTGTGTGTGTGTGTGTGTGTGTGTGTGTGTGTGTGTGTGTGTATATAAGAGGCTGTAAGGGGGAGTTACATTACAGCTATGCTATTGTCTAATTGTCTCCTCTTATCATTAGTGACAACCATGACCTCTGTTATTGGCATATCTGCATTCTGCCTGCACTGCAGAGCCTCCACCACACTACTCGCAGCGTTTTCTCTCCCAAGAGCGGCAAGGCCCATGCCTCATAAATACAAACACAATCTCTCCTACACCTCCTGACTGCAGGACAGGACTCCACACATATCTGCCCGTGGAGCGCAGCCCATTTGCATACATATTAAAGTGACGCCTCAGAAAAAAGGAAGAGAGAGAAAGAGGGGGGAAGAGGGAAGGAGGGGAGGGGAGGGGAGGGGAGGGGGAGAGAGAGAGAGCGGGTATATGCAAACAAGGCTTTCATCTAATATGCAAGAACCGGCATTGCTCTGGCATAAATCTGCATCTGAGCTCAGGCAAAGAGAGCAGAGCCCATTTGACAGTAAATGGGCTAGGGATGGCTGTCAGATGCACAGGGGAACAGTGTGTTACCCCACAGAGAACAGGGGCGATTGATCAGTATGGCGTGTCACATATAGCAAGAACAACAAGGTAACAATAGTACATATTAAGTAAAACCTATGGAGGAAATTAGAGGAGAAAAAAAATTAGAGTATGTCCAGAGAATATGGAATGCTTAAAGGAATAGTTCAATGTTTTGGGCAATGTGCTTGTTTGTTGTTTAATATTTATGGATTAAACAAACATATAACCATAACTTGTTAATTAGTAAATTTTAGAGGCACTGGTAGGTACAATGTGTTACCTTTGGACAAAACTATCTTGTTGGGGAATGAGAGTGAGAGTGGATCTATCTTCTCATTTCACTCTCAGGAAGAAAGCAAGTGTAATTAGAACATGTTAGCGTGCTGGCATGTCAATTAAAGATTAAGGTATAAGGTATATGGACCAAACTACGCATAAACTTTATACTTGTTAAACATAAGCATGTTAGCATTATAGCTGTGAGCATTTTAACATGCTGATATTAACTTTCAGCTAAGAAGCACAGTAGAGCCACACAGAACCACGAGCACAGCTATAGACTCGTAGGCAACATTCACACCAACATTCAAAAATAATGCAGTCCTCATTCATTTGAACAGGGGAAGTTTTCCGATCATCCAAAACACTGCTGCATCGTGTATGTGTAAAAGTGTACGTAAAAGTTAAATGTGTGTTTATTTAGTTTTTATCATATTCAATCCATACAATCATCTTCAAACAAAAAAAGACCATTTGACAAAAAGACAAAACAAAATCTTGGTGGCAACAAACATTAAAGAGCCTCTTTATTTATTTATTTATTTATTGGAACTTGACCTGCTTATTTATATGAAAAATATTACATTCAGTGCTAATGGACTAAAAAGAAACCACAAGTACAAACCACATTGAATCATTGCATGGACTAAAGAGTAGTAAAGCAATGAAAACAGTGGAAACTTGTGAAGCCTAAAATATTTTTCTTTAAGTTGAATCTGGTTCAGTACAATACAATACGACTTCTTTGTAACATGAACGCTGTATTTTTGTTGTTCACCTTGAGATCATCGCAACTAAAGAAAAGTTGTAGAATCCTCTAGTCTTCGAGTACTACGAACCACTGTTTTGGCTCCAAATAAGCTTTTCAACACATAAATTCATACCTGCAACTGGACTTTTCAGATAATTTTTGTCATTGTCTCACTGGTATATGAAAAAACATGACCCCAAAAAGCGTGGCTTTTTCAATATGAACATGTCCTTAGATTTGGATTACCTTTAGACACAGCCAGGCTAGTTTTTTGCCCCAGTTTCAAGTCATTATGCTAAACTGAGCTAACTGGGTGTCGCTACAGCTACATATTTATCATACACATTACTGAGTGGTATAAATCTCTGCTATGCCGCGTGATCCCATCATCTTGTACTGAGAAGTGCAAGATAATGGGATGTTTAACACCTCAATAACATTTTTGTACAAACATAAGTAGAGCACATGATGGCAGTGCTAAAGCAATAAAAAGTGCACTAGTGAAACTTTACTTACTGTCTTCAGAATCTGGAGTGCTGCCATGAGCTCTGGGTTTCCCCTAACTCTGTGAGTATTTCATGTTGGACACCCTTGAACTCCCTTTCCTGTTTTCCTGCCCGAGCATGTCGCATTGAAGCACGCCATTCTGTCTGTACAGGTGATCTTACGCACAGGAAATGGAAACTCTGAATGTGCATGTGTTGCGTGTACGTGTATGTTTGTGTGTGTGTGTGTGTGTGTGTGTGTGCGCGGTGTTTGTGCGTGTGTGTTGGAGTAGTCAGGGAGGGCGTGTGTGTGTGGGTGGCTGTGTGTGTGGTGGTGTTGTGCTGGTTGTGTGTGGTGTGTTGTGTTGTGTGTTTGTGCGCGGGGAGGCGGGGCTGAAACAGGATATGTTGGGAATAACACAAAGCACAAAAAGTGTCACATGATCTGAAACACAGGGTAGATTTATTTGGCTTCAGAAAGAATCTGTTGCATGTGGTTTGGAGGAGAGAATGTTTTCCTTCTTTGCTCTCAGTGTGCTCAGACACAACACATGGAAACATTTTCTGAGAGGCCATGGGTCTGTGAAAAAAAAAAAAAAAAAAAAAGCTCCAGACATTTTATTTCTTCTCCCTCTTTTCATAGTTTTTTTGGGTCCTTTTTTTCTCAAATTACATACATCTGCTTGCCACATGTAGAAATATTCCCCTAATGAATATTTGTGATGCACTCTGGGATCGTGACGTGCAATTAGCAGATATGTTAATACTTTATTTTGGTGAGAATCATTGGTTAGGGTGCTCTACCAAGTGGTGGGCTTTTCTCTCTTTCCATGCGAGTGTGTCGGGGATATATCAATGAACATCCTATTTACGGCCTCTATTTCAGTCTGTAATAAATACACCTCCACTCACATGAGACAGTTGCATGTCTGCTCTATTGTCTGCCATAAATATGCTGGAAGGGTTGGTTAAATATTGATAACACCAATTTTCTGCCCACCCCCCCCACCCCCACCCCCATCTCTGCCTCCCTCCCTTCTCCCCAACCCTACCCCACCACCCTCTCTCCATCACCTACCTGATCATCACAGGCATATAACTATCTATCTCTACAACTCTACATCTATCATCACATGTCATCATTTCAGCACACTATCCACAGCTATTCATCTATCATCTATATTCTATTCTATATCCTATATATCCTCTCTCTTCTTTCTGGCGTGTCTGTGCTTTTCTTTTCTATCTGTCGGTTATTTCACCCTCACAGTAACCTTGCTTATGCATATTGCATATGTAAATAAAGCACCCCGCCTCTGAAGTAATTGTGTGCATCTTCTACAGAGCTGCATATCTCAGCTCTGTGTTTAAGAGGAAGCACTATGGAAAAACTGAATTCTCTTTGTTTAGCAGTGATTCTTTTCTGTTTGGACTCACACACAAACTCAACAACTATAGATGTATTGATAAGAAAAGCTCTGAAAGTGCAACCTTCCATCTTTGTTTCAGTTTTTTAGTTAAGAACGAGTTGGTTAGGGGCGGGGCTGAGTCCTTTGTAAGGAAAGGAAGACTATACTTAAAGTCATTTATTAACACAGATATTCTCAAGTTAATACGAATATGTAATTTTTAGGATGAATACTGATGTCAAAACATGGTGTAAATGTAAAAAGGGTAAGATGAGAGCGGCTGTGTTAAAGAGGTTATTAAATGCCAGCTCATATCACAGCTCATTTATTTAACTGTGAATTATCAGCTGAGTTTGTTGTCTATGTCAAAGCTGCAGTGATATTTTTCTTTACGAAACTCAAGAAAGTAGAAGTGTGTGGTGGAAAAGAATTGTATGTAATGGACTAAAAAAAAAAAAAAAAGTTTTCTCTTGTCTCAAAACGAAATGTCTCAATATAGTGAGTCTTTGTTACCTAGATTATTTCCTTTAATTATCAAATTCAGCAAAAGTTTCATTGGAACCAGTTCAGCAGGAACAAGGGTACAGCCTACAACAAGATGCTTGGATAAGATTTACAAATTCAGATTGATGATCTTAATCCATAAATAAAACACTGCACTATACTGTACTACAGCACCAATAATACTGTTTGTAGTGACTAGAAAAACAATAACATGTAGTAATGCTTACCATGCTTTGAATGGTTTTCTAAGCTATTTTTGTGGGTTACAAGTGTGAATGATTCCCTTTTTTTAAATTATGGAACAATGCTAATATAAATTTTAAAATGTGAAATTTGGTTTTGGTTTTCAAAAGAATGGTTTGCAGAGCTATTTTTCAGGGTAACAAGTGTGAACGATTTCTTTTATCTTTTTTGGTGGGTAGCTTAAACTGATAAGAATGTAGGCTGACAGCCTATATGAGCATTTTGCTTCCGCCTGAGCATTTTCAGTCACTGCTTGATACAGAGACTGTTGACTTTGTCTTTACTGTCTGTGTTGTTTATATTTACTGTATTATGTGTGATGACTGAATAATATACTACAACTATTTTCAGTTTCTGTTGAGATTCATGCTATTTATAGTTGTTTTGCGTGTTAACTCAACTCTGTGGTATGATTTGAGGCTGAAGCTACATTGTATTGAAGGTGTTTCTAAGATTTGTCCACGTTTTAGAAATCTATGAGAAAAAAAAATCAGAAACATGTTCAAATATAATGAAACCTCCATGAACTACAGCCACAAAAATCACTACAGATATCAATCAAGACCTTTCTGAGATAGTGTTAACGATCATCTAAAAAGTTCACAGCAGAAATATGATTTACTGCAGTACTATTGTATTGGATGACAGTATTGTATAAAATGTATCTTTGCACGCTGCCTAAATTACACTATACTGTAATGTACTGCAAAAATAGAAGTTGAAATCAAAGTCTTTGTTTCAGTTTCATCTGGTCTCAGTAGCAAAGGGGTTGGAATGCAGCAGTATGGAGCGAAATAAATAAATGATAAGAAGAACATCATATGGTTAATCCCACTCAGTTTTTATGTGCAAACATCAGATTTTACAGAGAACATTCAGCCTGTTACTTGCCTCATTTCACCAAAGATACTGTAGTAATACAGCAGAACACAATCCACGCTATACTGTACTGTACAGACTGTGAGTAAAAGTTGTTTGGATCTCTTTTCATTCAACACATCACCCTCAGAATCACCATGACTATGAATTTTATAGAAACTGAGATTGCTGAATTAGATGTTCCAAACAAACAGATTGATATTTAATGTTAAAGAACAACAAAGACATGAGTCTGAAATGTTCATTCTGATCACTTTGCTGCTTATAGGTTTGTGTATTGTATATGTATGACCTGAATGTGTAAATAACATGTTTTAATTAATCGACAATACGATACATTGTAGTTTAATTGCAAATGTCCTCAAAAGTATAAATTAGATTTACAGCCTACTATACCGGTTCAGGGGCCAGCTCCTAACGTGAATGAAAAGATGTGAATGAAACCATTTAACTTGACTGAAATTTTATTCAAGATCAAGATTACTCAAGATAACATGATTGTGTGCAAGTTTAGCAAAGTTCTTACAACTGATACCAGGTCCATTTGCTCTGACCTTTGATTTTGTCTCTTCATCACTGATTGTTGGTTGTGGTTTCTCTCTAGTGATGCTTAATAAAATCTGCTAAATTATTATTATTAATAATTACAAATGTGTTTAGTGATCTATCTGAAAATCTCAGCTAGTTATTTCTGAAGAAATGCCACTTTCTCTTTGTTACTATGTTGCTATGACGATACTACATTATATACACTAAGCTATAGACTTTAATTCTCTACTAAATTTGTTGCCTGTACACTCATTACACTGTGGCGGTTCTAATAATGAACAATCTTTGAATTATCTTGGTTTCATTGTTACTTATATGAAGTGGTTGTAGCTTGAAGCAGGCATCACGTCAAGTCATAAGATCATGACATTTAATTGCCATCAGCTTCAACATACATATTTATTTTATTACTTTAAACATTTTTTAACGAAAGCAACACAATCTAAAGTAAACATAATTTTGTAATATATTCATCTATAAAGTACTGAACTGTACCATGATATACTAGGCTATGCAGTGCCACCGTACTACCTGACACTGTACCATAAAACACATACATCAATCTGCTTTCAGCTATTTCACCTAAATTCCTGAGAGAGCACATATGTCAGATTCCAATTTACACTCTTATCAGAGCATGATAACCATAATAGTGGCTGTCCTCCTGATTCACCTATTTGGCAGGAAATCAAAGTCATATCCAGGTGTTCAGTATGATGTCAGCCATCTGTGTGTGTACACACAAACAGATGTGGGGCATGGATGACAGATAATCTCTCTACAAAGAGCTTTTACCTCACACATCTGAGTGCAGTGACAATATTTCTACTATCAGAGGCAGCCCCGATGAAATTACTGTCAGGTTCAGACACCACATTCATAATTTACTGTACGAGTGTATATGGACATTAAACCTATGTATGTGTGTGAGAACAAGTTGGCTTGGAGATATATCTGTACAAGTTAGTATAGCATACGGTTACAGTATACTTAAAGTAGTATAGTGTGTATAGTGTGGCGTGGCGTGGCGTGGCGTGGCGTGGCGTGGCGTGGCGTGGCGTGACGTGGCATGCCGTAGTGTAACATAGTATGGTGTGGTATAGTATGGTATGGTGTAGTGTAGTGTAGTATAATAGATTACGGTATTGTATGGTATGGTGCAGTGTAGCGTAGTGTAGTGTAGTGTGGTATGGTATGGTATGGTGCAGTGTAGCGTAGTGTAGTGTAGTGTAGTGTGGTATGGTATGGTGTAGTGTAGTGTAGTGTGGTATGGTATGGTGTAGAGTGTAGTGTAGTATAATAGATTACGGTATTGTATGGTATGGTGCAGTGTAGCGTAGTGTAGTGTGGTATGGTATGGTATGGTGTAGTGTAGTGTAGTGTGGTATGGTATGGTATGGTATGGTGTAGTGTAGTGTAGTGTGGTATTGTATGGTATGGTATGGTATGGTATGGTGTAGTGTAGTGTAGTGTGGTATGGTATGGTGTAGTGTAGTGTAGTATGGTATGGTATGGTGTAGTCTAGTGTAGTGTAGTATGGTATGGTGTAGTGTAGTGTAGTATGGTATAGTGTAGTGTAGTGTGGTATGGTATAGTGTAGTGTAGTGTGGTATGGTATGGTATAGTGTAGTGCAGTGTAGTATGGTATAGTGTAGTGCAGTGTAGTATGGTATAGTGTAGTGCAGTGTAGTATGGTATAGTGTAGTGCAGTGTAGTATGGTATAGTGTAGTGCAGTGTAGTATGGTATAGTGTAGTGCAGTGTAGTATGGTATAGTGTAGTGCAGTGTAGTATGGTATAGTGTAGTGCAGTGTAGTATGGTATAGTGTAGTGCAGTGTAGTATGGTATAGTGTAGTGCAGTGTAGTATGGTATAGTGTAGTGCAGTGTAGTATGGTATAGTGTAGTGCAGTGTAGTATGGTATAGTGTAGTGCAGTGTAGTATGGTATAGTGTAGTGCAGTGTAGTATGGTATAGTGTAGTGCAGTGTAGTATGGTATAGTGTAGTGCAGTGTAGTATGGTATAGTGTAGTGCAGTGTAGTATGGTATAGTGTAGTGCAGTGTAGTATGGTATAGTGTAGTGCAGTGTAGTATGGTATAGTGTAGTGCAGTGTAGTATGGTATAGTGTAGTGCAGTGTAGTATGGTATAGTGTAGTGCAGTGTAGTATGGTATAGTGTAGTGCAGTGTAGTGTAGTGTAGTATGGTATGGTGTAGTGTAGTATAGTATAGTATAGTGTGGTGTGATATGGTATGGTATGATGTAGTGTAGTGTAGTACAGTGTCATATAGTATATATTCCTAAATACTGAACTACATTATATAGAATATTATTGACTAGCACTGAATCATACTGCATGTCTCCTCTGTCTCCACTCCACCCTCATCTGCAGTGTTTTATTTGGGGGATTAGGTTCAGGGTTTTTGCCTCTAGAAGAGGCTGCATTCAGAAGCTGTGGCCCTTCTTCATGGAACAGTCATCCAGAGGATCCAAGGAAAGTGGAAAATGTTAGCATTTTCAAATGTGCAAACCAGATTTGCCTTGTTGGTGTGCTTTTACCCTGGTTTCTTGATTCTCCCTTATTTATATTCTTCCCTTTCCTCCTAGTTTCACACACTCAGTTACCATTTTATTAGGTACAACTGCAACTGCAAAACTAAAACTAATGGAGTCTAAAACAACAGTGCTGCAACACACTAAATCCTCCGTTCATAAAGGTTTTGTTGAAACTGTCTTAGAGAGAGGTATTGATTAAACTGTGTGGTCATTACTTTGTGGGACTGTTGAGCTGTATTGTGCTTTTCTGACAGGTGTTTCTATCATTTTTTCCCCCCTATGTATATCAACAGAAACATCTGTATATAACAGCTGTATATAACACCAATACATATCTGTGTAATGCAATACAAAAGGACTGTTGTATTAGATTGCATTAGTTTTAGATTGGTGTACCTAATAAAGTGTAGTGTGGTATACTGACATATTTAATTTGTTCTTTATAGCTCTAGTATGCTGCTTGAATTTCCTCTTCCACAAAAAGAGCTTTGGTAACAGTTTTGATGTTCTATTCTGTTCTATTACATTACTCTATGTTCTATTCTATTCTGTTATTCTGTATGATATTCTGCTTTATTCTTTTACCCTCTATTCTGTTTCATTTAATTCTATAAACCACTGTTCTATTCTATCCTGCTGTTACTCTGCTATATTCTGTACTGAATATTCCATTCTGCTCTATTACTCTCTGTTCTATTCTGTTACTCTGTGTGGTATTCTATTCTAATCTATTGCTCTCTATTCTATTTCATTCTATTCTATAATGCTCCGTTCTATTCTATTCTCTTCTATTACTCTGTGCTATATTCTAGTCTGTTCTGTTACTCTTCTGTTCTATTTCTCTCTATTATATTTCATTATATTCTCTTGTGTTACTCTGTACTCTATTACCCTACACTATTCTATTTTATTACCATCTATTCTTTTTCATTACTCTCTAGTCCATTCTGTTCAATTCTACTGGTCTCCATTCTGTTTCATTCTATTCTCTAACCCTCTGTTCTATTCTATTTGTTACTCTGTATGATATTCTGTTTTATTCTATTTCCCTCTATTCTATTTCATTCTATTCTATAACTCTGTTCAAGTCACTTGTATTACTCTGTACTCTATTACCCTATTCTATTCTATTTTATTACTATCTGTCCATCTATTCTATTCTGTTACTCTTTGCTATATTATATTGTTTCTCTCTACTACATTCATTCTGTTCTATTGTTATCACTGTCTATGTTCCGTTCTTTTCTACTCCTCTCTTTCTTTCTGTTTCTCTTCACTTTATTCTTTTCGTTTCTTTTCTTTTCTTTTCTTTTCGTTTCTTTTCTTTTCTTTTCTTTTCTTTTCTTTTCTTTTCTTATCTTATCTTATCTTTTCTTTTCTTTTCTTTGCTTTTCTTTGCTACATGGACAGTAAAGTCTGGTGATTTTTGTCCGCACTGAGATTTAAAAAGCTCAGAACACATTTAGTGAAATGCAGCATGCCCGCTCCTACGTGCATTCTGAATGAGGCTAGTAGTGATATTTGCGTATAACAGAAGCACCGCCTCCCTCCCATTGGACAATGTCTACGTGAGGGCGTGGCAAGGAAAGATGAGAGTTGCAAATCCATGCCCTTACTGGGAAGACATGGAGCGCTATGGACACAGTCTACACGAATCAAGTAGGAATCTCAACTAAAGACATAAATATTTCTCCAGTTAGGAAACAAACGTTTTGAGAGACTGAGAGGAAAGAAAGGGTGGCCCGGTCGAGGATGGAGTGTGCATTTGACGCACAGAATCTGATCTCCATTTCTTTGAGGAAAATCCAAAGCTCCAGGACGCAGAGAGGAGGCATCAAGCTCCACAAGAACTTACTGGTAACGTACGTACTGAGAAACGCCAGGCAGTTTTATATGAGCAAAAACTTGTCGCAAACGCAGAGGACGCATCACTATGAGGACGTAGCTACAGTCCGCGAAAGGCAAGAATACCTCGAATTGACAGGGAGCTTTACGGAGTTGGCCGATGACTTCTACTGCAACTTTACTGGGGTTGAGTCGGACACTTGGCACTGCGGAGCGCACCAGCCCAACGGCCAGCCTGCAGAGGTGGCGCACCAAGACGCATCTGCCTGCGCAATGGTTTCACCAAATGACTCTGACCTCATGGTTTCGGAAGCCTGTTGGAGTTGTGCAGACAAATCCTCCTGGGAGTTACCTATCCCAAACACACAAGCCAACCAAAAGACTGTCCTGGACTTGGACACGCATGTGGTGACTACTGTCACGAATGGATACTTCCACTCAGACTGTTGCGCGCAGCCAAAACAGCCGCAGGGCGCGCAGTGCTACGCTAAAAAGCGAAAGATGGACACAAGTTATCATATTGTTGATCCAGAGTTTTATTTGCCTGACTTTGGGCCAGTGCCATGTAAGAGAATGAGGACTGATGATGATTCATATTCAGACTCGGAGCAGTTGGACAGCACGAACATCTCCAACCTGATCTCAGTGTTGGGCTCAGGTGGACTATCTGAGTTTGTGAGTTGGCAGCAGACGGACCTTGAGCAAATATTCGCCGCTCAAACAATTTGTTTAAAACATACACTGTTGACAGGCAGCGGCTGGACCAGAGCAATCGAAGCATTTTGATTTGTATGATTGTTTTTCTTTGTATCGCTTTATTTTATTTTATTGCTTTCAAATAAACCATGACACGACTGCAATTCTCTCTCTCCTCTGTTATTGAAAAATGTTGATGAAATGTGATTATGTAGAGCAATCATATCCATTTCGGATTACTTTTGCACAGTAACATTTCTAAAGCCAATTAATCTAATTTTCTCCACACAGTATAAATTAATTGTACCTTTCATTTACACCTTATTTTCTGGTGATTTCGTTGTAGGGTATACTGGAGTCTGTCTTTGGTTTGTATTTCCTGAAGAAATGAGTTAACGCTGTTTCTCTGGAAAGATGTTTGAAGAGCTCCATCATGTGGCTAGTAGAGATCTGTGCAGCCTCATGCACCAGACAAACGCAGAGTATCATTCTGTAAATGTATTATTTATATCAGGGACTGCTTTTATTCATCAATAAAACTAACATCATTTAAAAACACTGATGTGTTGGCTTTATAAATTGCAACTTCTGCTTCTGATAAATTATTTCACTATACTCTTGTTAAGTGCGCAAATAGATAGGCGATGCATCTATAGGGTCTATAGTGACCTTGTATTTTATTCTATTGATTTATTTTCAATTGCTGTTGTTTTACAATTCCTACAGAATTCAATATATCATTTGTGACTCTGCCCTAACCAAAACAAACGAATAATAGTTTACTAATGGTTCCTATGGACCACTGGTATCCATTAATTCTTCTAGAAAAATTATTACGTCAATGAAATGAGGCAGCTATTAATGCAGAAAGATTTTGTGTGCAGTAGTTTAAACTGCAGTCACGTACGAACCAAACTCCACTTGGAAAAAAAGGACTTTTAGCGGGGAGCTCGCAGTTGTCTTTGCTCGGTGGGTCCGAGGGGGGGCGGACAGCTGAGAATAGACAGTCTGCTTGTCCTTGAGACATGACTGCCCGAGGATTTCCCATCTATATTGCCGGGACAGTCAGAGACCTTAGCGCGTCTGTCTGACAAGATGTTGGGTGTTTTTGTCAGAGCCGTGGTAAGTCTCTTGTTTTACATTTATTTTAAGTGCGTGATAACAAACGCTGTAGCGTTACGTTTAGTTTTACGGCATCAGAATGAGTGAAGGGGGTGGGGCGCTGTACAGGACAACAACAATGTGACAATATTATGTTAAAATATAATCATGTTTCGCCACAGTAGGCTGCCATAATGTCCGGTACTCTATTTTAATGTCGGGTATTATTGTAGAGCGTTTTAGAAGCCCCTTATTCCGACATTTTACATAACGTTAGCCTAGCATAGCCGATAGCATAACGTTAGCTTAAAGCGCATGCAGCTATAAGGACATCGGAAATAGCACTGTAGCGGTAGTTTTATCCACAGCAGAGGTCCTCCTCAGGGCTATCTATCTTTTTATAATCTTTGTTGTGACATGTATTGTTTGAAACATAATGATAACGCTGCAAAACAAGGTGGTCATAATCTTTTTATTTTGAAAATCTATCCCGGAAGTTCTTTATTGTACTCCTATAAACTTGACACAAATGAAAATTATTCCCATTAAGTATATCAACACTTCGAAATGCATTTGTACTTCCACACGTTTCTCACTTTATAAACATTCATGATAAATTTGATGGCATTCTCTTCAAATTTCTTTTAAAATCTTATCATTATATCAGATAAAGATTTGATATTGATAACCTGCAGTGAGCATGAGAGCCCAGATAGATTTCTTGCTTTCATGTCTGTTTGTTTTAGCTACCATTCCAAAGGTTCAACTGTGTCAACCCTCTATTTATAAGCTGGCAAAGCCCACACCAGTGGGTCCAAACAAATAGTACGACTTCTTTGCCCAGTTGTTTTGCTGTTGATTTTCACAGACTTAATCATCTTACTGTAAAGCATATGTATTTGTAAATAGGAAATTAGATCTTGAAGTCATGTGCACTGAGTTATCTACTATTTGAGGATTTGATTGCACACACCTAATATTTAACAACATGTTGACACCTGGATTTGTGAAGCAGCATCAGTGACCTCTGTAGTCCAATTAATCTTCTTGCTCAACTAGTGAGATTATTAGTAAGATTAAATGTCAGTAATTACACTTTAACATCAGTGAGGCCATGTAGTCAGTCACAAAATTTGATCAGATTAGTTGTTATACTCTCCTTGTGTAATATTTTTCCAGTGTAATCTGTAAAAGCAGAGGAGAGTTTGTGTTTATCAGTTTCATGTCTTCTAGCTGCGGCCAGGCGTGGCGAAACCATGTCGTCTGGTCAGACCAGTAACACAGATCCCAGAGAGGTCCCTGGTGCACCAGGAGGGTTTACCTAAGCTGCCTGTGCCGCCTTTGAAGCAGACATGTGAGCGCTACCTGGCCTCTCTAGAGCCCATTGTCAGCGAGGAGGAGCTGGAGCACACTCGAAAGCTGGTGGAGGAATTTCTCAAAGGTGGTGTGGGGGGAAGGCTGCAGAAAGGCCTGGAGCGACGGGCACGCAAGACAGACAACTGGGTAGATATTTGGTTTTATTTAGCATTTTTATGTAGCAGGGTGTCAGCGTGTCATAAAGTGTTTTGAATAAATAAGCTTAAGCCTACGTGCTGCTGAGTCTGAACTAAGGTCCTTTGTAATTAAATGCAGTAAGACTGATTTTTCATTTTGCAGTGAGGTCTTCATGGCTGGCCAGTGGGGGGAGACATGAGAGTATCAGTGTGACTCTGCAAACTCATGCTTAGTTTACGGTTTGAAGTAGTTTAATGATGAGTTAATGTAAAGTCTTTTTAAAGAAGTATATCTGGATCTATTGTCTCAGACATCTGTATGTTTGCATAGAGTAATGTATGCAAATGTATTATATCCTGCTACCTGACTACTGCTGTGTTTATGTAGCTGTCAGAATGGTGGATGCAGTCAGCCTATCTAGACTGCCGTATGCCTTTAGCGGTCTACACCAGCCCAGGGGTCGTCCTACCGCGCATGCTCTTCCATGATCGCCAAGGACAGATGAGGTGAGAAAGCAGGATCTATATCTAGGAGCAGCCACAGTTGCAAAGCTCTTACTAAATAACACCTCTGTAATCACAAAAAAGAAGAGCCAGTACTTTTAATGTGTGCTGTCAGTTTCCACAATGTGAGTTATAATCCTTCAGTCTCTAATTATAAGCATACTCATGAAGTTGTTTCTAAAAGTGATTTACTTTGTGTTGAAGTACAGTATAAACAAGCTCATATGAAGCTGGAATTTCAAGCCGACCTTTGCACAGGCTTTCCTTCACATGCCGGCTATTTAAAGAGCTCTGGCTGTCCATAGCATTGCTCAGCTGTTTTTGACTACTGTGACCCATGGGATATGAAGTGAACATGGTGGCCCCATAGAGAAATACACAAGTGAAGCCACTGCTAGAGTTTTAGGTATGCATGGTACAATAGGCTCATCACTTGTCATCTAGTTACACAATTAGATTGACATTTACTTGTTTATGTCTCCATTCAGAGTTGATAACCAATAATTGAATGCTGTGTTAGTAGCTGGTGGATGTGTATGTAAATAAACAAGAGCACATCATAGAGTTGACAATAACAATTATATCTCCTCTGCAGATTTGCTGCCAAACTGATTGCAGGAGTGTTGGACTTCAAAAATATGATTGACACGTGAGTGTGCCTGAAATTAATACAAATATCATACTGTTGTAACAGAAATCTCATTGTCATCATTACATGCAGTTGGTTTACAAATCTGCAAATGGATAATTTGAGGTGCTGTGTCACAGTAAGACCCTGCCTGTAGAGTACCTAAGTGGGAAGCCGCTGTGTATGGATCAGTATTACCAGATCTTGTCCTCCTGTCGTATCCCTGGTCCAAAGAGAGACACTGTTGTAAACCATACCATCGGAAAAACGCCTCCCACTCACATCACTGTGGTCCACAACTTCCAGGTACTCTAGATGGTACCGCTGTTCTTCTCCTTCTTGTATCCTCAACATTTCACCAAGATGTTTCAACATAAGCTAATTTTGAAATGTCATTATCATTAGTGCAGTGGCTAAAGAAATACTGGCTCTGTGGCTTTGCCCCCCAGTTCTTTGTCTTGGATGTGTATAACAGCGATGGCACCCCGCTGACAGTCGACCAGATTTACATGCAGTTGGAGAAGATCTGGAACTCCTCTTTGCAGACTAACAAGGAGCCGATTGGCATCCTTACATCACAGCACCGCAACACCTGGGGAAAAGCCTACAACAACCTCATCAAGGGTGAGGATGGGAGGGATGAAAACTTATCATTTTGAAAGATTTTCGAATTATAAAGCGTATTTGACATAAAATATGTTTTAGATCTTTAAGGCCATTTTATTCATCCTCAGATAAGACGAATAAGGAATCAGTCCGTGCCATCCAGAAAAGCATTTTTACGGTTTGTTTGGATGCCCCGATGCCTCGTGTGTCAGATGAGCTGTACCAGAGCCGCGTGGCTGCCCAGATGCTACATGGAGGAGGAGCTCGCTGGAACAGCGGCAACCGCTGGTTCGATAAGACATTACAGGTCAGTTTGAGACAAATGACTTTACATGTAAGATAATAAACATGACTATTGACACTGGTTGAGAATTTGAATGCACTTCATCCTCAGTTCATCGTCGGTGAAGACGGTACATGTGGACTGGTGTATGAGCATGCACCTGCTGAGGGTCCACCCATCGTGTTTCTCATTGACTACGTTGTTAAATACATGTAAGTTCCATTCAGTTGTTAGATCAGTGTTTTGTCCATTTTCAAATGAATCCAGATATACTCACTGTTTCACATTTTCTCAACAGGCAGAAAACTGAAATAGTCCGTTCCCCGATGGTTCCCTTGGCGGCGCCTCAGAAACTGCGTTTTAACATTACACCTGAGGTCAAGAGAGACATTGAGAAAGCCAAACAAAATATGAACATGTATGTGAAGTGCAGTCATGATTGTTATTATTATTATTGTCTCAGCTTTGATGCTGTGTAACTTACTATTTTCTTTCTTTTACTAGAATGGTGCATGACTTAGATGTGAAAGTGCTGATGTTTTCTCATTTTGGAAAAAATGTGCCAAAGCAACATAAGCTGAGTCCAGATGCTTTTGTGCAAATGGCTCTTCAACTTGCCTACTTCAGGTAAGAATTTTTTTTAATGGTCTTTAAAAATTTCTCAAAAAAGAACAAAAGGAAATATCATTAAAATAGCTGCACTATATACCCCCCCCCCTTATTATTATAAGAGGAAAAGTTATAATAATAGCCATTAAAGGGGAGATTTCTCCACTGTCATTAATCTCGATGTATTGTTTTATTACTGTTATTATTAAATTCAGTGTCATTTAAAAGAGAGTTGTTTAGTTTCCAACATGATGCACCTTTTTCTATTGCCAATAATAGCTCCATAGATATTACAGCTTGATCCAATATCTATTTTGCCAATATAGCATTTACTTTTTAGTACAACTAGTTTAGTAAAGTAGTTAGTAAATTTGTTTTACTTTTTCTCAGATATACATAAAAAAATAATATAGTCCAGAATATTTGTTATGGGCCTTTGAGTAGTATGTGTAGTGTCTCATTGGGATGTAGGGTTCTCCAAACATGTCTGTTTCTCTTTTTCTCCAAACATCTATGTTTTATTGACATGTCTAATTTTGGATCAATGATCAAATTTAAATCTCCAACAATTATTATTGTCCCCTTTGGCTCTGAAGTAATCGGTGTTATAATTTTGGTCATTAATTCTGCTCTCTGCTCTGGTGGATTATATATGTTTAACAATGTTATTTCTATGTCTTCTGTTTTACCCTTAACTAAAATATATCCCACATCCTTATCTGTAAGAATCTTTCTAACATGGAACAGGATGTTTTTTCAGGATGTTTTTCAGAGCAATAAGATGAGGAAAAATCTTGAGCATCAGCAAGTTCTTCTAGTTTTATGTGTTTTTCTTTTGATAAATGGGTCTCTTGGAGAAATATTATATCACCCCCCCCTCTACATTAAGTGAGGTTACTTTGAACCAAGTCCTATAACTTCCCTTTGTGGAGACCAGCACAAACAACCAAGAAAGGAGAAGAAGAGGGAAGAAAAAATAAACAAACAAAATAAATTATAAAAAACAAAAAATCCTTACCCTGACCTCCATTAGTGCTACTACCTCCCATCAGTAGCTTCTTGTTTTCTATGTATGACAAATCACATGGATCCTGAGGTTTTAAAAAATTTGGTACGCTTTCTTTAAAGTAACTCAAAGGCATTTGCAGCACATGGCTGATGAGTATCCAGTGAGCTTCAACCCCTCCCCACGTTTAACTAATTTCCTCTCATATATATCTTTTCTACATATTTTTGGTATTTACTCAAGTAATTATCCTTTTGTCTTTTATTTAAACCTTTAATACACACAAAAAGTAGAAATAAATAAATAAGTAAAAAATAAATGAATAAGTAATATACAGTATATTAAGAGGAAAAGATTTTGCTCACTTAGGTGCCCGAAACTACTACTTGATACATATGTAATAAGTAAATAAGTAAATAGCAATAGAAAAAAAAAGAAAAAACAAGGGGGGTGTCCTACTACCTTCTATATAACAAAATTCCTTTTAACCTTCCTTTAACTTGAAAAAATTTGAAAAAAAAAAGATCCTAGACATTAAGTGTGCTATATCATATATCCTCTGTTGTTTTTTGATTTCCAGGATGTATAGTATTTGCTGCTCTACATATGAAAGTGCATCATTACGAATGTTTAAATATGGGCGAACAGATGCAATCAATGCAACGACTGTAGACTCCTTTAAATTCGTCCAGGCAATGCAAGACCCAGCTAAACAGGTACCGCTGGACAACTAAAATTTCACAATAAATGTACAATTTAAGGCACATAAGCTGTCTGACTGAACAGTAAATACTGTCAACAGAACACAGAGAGGCTTGCGCTGCTGCAGAGGGCTGTGCAGACACATAAGGACAACACGTACAACGTGAGATCTGGAATTCATCAATATAAAAGTCAAAGTGTTTTTTTCCTGAAACCATCTCATTAAAATCAGCTCTACACATTCAACATTTCTTTTTTAGGCAATTCATGGACAAGCCATAGACAGACATCTCCTCGGGCTGAAGATGCAGGGTATTGAAGACCTGACCTCCATGCCTGAGATATTCATGGATACCTCTTTTGCTGTGGCTCAGCATTATAATCTCTCCACCAGCCAGGTATGATGGCATCTAAGAAAATCAGCAGTTACTGAGCACATAATTATTTGTTGTCGTATTTGTTTGTTTGAGTATTTGCCCTCATCTCTATTCGTCTCCATGTCCAAGGTTGGCTCCAAGACAGACTGTGTGATGTGCTTTGGTCCAATGGTGCCAGATGGCTATGGAGTGTGTTACAATCCCATGGATGAGCACATCAACATCGCCATCACGGCCTTCAACAGCTGTGAAGAGACGAACGCTGCCAAGTTTGCCCAGGCTGTAGAGGATGCTCTGTTGGACATGAGAGCTCTCCTGGAAGACACAGCTACCGCCGAGCAGTGATCCCACACAGGAGCCTGGCATAGCGTTTATGTCCCACTGGGCCGTATGGGAGCCGCAACTGAACCAGTGCTGGAGTCGGTGGCAGAGTGCCACGCTGGCATAGACACACAATGTACTGAGTGTTTTGGAGCTGAGTGGAAACCTGTTATCACAGGATTGTGGGAAGTGGAATGTGTGATGGTTAATACACTGCCTTTGAGATGATAAGCAATTCTCTATGATGGAAATTCTATATTTTAATATATTGTGTTATATATATATATATATATATATATAAACTTTAAATTAACATAATTTGCTAATTGTAATAGTATACATTTTTCTTTCCTTGTTTATACTTAACCAGTTCCTGGTGCAGTCTTCAATATGACACTGTTATCACTTGACTTAAAGATTTTGAGTGCTTTGGTTTGTTTATTATTTATTTCAGGTCAAAATAATTAGCACGGAAGTATGAAAATCAAGTTTAAAAGCATCAGTGTTTCTACTTAACAGAACTGAATTTAATGGCTGTTACAAAAACGTTAAGAAATTGTTAAACATATAAATGGAAACCTCCTCAAGATAGTTCATATTTAGTATCAAAGCCTCATAAAGGAATATTCAGCTCTGAAGCTTCCTTTGGAATGCAGGTAGTCTCCATGAAATTCAATCTCAGCCATATTTCCAGAGGAGTGCCACTGAAAGAGCTGTTGGCCTTTAAATACATTGGTCTTTAAGACATCCATGTCCCGGATCTGAACAAGAAACACAAGAAAAGATATTGCTGGAGTTATTACATTTGCACATCTTTCCTCTCAAGCATGCACCGTATTGCAACAACAGCACGAGTTAAAAAGCCTGTCCGCACCATAATGTACGTCGACTGGGAGTTGGTGGCGTTGAATACTAATCCTATGTGTAGCGCTTGGATTCTGATCTTCACAGAGGGAGGTGCATTGATGAGCACTCGACAGGTGTGGTTAGTGCTGGACGTTGTTGGGTTCTCAAAGTCGCTGCTGGGGGAAAACAGCTGAATGTCGCAATCTGTGGGGCAAAGACAAGGTGTATTTAATCTTCAGTAAACACATGGGGGAAACAAAACACATGAACGCCTCAACAGTCAAATACAGTCCAATGCAATGAGTATTTCAATTGTGAAGGTCCAAATGTTGAACATATGTTGAAATTGTGTTAGCTGCTGATTCATTTCCTTGATATTTTTATGCTATAGTTTGTAGCATTTAAAGCTTCACACTGCAGAGCTTCTGTATTGGATAGCATTCGACTGTGCAAGTGTTAACACGATTGTATACATCTCTATAGTTTCCGTTTTGAACCTTTATGTTGCATGAGGCTCCAACATGGGACTCAGTTTACTTATAGATGCATCCATTTTGAAAAGCAACTGAAGCTTTCATTAATTATCACCCTTTTTATATCTGTGGATATAAATATCTTTTGAAACAACATACAAAATATCTTTTGTGCCTTAAAAAAGTACAACTCTTGTGCCCAGCTCTGCACCCAATGACACGATACACAGTCTTACCCTGATAGTGGCTCCTCTTTGTGTTTTTCTGTGACTTGTAGGTGAACACAATCCCATTCCCAGGAGTGAGCAGATTTTGACGAACCAGCAGGACATTAGTCCTAGTGATCAGTTCACTACTTGCTACCTGCGCACACTTCCTCACAAATGCCAGTCGGTCAAAAAATGCCACATACTCCTCTGCAAGAACACATGCATAGAGTCACAGACATTTATTTTGGTGCAATAGCTATGGCCTGGGAAGTAACATTCTCTAGGTTTGTTTAAAAACATACTTTTTCTGCAATTCAAGGAGCTGGATTCCACTTTGATGTGAATGACCTCATCTAGGGGTCGACCTATGGACACTGTGCAGCGGTTGGGTACATCCTTCAAATCCACTGTGCCTGATTCCTCCAGGAATAGCTGTCCACATGCGCCTGGAAAAGAGCACACACTGTTATGTTAATCCTGCATCTGCCTTCAGCTCTTACTGAGAATAGGTAGGGAGTCAAAGTGTTTATACCTTTAGGGGTTGGGGTGCTTGTCGTGGTGGTCTGTGGGAGGGTGATGGCCTCTGTTGGACTTGGAGGAAGATGGCCCATGCGGTGCAGTGTTGTATCTTTGTGGCTGAGAGTGGGAGACAGGAGAGGTCCCTCTGTGAGGTTAACCGTCTCGACAGTCTGCATTGCAGCGGTGGTGTCAGAGGCCACATCTGATGTGGGCACCACATCTCCACAGCTGTCCACGTAGCAGCCCTGGATGGTAATGGGTTTGGGCATGTGCATGCAAAGCAGAGGGCTGAGGGGCACAGGCTTAGAGGGGCCCAGACAGGACACAGCCCTGGACTGGATCCCATATCCACAGGGCGCTGAACACTGGAGAAGAACACAACACAGTAGGTAAGCTCAGGTCTCAGTGTTTGCAACATCATGCACAAACAGCCATCAATATTACATATCACACAATAAACAGAGTTCAGGTAGATTGTGGACAGGTGGAAAACTACCATAGCACAGGGGTGTATGTCTACGAGTTCAGAGTCCTCCTTGTAGTTGTTTACAAACCGTTCTGAAAGGACCACAACAGCGTATCTGTGTTTTAGCTCTGAAGCTTTCTCTGGTTCTGCATTACTTTCTGTCAGTGTTACATTATTATTGTATGATAATGCAGTTTAAGTCTAGACTAGTTTGAAAAGTCGGCCCTGCATAACCTCACCAACCTCCAGACCTGAAGAGTCCGATAAATTATTTTTGTATTGTATGGAAAAAAAACTGAATCCAATGGATTTGTGAAAATGTAAAAAAAATAATCCACAGTAGCACAGTTTACAATATGATGAAAATAATATAATTTGAAGATAATCAGCTAAAACATCAGCATGACTGGTATCTATTTAACACACATGAAGAAATTGAATAATAGGAAAAATGATAAGACTGATACCTCAACTACCATGGGAAAAAATATTCTTTCAATTTTTTTCTTACCCATCTGCATGAATACTTTATGTGCTGTTGTTAATTCTTTGTCTTTATCTATGGCTGCAACCAAATGTTGATTAATTTGTTGTTAATTTTCTTTAGGAAATGATGAATTGTTTGGAATATAAAATGAAACCCAAAGATATTCAATTAACAGTGATTTTAAAAGCAGTAGGTCCTCATATTTGAGAAGCTGAAACCAGAGAATGATTAACAAGTTTTTTAAATGATTAACAGATAATCAATATATATTCATCAATATCTTATCTTCACATTCTAATGCATTCTTTCTCCTGTGAAATGTACCTGGCTCCATGGCTTCACCTCCCACCTGAAGGTGCAGACTTGCACCAGGCAGGGCACTGTGGTGGCTGGTTTGACAGCTGCATGGCAGTTTTCCTCTGGCACCACACTCTCCTTGCCGTGGACAAATTGGACACAAGACACAATCCTCTGAGCGACACCCAAGTCACAGGACACAGAGCAGGGTGACGTGCTGAACACCTTCCACCTGCACAAGTGACAGTGCTGGTAAGGTAATTTTTGCCTTTGCAGAAATTGATTTCTGACGTGTGTGTGTGTGTTTGTGTGTGATTTACCTTGCTGGGCAGCTGTGGGTGCTACATGAAACCACTGCTGTGGGTTTGAGAGAGTCACTGCACTCTGAATCCTCCACAACCTCCTCCTCCCCTTCTGTTTCTCGAGCACAGTACAGCACCCTGTTGGCCACCCCTCCTCCACACGTTACGCTGCAGACTCCTTGCTTAGAGCGCCACCTGGTTGTTAAAAATATCTCACTGCTTACTGTCATCTGTTGGATAGTATAGTACATGCTACAGGCAAATATGAGACTGTGGTATCTCACATGGGAAGGCAGGGAGATGTGCTGCAGATCTCGGAATGAGGAGAAGGTTTAGTAGAAGCATCACAGTGGAAGTCTGGCACCCCCAGTCTGGTCTGGTGGTCCACACAGGAAAACCACACCTGCAGGGTTCCTACATAAGCATCAGGCTTTGGTTGACTGTATCTGATGAGGACCTGCTGTTTCTAAGTAAAGTAGAGAATAAAAAAAATGTTTCACTTACCATTGCCACATGTCTTTGAGCACTGGCTGATAACAGGGCTCCACACGTATACAGGATCTTGTCTAGAGCGTGGCAGCAAACCAGACTTTAGCACGGGCTGGTCCTGGTGAAGAAAAGCAATGTTTAGACACGCTTCACATTTTTAAAATAAGTAAATAAAATTTTAGTCATTTTCACCTTTACCTCTCCCTTAGATTCCCACCCAATGGGACAGACGTCTACCACGCAGGGTACAGAGTCAGGTGGTTTGATCTGCTTTGAACAAAAACTTTGATCCACCTCAACATCCTGACCAGCTTCTGGCCGAACACATGACACGACACGTTTCGCTTCTCCTGGCCCGCACACTGCCGAGCATTCCCCTGGCTCCGATACATGCCATCTGTGAACACACAGAAGTGGGTTTTCACATGAAAACTCTATTTATTTCACAAATGCTAATATTGTTCAAACTGAGGCAGCAGGATAACACCTGAAACCATTCATATTCTGCAGTCAAAGGAAGGTATTTGATCGATGCACTTGGCATTTAATAAATACACTTAATGATCAACAGCAGAGTGTAGACTTTATACCTGGCTGGACAGTGTTGCAGGTTACATTTTTCAACAGCGTTTGGAGCTGTATCAGGTGGGCATTCAGAATCTGGAACATTCACCTCATCAGCTCCATGTTTCTGAACACATCTTACAGGACGCACCCTCTCTCCTCCGCCACAGGAGGCACTACAGGGCCCAAATGTCCCTGTATCCCACCTGTAAAACTCAATTATTCAATTCAGTCAGTCAATTGTTGTGCACTGTAAGTGTATGTCAGTCCAAAAGGAATGAAACAGAGATGAGTGTGAACCTAACCTTGGGGGGCAGGATGAAAGCTGACAGGTTGTATGGAGTGGTGCAGGTGGCAGAGGTGTCTCACAGTTGTGTTCTTCCAGGTGGCTGTTGGTATCTTCATCTGCACAGACGTATACATGCTTCTGTATACCTGTAAAAAAAAAAAAAAAAATCGGAAAAAGAAAAAATAGCTCAAAGTACACTGTCAATTAAATTATCCATGGTTTTTCCTGAGTTCTGGAGCAGTTTTTTTTTTTTTTTTTTTACATTTCAGACTTAACAGTGTTGCATGGCTTTACTGTGAACATTTATAGCAAAGGGGAACGTTTACAAGACTTAATTGCAATATTTAAAAAATTAATTGTGTGGTTAGGAGTTGCAGTTGAGGATATTTACAAGCGAACAGCATGTATGGATAAAGAAAAGAAAAAAGAAAAGAAAAGAAAAAACAAATACTGCATAATAAACAACAGTTTCATATTTTTGCATTTAACTGTACTGTATGTGATCATGCCGTTAATCAGTTCAGTGGACATTTGGTGGTATTTTCCTACTGAAAACATCTGAAATTAGAACAATGATGAAATGAATTGGGCATATTCAACACTTTAGAGTCCGTACAACAGAGAGACACTAAGTACAGGATAAAAGCTTGCTCAAAAAGGTCATTATTGTTGCACACTATTATACAAAAACCTCCTTTCTGGGAACTCATTTGTGAAAGCTGCTGGCTCTTAAAATAAAAAAGCTGAGACTATAATGTGCAACCAGTCTGTGAACTTATAAGAGCATCAGCTGCAGAAAGCATTGTATTAAATTGGGTGTTCTTTTTTATGCTTTTCAGACTTGTGATTAGGAGTTTCTTACCTAATCCACAGGAGACAGAGCAGGGTGTTGTAAAGACGACCCATTTGCCTTTAGGTGTGATGCCTGTCAAGTCACTGTTTCTGGTAGGTACATAGTAGTGGTAACTAATGTTGGGATTTGTCTTCTCGCCATATTCTTTTCCATATTTGCGATAGACCTGCAAAGAGAAAAATAAGTGTAAAATTTGTGCACACGGGAAATACATGTGAAACTGTCAACCCTGTCTTAGTCAGTCTGTTTGCCTCTCCTGACCTGTATGTTTATGTCCTGTTTCAGCGGTCCAGGCAGCAGCAGCTCCTCCATCGCGGGCAAAAGGTCAGGGGTCAGGTGAAGGCGGTATTCTAGGCGGTTATCATCCAGTGGGGAAGGGTGAGTCATATTCAGTGCCATGGTGCCAGTTCCAGACACAATGTACCGATCCCCAACCATGACAGCTGCGGACACAAACGCCAAAAACAACTCGTAAGTTTCTGTTTTGCTACACCTATTGTAGAAACATAAATATCTTGTAAAGTGATGACACTCACCCATGTGAGTGAAGAGAGGTGCCCTGTTTACAATATGAACCTGTGAGGCATTCACTGGCAGAGAGAGGAAGGTGGTGTACTCTGAAACAGAAAGCACTGGATTCTAACTATAGCTGTGACAATACAGAAATTAGAGATATTGAACTATTATTATTGATTAATCTATTGATTTTTTTTGCAATTAAAGGGTTAAGCATTTTGTCTGTGCAATGTATGAAATTAGTGAAAACTGCCCATGATACACTATGTTCCTTGAACACAGGAGGAAATCTTAAAATTGCTTGTTTTGTCTGGCAAACAGTCAATTTACAACAATTTACAGTCAAATAAAACAGCAAACCATCACATTTGACAAGCAGGAATCAGAGAGTATGTGATACTTTTGCTTAATAAATGATTTAAAAGATTAATTGATTATCAAAAAATTGTTAATTCATTTTCTGTCACTGAATGTGTTCAATAATTACACACTGTTGTTTGCTACCTCGCGCCTGACCACCAGTGTAGGAGTCAGAGGTCAAACTGCAGGACGACCCATCTCCACCACACACCCCACACACATCCCTCACTTTCCCAGAGTGTAGCACACCATCACAGCCAAACAGCTGATCAGAGAGAAACAGTAAATTTAAAAAGGTGTGTGAGAGACTGAGTGTAGAAAAAAAAAGGTGTGTGAGGAAGTAAGATTGCATCTGCTCTCTGGCATGTTTGGTCTTGTTGAGTCATCTCTACCTGGCATTTCCCTCTTAGACAAGCAGCTGTAGAGCCAAAGGGAGGCGGACTGTCTGACTCACAGCGAGTCCCATCCACAAACTGAGAGCCACGACTCACTATGAAGTTTTCTCCATGTGACTGGCACATATATCTGCACTGCTCATCCCCTGGTTATGACAAGGACAGTTGAGAGAGAGGAAAAATACTGGAGATACAGTCTTTATCATTTTACACATGAAAAAAAAAAAAAACTGTTTTCTTTAGGCCCACCTTGTGCAAAACCTACAGCAGGGATCCACGTGTAGAAGGAGACAGTGTTTGGTAGCAGGTAAAGGGGCTGGAGGTCTGTCTGGGAACACTGCTCTGCCATGAAATCTAGCTGGGTGCGCTCACACGGCTACAGCAAAAATGAAAAACAAGGAATGTTTAACTTTTGCATCCTGATGATAGTGTTTCAAACCACCACCCAACAGTAGCAGAGGCATACATAACAGTACATTTCTCTTCATCTAAAATTGATTGGAAGGACTGCTCACTTTGCCCCCAGCTCATGGTCTCACTTTTAAATTACTTGTCTGCCTCCAATTATCTGAGTCATCCCATCAATACTTGTATTTTTGGAGGCCTCTTATGGGCGAACAGGCTGCGAATCACTAACAAAAAAAAATCATTAAAACGAGGGACAATTCTTGGTACAGTGATCCACTAAGCAAACAGAATTGACCTACTGTATGGAGGCCCAATGTTAACATAACCAGTTTGAACTTACCTGCTGGTGACAAAGTTCAGCATCAATATCCGGACCCTGACACTCATTCCCTCCAAAAGCAGGTCTGAAAATCAGACATGACAGATATTTTATTTGTTGTCAAGAATGATGGCACTTCAGCACCATGTTTCACTGATGTTTGCAGTACATTTGCTACCTTGGGTTGTTGCATTGTCGTGTGCGGCGAGTGACTCCCCCACCACATGTCCGTGAACAGGGGGAGAACTCAGACCAGCTCGACCAGGAGCCATGCACCACCATAGAGGAGCTGAGATCCTCTGGGGACACACAGCGCCCCTTCAGACACCACTGCAAGAGAGGATTGAACCTCATAACAAATATGCTTATGCCTACTTTATGTAAAAAATGACACTTGGGAAAATACAGAATTACTAACTCATCACAGATCAGTACCTGGTTTGGTGCACACTCTGTGCCGTCCAGCAGTGGCACCAGGAGACGTTTGCAGGAGCTGTCGTCATCAGGGTTGATTTGACAGGACAGAACACGACAAACTGGCTGATGAAAATGAAAACCAATGTTAAAAACAAGGCTAGACATGTGATAATAATGTCTATTTTTGATGTGAAATGCCACCTGGTGGTGTTAAGCTGCTATTACAGGTGACTTACCAGGTCAGGATTGCTGAAAGAGCATGCTCTTGCAGTGCTACCAAAAGCTATACGACACTGATCATCAACTCCATAGTAGAGACCAGGCTTCCAGTCTTGTAGGGAGCCTGCCATTGCAGGCAGGTCGTTCACACATCCAGCCTTCCCTTCACTGGGAACACAAATGCATGTGACATGTCATTCCCAAAATACTTACAGTATATCACACCAAAAGACTTCATCAATTTTTCTATACTCAAAACCAAATCAAACATCCTCAAAATGTGAACCTAAGGTGAAAACAATTAGATATGACTCATAGATGAAATGCCTTTTCAACAGTGCTAGGTCTGCATGATGAATGAGAGACATTTTCATGCACAGCTGCTCTGCACAGGTTGGCCCACCTGAAGAATGTGAGCAGCTGCTGTCTGCTGCAGGGGGACCAGGTCAGATCCACACTGTTGTAGCCTCCATCAGAAGCCATCATGAACCCACTCCTGCCGCAGGTGTTTCCCACTCCATCATGGTTGATCCCGAAACTGGGTGAAATTATATATGCAATCACAGATACTTAAAAGAAATCTCTGCCTAATGAGTTTTATAAGTTGAAATGTAAATTTCAAAACAGATATGTCACTTCTTTGAATCAGTTATTACCTGTGGCCAATTTCATGAGCGATTGTGATCCCCAGGTCAAAGCCTGTGTCCTCTGTGATCACACAGCTCCACTCACTGGAGCAAGCCCCACCCAGCTGCGCTACTCCCCTGACCTGCTTGTTCCCATCAGGCAAAACCAGGTCATACCTGTTTGCGATGGAAGATATACTGTAAAATATGGTTCGTCCGTCCATGTAGTAAACATCTATTTATAATACAGCCAGGTACACGCCGACATACCTCGTAACGTACAACAAAAGATCAGCATGTAGCGGGTCTGAGTCGTTGTGGGGGTTTATCCTTCTGCCCCAGTCACACACACTTCTAAGAGATGAGGTGATGTTGGTAGACATTTGTATCTCTGGCTAGAAGAAGGAAGACAGTAACAATAGAGGACAGACGCTGCTAAGAAAACCAAAAGAATGTTGTAATGGTCTTCTCTCCCTCCATCTTAGCTCTCTAATCTTCTATCCACCACATTTATACCCTCTACAGAATAACCTTATATTCAGTAGTAGCAGGAATGTAAGCTTATTCTAATGGTGCACACATTCAAAGTCACACTGGACAACAGAATTAGCTGAATACCAAAATTACATGTGCAGCTACCACAAGTAAAACAAAGAGCCACTTACCTCCGGCTCCGACAGGATGATCGTGCGGACCAGGTGCACCCGCATGTTGGCGCCCAGGGTCATGTCTCTCAGCAGCTCTGAGGCCTGGGTTGAAATTGATATATAAGTCAGTTTAATATATTTCAGGATGCTCAGAGTGTAATGGGAGTATAGTATTGCGGTGCTCTCTCTAGAGCTGGTTCTGGAAACATTTCAGCATATAACGTGTGAAATGATTTTTCTCTCTAACTTGAGTTGCTTTTTATTTGTTTCCATTATAACACCTTCTCCTATACTAGCTATCCTTGTACATTAGTTTCAAGGTGTATAAATGGCTATCAATACAACTTAGGCTGCTTAGATACCTGTCTTTTTACTGTATGTTTGTGATCAGACTTACAATATTGAGGTTGGTGAGGATGTATCTTTCTGTATCCTGCTTGTGGACCTGCTGGACATCAGGCCCTACCACCACCAGCAGTTCCAGGTGGGTTATATCAGGCATCAGTGCTGACCGACGCAGCCGCCCACTCTCTGAGAACAAAAAGTAAACGCAGTAACATACACCATTGATTTGCTTGTGTATATAGTTATTTTTATTTACCTTACGTTATAGCGTGCATAATATACTTGTGATTGATGTCTTCATACTGCCATAGGAACACATACCAGAGGCAACAGGAGAAGAATCAGGAGAGGAAACTATGTCTCTTTGACTTGAGGAGTGACGAGATAGCTTTTGGAGGGAACAAACAATATCACAGTTTTTAGCTCCTTTAGAAACAGATGCTTTGTGACTAAATTTAGATCTGTGGCCCAAAATACTGAATGAAAACACAAAAATACTTTGAGGCTTTTTGTTTTTTAGTGGTCACCATGTAAATCCAGTAAAACATGGTTATGACTCTCGGCAGGTCGTTGGATTTCACAGGATGATAAACAGCTTAAAGTTGAAGAGTTCAATGTACTTTGCAGAAGTCCAGAGCAGTGGAATCAGTAACCGCTGTGCTCCTGTTCACCCGCGGCTTTCCACCTACCTCGTCCAATGGAGATCTCATTAGAGCGCTGAAGCCAGGCCGCAGTAAAAGCAGACAGAGCAGAGTCATAAAAACCATGTTTCCCCTCTTCCTGTGCGTCTACCTGCTCTGCTATAGTGCTAGGACAATATGCGATCCTCCTACTCAGGCAGGACAGAGCCCAGCCAACGGGGTATGAGTAACATGTGTTTATGTAAAGAGTAGGGACAAAGTTGATGACTGACACACGTCATTTGCTGTTTTTTTTCAACTGTGGGAGCAAGGGGACAGCTCTCATTGGTTGGCTCTTTTTTCTTGTCTTTTTTTTTGTATGCTATGACTAATTTGTGTAATTTCTTGTCTTTCGTCACTGAGCAATAAAGACTTCTTTAATGACAGGAGAGAATCAGTGTTGGCAGTTGCATGCTTTATTTAGAAACCAAAATCCCCCCTTTTGGGATTGTACACATATTTTTATTTAGGCCTTTCACAGCTGCAATCACTGCTGAATTAATCCTAATTATCATAAATAATATTAAGTGTTATTTCTTGATGTGGCCATTAGAGGGCAGTCACAATCCTGGAAGAAACTGAGAGGGAACAGGAGCACACACACACATTCCTCCACAAGTGTGTAACAAAATAACATCCTCTATGTCCATGACAGATGTAAAACATTATCTAATGCTAAATTGCTCATTTGGAACATAGGAGATTCACACTGGAAATGCTACAACAACAACAACAATAACAACACCAGCAATGGTAAAGCTAGAACTGACAAGCTTATTCCTGTGGATCAGGGATATAATTATTTTCTTTTACTACTGAAACAGGGCCAGATGGAAGACTTTTCTCTCTAACTTCAACTACAAGTAGTGATTCCTTTTTACATGATTGATGGTAATTTTAAATATATCCCTATGCTGATTGTACAAATACAGTAAAACTAGGGCAACCATTTCTTCTTGCTATGATAATGACACAGATGTCCAGCTATAACAAGAATGTATTCCACCCTTCAGATAAACTCTAAAATCCAGAAACTAAACTGAAGACAGCGTTGATACCCCCCCATCCCTCCCCTCCATCCCCTTCATTCCTGAGGGGGTATAGTTTATCTCCATAAAGCAAGGATTCAAGCCCATCTGCCATTAGTCTGCCAGATATCTGCCCGTTGTCAGTCCGAATTAACAGCTGGGTGTCACAGGCATTACACCAGCATCGCTACTCCACTAAAACCTCAATGCCCTGCTGGATTTATTAAGCACAACAGACTGTGATAAGTGTTGTTGGATCCTCATGCCCATGTCTGTGCAGAAGAGGGTAGGGATTGTATATTTATGATGTCCTAAATTATATATATCTAGCCATATGGGATGCGCAAGTGGGCACAACAGATGATGCCTCGGGAAAATGTTGGTTGGTTGCAGTTGGTGAAGAAGGAGAAAGTTGTTCGAGGAACGAAGTTAAACACAGAAAACTTATAATCTCTGTTATTCTGCCAGATGGATACAGTCACTTTTTTGTTGCCCTGTTTCTTCTGATTTTATTGTCAAAATGTATAATTAATATACTCCAGAACCCTCCAAACGGTATGTTAGTTGTTACAACCTTTTGCATAGACATCTACCTAACGAGATTTTGTGTTGCGAAGGCCAACCTCTTAGCATTTAATTTTGAGATGCATTTATGTAGAGTGGCTTGTACATAAAAAGGTTTCTCGTTCATCTGCTTTTCATTCCGTCCATCTGTCACACTGTTGTAAAAGATTCATGTGTGCAAAAACTATAAATGTTCACCTGCCTGTTTATGGCAGCTCATCACCTAAAGTCTTTATGTTTGGATACGGAGGATAAGCATCAGTGCTAGAATTTTACTGTATTTCTTTGACAGGAAATGATTAAGGATGTTAATTTCTGAAGCTGGCAAGGGAACCTTGCTCACTAAGCTCATGCTTGACAGACTGAGCAATAAAATATTTGAATCTCTTGCCTTGACCATGACTTTTTTTTTCATCGTGCAACCTACCAATTGTTATAATAACCAGAGGGCCTTGGTTAAATCTAGCACACCTTTGATGTCTGACTCACTGAAATTGCGTTTCTGTTCAAAGTTTGGTGTGTGACTATTTATAAAACTGCCAGAGTGATGGATCAGACGTTGAATCAAAGTTACAGCCATACATAAAAATATCACCAACAAATGGCCTCATAACATCCGCCTTTCAAATATACGGATGTTTCTCTCAATCGTTATTTGCTTTGTTTATGAGCCACTCTGTCTTCACGTTGTACTGCAAGAAAATATGTTAAACGTGAGAATATTTTCTCCCGCTGATGTACGTTTTCCTGCTAATTGAGACTAATATGGTGTTGATGGTATATTGTCAGCTCTGAGATGATGACTTTCCAGCATGTAATGCAATACCAATTGTGCTAAAACTCAGTGCCACTACAAATTATAAAGATATTTTTCAGGCAGTGTTTTCTTTCCAGTAGTTCCCCAGCTGTTTTAGCATATGACAGCATATCATAGCGATTCAAGGATGCTGCAGGGGCATTTAATAATGCCCATGATGATGATGATTTAATGATCATTTGTGTGGTTTCTGATAAATGGACAAATATCTGCAAGTAATTACACAGAATTGTTTTCAGGGGAAGGGTTTTTGTAGTGTGAGTTTGAGGTGCTTGATACTCTGCATTACTCTGCAATGGAAATGCCACACTTTCTAATGTAAATGACTATCACATAATTGGCAAACAAGAATGGGAGATGCAATTATGACATATTTCTGCCTGGATGTCTCTAGAAACACTGTTTTGTGATAAATAAGAGTAGGATAATCCAAAATGGGTTTCCCCTGTGATTTCGATCAGCGATACAGTTGTAAACAAAATGGAATAGAAATTATGTCCTGAGGTAATGATTATTTAAAAAAAACATCAATCTTATATCAGAGAACAGCTTTAATTGATGCTCTTTCCATTCGAAACACTCCCATTCTTTTGTAGCACATTGTTTATTTGTTTGATGACACTGATATAATTAGAATTTATGGAATTAATGATCAGTGTTGGACTAAAGGGTTAGCTGTAGACTGTGCTCTGCAAAATAATTGAGTAATCTGAGTTTAGGTCAGTTTGCCCTCTGTTTTGACTACAATCCACATCGATAAAGACAAATTATGTTTCTAAAAAGAATCAAGCCTTTACTCAAGATCCATCTGCTCTCAAATCTGCAGCGTAAAAAGATGAAAAATCCATTGATTTATTCCATTTTACTATGGCCTTTCTCCTGTGCCTTGCCCCCTCTGTTCCTATGAGACTACTGTAGCTGCAGTTGACTGCAACAAGGGACTGCAGGGAAGGGCACTGAATACTAAGCTGGCCAAGTCAGACAGCCTACATTTAGATCCAACCCTCCCATGAATGGGCGGAAAGCTCCTATTGGGATATTAAATGATGGTGAAGCAGTTGTTAATGGACAAATCCTATAACTGAACATCTGTTGGCATGCTGCTGATGGGAGCTGAATTTTAATAAGCTGCACGTGGAAAGATCTGACTGCAAAGTTTGGACTCAGGCACGACTAACATGAGCAACAAGCACGAGCAACAAATTAGACTTGTCAGGAAAATGACTCGCGCTTGCATCTTTCATGCAGCCTAATAAGCAATCAATATATGTGAAGACTGCAGAACATTAATCTCTTGCTTCAGACCTATTTGAATTTCTGTCGTACTTCAGCAAACATGACAGTATATCTGAAATTATTTTTCCTCGTTCCCATATTGCACTGTTTCTCAGCTGGCCTTTTTGCTCTCCAAATCAGTGATTATAGTAGATTATACTATACTTAACCTGAATTTTGCTGGTATGCTCTCCCAATTTGCAATCCCACTCTCAAGCTTTTATTCTTATTTTCTAGTGTCAGACTAACAAGATACCTGGCATTTTATACATACTGGCTACAGAAATAAATATTACTGCAAAACTTGAAATATTTTCAAATAACTTAAAGTGGCAAAATATACACATGAAGATCAGTTTGAAAGAGTAATACTCAGCCTATGAAAACAGCTGTATGTCTTTCATGGTTCTGAGTTAAGCTCTTAAGAGAAAATGACTCTTGTGATGTAATTAGGCTTGAGACTTCAAATTTGTAACAGAAACTGTTGGGATGGAGTTTGAAAGACATGGGCATTTACTAGTCAAAATCAAACAAAAGACTATGGAGTTGCATTATGGGAATGGTAGTGTTTTTGGAGCTTGGCCCATACTAATCACTAAAAGTCAGGATATCTCAGTTTGTGCTTTGTGTGTATGTCTCTTGTTAGTCCTTATACCAAATTGCCCTTTAATACCTATTGCTAGGCAATTAATATAGACTAAATATTAGCCTACATCATGCATAAGTTTACAACACTGTATTATATATGAATTATAGATAAAACACCATGCAAAGTCATTAAGGAGATATACAGTCCTAAAAGGAAAGCAATTAAGAGTTTCAGAGTTTAACATTAGGACTATTAATACAGCCCTTGCTACATAGCCTAATAATAATATATTTGGAAAACATGCTAGGCTTTAAATTGATAAAATTAATTAACTATACTGTTGCAGTGATTGGTCAATAAAAAGGTAAAGTACCTCCTGTCTAACATAATTAAAAACAAAAAGTAGCACTTTATGAGCATCGAAACGTTATCCCTTTCTGCTTACTCACAGTTTTAACTTGCAGTAAAACTGGGCATACAAGCTAGCTAAAAGTGCCATTTCTGCCTGTGCTCTCTGTCCCGAAAATGTGGGTCAAAAAGTGAGCCTGGGTAGACTAACCCTTCACTTTATACGACATGACACGTGTAAATGCTCTTAAAGCATACAAAGAGTTAGTGTGTGACCAATGGTACCGCGACGTCAGTGTCTCTCGGGCACGGAGCAGAGCTGGTCGGGGCCAGGAGCGACGTCACTCCCTGACGGCGGCATCAGAACAGAGCAGACGGCCATCCACGCAGCAGCAAGTCGTTCGCTCCGGAACTCGGCGAAGGAAGACAACACCGGGCAGCGGTTCTCTGCTTTTGGGACTGACTCCCTGGACGGCGACTTTCCTGCTTCTGTAGCACAGGTAAACCCTGAAGTCGCTTTACATGGAAAAGCTTTATATGTTTCAAGATGCTTTTTCTGTGTTTTTTTTAGTCAACTAGCTACAAGAAACAGCGTGGGTACTAAACGTTGGGAGTACAATGACTAGCAAGCTTCCCGCACTATAGCTGTTGTACTGTAGCCATAAACTGTGTGTTGCTATGGTACTGCCTGGCAACATCCCACACTGCTGCCGCGAGCTGCTAAAAACATGTCTCACTCATGTCAACAAAAAAAAAGATTATATGGAAACAAAGCGCACTTTCATGAGTTAATTCAGCCCTTCATTTGGTATGACTGCGTGTGTGCATATTAGTTGTGTTGTTTGCCTTAGCCACCTGTTTTCATAAGACTCGAATAGAGTTAACGCTACAGTTAATTTGCTTTTCATTTAATTATGCTAATTTAAAGCGTGGAACTTAAATATACTCGTCGCTGCACTTCAATTACCACTACTCCTCCAGCTTCACACTGTGCATTGCCTGTTGGCTACATTCAGCAGCTTTTGCAGACAGTAGAAAGGTAGAAAGGTCGTTGTCTGTTTTGAGTGTTTTTCCAGTCAAGTGCTCATGCGTCTGTGGCTTTAGGTGACAGCATTTCCTTTGTCTTTCCCTTTGTAACTGCTCTCTCCGTCTGTTTATTTTCGTAGTGTCTAAGTAATAACCAGAACCACAAGGCTTGAGCAAACACAAGATGGTGATTACCAGCGTGGCATCCTTCAGAAGGACATCACTGGCCATGGACACGAAGAGCAGATGTTTGCAGTGAAGGTGCCTAGTTTTCTATTCTGTGGCTCAGACAGCTGCTGTGGTTAGGCATCAGTGCATGCCAATGCCAGGCCTGATACAAAGAAATTCCATTATCTCTCATCTCCTGTCTTCTGTGACAGAGAGGAGGAAATCACCATACCATGCTGTCGTGAGGCTAGGAAGGAGGGAGCATTATGACTCAGAATGGAGGAGAAAAGAAAACTGTCACTCTTCAAATCCTCCTATAAGCGTGGTAGACAGCACACATGCTTATTTTAAGAGCAAGACCAGATCCCTTTTTTGCTGTTCAGCTGGCAACTAGAACTGCAGAACTATGTTGAGACCTGGCTTCTTCTTTCTTTTCATAAATTATTACTGAAACCTTTTACTTTTTCCCAAACTGTTATGTCTGTATACATTCCATGGATTAGAGTTAATGCTTTGAGTGAGAGCAAAGTGCAGCGGGGTGCATCCAAGGCAAACTCCGTTCATTGTATTTTAGTTTACACACCTCCTTATCTCAGCTGTCAAGAGGGAGGATTCTTCTCTACAGTAACTTACCCAGAGCAATAGAGATAGTGGTGGGAAAGGAGGGGTGGGAGGAGTGAGAAGAACAGAGAATGACTGTGAGGGAGTGAGCGTGCTTAACCCAGCCACTGAGTGACTCTTGTATCCAAGGACGAAGGTAGCAACGCATCCAAACGCCACTCTTCGCCCACGGACTGCTGTGAAGAAATGAGGTGGACACATAGGCACTCAGCAGCACTTGTATAGACTCAACAACCTGCCGGCCCCTCTTCTTAGGGCCCCTGGGGTTTGACTCGTCTGTCTGGAGTGCCAGGGCTGATGACTGAGCAGATCATGACCACAGCTAGAATGAACCACACAGAACGATAGACTCGTTTAACTTGAATGGGAGTTGCTTTTTTTTTTTTTTTTCTTTTTAAATCCAAACCTAAACAAAACAAAAGCATCTTTCTGTTACCTCACCAGTGTCATTGCAGCTAAACTGGCACACATTTATTGTATGTTTTTGGCAGAGGAGCAGATTGGAGAGGAGGTAGTAACAGGTGCTGCGTGCCAAGGTGGATTTGGAGGTGTGGAGGAGAGCTGAAGATCATGGGTAAATCAAACAGCAAACTCAAGCCAGAGGTGGTGGAGGAGTTGACAAGGAAAACCTACTGTGAGTACCTTCGTTTTTCCCTTTTTTTTCTTTTTTTTTTTGGCTTGTCATTAGAAAAGAAATCCTGCACAAACTCTTTTCAGCTTTTCAGCTTTTCAAAACATTCTGTCCATAGGTAAAATATCATACAGTATGTGATAGGAATACCTAACATTGATTCTGTTGCTGCTGTTTTGAAATCATATTTTCCACCCACTGTTTTCCATGCAGGCTTTACAGTAAATAGCCCTGCCTGTTGGGACATATTGGGATTCTAGACCAGTTTCTCATTAACAATAGAACAGAGCTACAACTAAATGTTAGCTGGGAATATGCTCCCTGTTTGATTTAAATTTGCATTTAAATGTTGTGTAGCAAATTGTAATTGGTTAAGGTCTGGTAAAAGTTGTAATCAGCATCTTTAAGGCACACTGTAGGGATTTATGAATATGGAGATGCTGAGTTTGCCATCAAGTTGGGGGTTTTAGTGATGAGGATGTTGTTTTATATGGATGCATGCTCCACATGTGTAAATATTTTATAAATGTATACACAGATAGATAGATTGATAAAATATAAAGACATTCTACATGAATTCATTCATAGCCTTAAATCTCAAAATTATAAATGGAACTCCTGCATAGAGACTCACAGAAATAGTGGGATCACAGGAGGAAATGGCCCAAACCTGAATCCTGTCCACAACTTTGCAAGAACATGGATTCTTGTTGTTTCTCGCAACTTATCAGGACATTGCAGATTGACAGCATTTGCTTTTCTCACCTTGCTAGAGCCTATAACAACTTATTTATTGACAATCTCCTACTGATTTTTTCCCCCACAGCTTTCAATCAAATTTGAGCAGAGTTCACAATTACAATTACCACAACAATGTCTGCTCGGAAGACACTATATTAATCATTTGTGTGTTATTTCTGGAGCACAGCGTTATTATTATTATTATTATTTGAGCAGTACAGTGTGCAGGTGTGGGTGGGAGTTGACATCCATTGGCTGCTTAATGACAGTGTTATTTGTGTGGTGAGTCTCTCCCCAGCAGAACCAAGGAAGGCAGGAAATTGCTGTGGAGGAAGATTGGGCTTCGTGCTGGGCTGGGCTGCTTGCTGCTGTCCTTTACTCACTCCCTCTCTCTTTTTCTTCCTCTGTCTCTCTCTCTCTCTCTTACCCTTTTACCCTGTCTCTCTCGCTTTATCCCCTAATTGCCCTCTTTGAGCAGGGAATGGAATAGTATAATTAGGATCTTATCTGGTTAGCATCGCTGAGAGGGGCACCAAGCTTTCTCTCCCAGCGTGATCATTCTCCCTTGTTCTGTTGTTGCTTGACTTGAGCCTCTTTCTCTTGCTCTCCCATGAGAAGCTTTGTCTGCCATTTTAGTCAACGCTTTCCTTTGGTTCTTGACAGATTGGGGACTTAGTAAATTTCTCTGGGCCTATGTGTCTTTTTGTTTCAGTGGTAGAAGAAGTAGGGTGTTTTTTTCCCTGCAGATAATGCTGTGTGTTGACAAGCAACCAGTGAAGCTAAGGCCAGATCTAAGGCCTGTTTAGTTCAAAATAATATCTGTTGATGTCTGTCTTCTGCTTTGTTGTAGGTTTGAAACTGCTTCATATGAAAATGATTATGGCCTTATATTTTCAATAAAACACTTTCATGGCCAAAGAGAACATTAAGCCATGCAAAGGCTCTGGCTAGCCAGTGTTTAGTGAAAACTGTGGCAAATGGTTGCAGCCTCACCTGTCCATTAAAGAGCTTAATTCAACCCAGAAATACTCTTCCTAATGACTATTCTGGCATCACATGGATAAAATAATAAAATGTCTGCAGGATGTAAGCAAGGCCCATATAATAACATGATGATTTTATAAGTTGTCAAATCCATGAAGAGGCTCACAGTGACAGACTGCAAGCTGGATGTGTTCTAGCAGACCCCGAAGGGCCAACCGGCTGAGTGGGCCCTGCACTCTCCTGCAATTGGCTGATTGCATTATTGCCCATTGCCTCTGACTGAGTTATGTAATAAAAAATTTATTAAATCATAGCCATGGTAAATTGCCTCAATTTTTGACTACATTGACCAATTTAATGGTAGCTTGGCTTGGCTGACAGTTGTGAGATTGACCCTGACATTTATTGCCCAGGAAAGAGTCACATGATGGGTTTCTTGGTGAAATGCTGAACAGAACAAATTGAGGTTGAGATATATGCAGGCGAAAGCTACTTGACCTGGCCTCCTTATTGATAGCCTCTGTATTATTCTGCTCCAGCACTACACCAGTGTCATTATGGAATGCTTTGTGTAAATCTGGTGTTCACAATAATCATGTTTACCCTTGTCATAAATGTATTTGTTGTCTTAAATGTATCTGACTGGGCTCCCACAATGTGAGGGTGTTGGATAATGGTGATTTGATTTGACCAAAAATGTGGCAAGTAGGTGTCTAAGCCTGGAACTCATTGTTTACTTTGATTCCTTGGTTGTACACGTTTGTATTAACCCTTACCATGAGTTGCTCAAGGTGAAACATTACAGTAAAGGAAATTATCGATTAACTAACTTGCTATTTGTTTTGTTTATAAGCCTCTTGCTTTGCCTCAGGCCCAACACAAGGGATAACAGACATCTATCATCAGACTTACAACAACAACATGAATTCAGAAAGTCTCAATCAAAACCTGGTTAAACTAATGCTATTGGTTTTCAGCCTTTGTTTTCATTAGTAACCTCAGGGGCCAACAGGCTTAAAATTGCTTAGGTTACATGAGAAAAAGTAAAGAGACAAGGGAAAGCCATGAGGAATTGGTTGATTAGATACTGGCAGATAATGGTGCTTGCGTGGGCATGATAACACGTCTCCCCTCCTAAACTCTTCTTTCTTAAATCTGTGGCTGACCTTCATTCACTCAGCCTTGTTTGTCTTTTTCTGTGGCTCCCTGGGGTTCACTCCCACTTGTCCTCTACTCTGCAGGCCAGGAGAAATTATTATTCATCTCCTCTGATAGTATGCTGGAATTGATAAATTGTACACTCAACTAAACATGGCTATTTTCCAATAATTGCATGTTGACACTGTTGAGTATTTTTGGTCAAGTCAGAAGATTTGTGGAAGAAGGGATTGGGCCAAGATGATTAATGATGCTACTACTTGGCTCCTGTGTTGTATCTAACAGCCAGCTACTCTTTTTCTAGGACAACCAAAGTTTTTCTCCGAACTAACGTAACTCTGTATCTCTCTTACAGTTACGGAGAAAGAGGTGCAGCAGTGGTAAGTGTGTCCATTAATTTTTAAAGAGAATTTTCCATTCCTGATGTGAGGCTAGTCATATATTTGCAATTGTTTCTTTACTGGTAGAACTCACAGGAATCAGGGGGTCTTATCTTGACCCACTTGCAGAAGCCACATTGATGTTCTTGAGTCCACCGATAGTGTATTTACAGTTAGTTTGATAGTCGATTTGAAGCCATCTCCCTCACGCTACCCTGAAGACAGACACGTTCTGAAAATAGAATGACTTTGAAGCCTTACTGAGACTGAGTGACTTTGGAGGCTGATAACACTGATATAAACATTTCCATGATGCATTCCTCAACAACCTTTTTGCTCTGTTTGCAAAAAGGGATGTGTGATAACAGAAGAATGGCGGGGGCACAAGGTTGTTTCACTCTCAGGCACTTAATGACTACATGGCTACAGAGCCTCCACAAGGTTGCAGATTAGTAATCCTCTCTGTCATATTCTCTACCTATTAGTCAGTGTGACCAGCACCAGCATCATCTTGCAGAGGTCTAACCTTTATCTGTTCCCAGCCTGTGCTCACAGTGTTGTAACATGTACTTACATATATCCAAATGAAACGTGTTTGTGAAACACTGACACCTTAGGCCAGGATGATTCTCAGTGCCGTGGTGAGAGTGATCATTACTGTTAAGGTGTGATTTTCTGAATGTCTTTCTGAAGGCACAGAGTGATAGACAATGCATCTTCATTACAGAGATGATTCAAGCATGAGCGTAGTCATTGCTTTTGTTTGCTGCATGCTGCTGTTGGACTATTGTTTCTTTGGAAATGAAAAACAAAGAATAGTGTATGTCAGAAGAGGGAGCACTGTAATAAAGTGATCACTCTTCCATGTTCACACTTCAGTTCTCCTGCTTTGGTTTTGCATTTCACAACCTAATTCTGCATGCATGAAAAGAACTCTGCCTCAAGAGCTCGTTGCTGTTCATGTCCCTTGTTAGGCAGTTTACGGGGGGGAAGGAGCCAGGGCACATTCACAGCCACACAGCAGCAGCAGAAGCAGCAGCATTAGATATCACTGGGCATTGGCAGGTCCAGAGCCCCCAAGCTGGCCTGTCTCTGAGGCTGCCTGAGCGCACTGGGGCGGAATACCCCCCACCCGGCTTAAACCTCCACCCTTCGGCTGTGCAGCCAGCTAGCTCACCATCACTCTCACTGTCTTTCACAGGAAAGTTTGCATGAGTCCTCACTTGAAGATCAGCAGCAATCAACATGGCTGAGTGTGAGGGATGAGAGGGAATTTTACCAGGGGAAATGCCAGATGGCGTGTAATTAGAGCACAGGCACAGACACAGAAGAATTAGCAGGGTTAGATAAATGCCTGTGTTGTGCATTAAATTTGTTCCCCTTTCTAATTCTCCTCAAAGGGAACATCATTAGTATGCCTGAGGCTCACCTGAAATCAATAACAAAATGCCATAGTGCAGTGATGTTCCTGCCAGCTAGGCAGGAGCAAGAGAAACATCCTGCACAACTCTTTAGATAGCCACCATGGTAGATGCCAAGGAGTAGGAGCCAGTGCCAGTAATAAATACTTTATCTTCATGCTGGCTCCCCAATGGGGTCTGATGCACATTGTCACGTCTGCTATGTCCCTGCAAGTATAGTGCATAGTTGCATTGTTACCCCGGCTCAAGTATAATCTGACCGTGTGTGTGTCTTAGCACCAGTGTCACCAAGTCAGACTTCTTGTACATGATGTGCTCTTAGCAAATTAAGGTGATTCTCACAATGACTGTTGAATAGCTGACACTGAGGTAACATGTATACTGCTAATATGTTAAATGTAGTAGTCAGCCTAAAATGGACGGCCTATGCCTCGTCAAGCAAATTCATGTGACTGTCTGAAGGGGGAAGATAACATTTCAGCAACAGTGATTCAGGCAAGCCTTTGATAAATCAAAACTCAAAGTGCATATTAAACATTTTTACAAGTCTGATCAATACAGAATTTTTGAGGTTAATATTTGAGAGTTTAACATAGAGGTCTCAGCTAACTTTTTTTTTTTTAACACATAATATAACCAAACTTTTTTGATAATCTCTTAAATTTGTTTTTTGAATATTTGTGACAAAGACATTTAGGGAGATTTTACAGCTGAAAACTGTCAAAAACATAACTCTGAGAGCAAACTTGAACAATGCTGAACTATAATGAACATCACACGAAGTACAGTAATGAATGATGTGGGTAATCTTTTACAATGGACATGAAATTGTTTTTCAACAGCTGTAATAGCCTATCACCAATAACTAGGTGAACTGCGACGACTTTACACATGATAGTCTGTTCACAGATCCTGCATATATGTGTGGAAAAAAAACCTATAAAAATCTTTTTGTGGCTCCAGAGGGAGCTGTGTGAAATCTGATAAATTGCCTCAAGCAATGTCAACTAAATCAGTGTCACTTGGGGCTGAAGACTGCAAGTTAGAAAATGAAAAAAAAATCTGGAGGCGTCGAGTTAGAAAGAAGCAATCTTTACCAGACCTCTTAAACCCACCGCTAATCTGTGCTTGGGGCAGGCGGTTTGAGGCTACATCAGCTGCTGTTAGGGTAATACACCCAAACCTCCAACAGAACTGTAAGATGTAAATTTAAATAATTGATGTTTTGTTTGTGATGGCAATTTTGTTTAGTTTTAACACAGCCATAAAATGTATTTGTCATCAAAGAAAGAGCAACAGAGAGAGACTCTTGCTTACTCTTTAGTTGCTCTTTCTCTTACTCACGGGGTAACATACACTTTGCCACACATGCCACAAGTCCTTAAGGTGCTCTTAAAATTGTAACAACTGGTTACAGAAAATAAACCTTCTTCAGACACTGTCAGGCAGGGAACAAAGGGGTGCTAAAGTGATCTAGTATTGCACTTTCATGAAGTTGAGTGACACATAAGACACAGATTTAAATAAGTGGTCGAAATCAAAGCAGCAGAGGCCAAGATATCCTTTTAACCTTTTAGCCTCCACATTTCCCATAATGCAACTCTAGTGCCTTTCATAAGACTGCTGCTGCCTAAATACCCACTTCTTTCAAACTCCACAACTCCAGTTTTTTCAGAGTTGGGAAAGCTTGTTCAGAGCCACAGAAGACATGTTTCCACAGTACTGAGTAGTTGTATAAAATACACACCAATCTCAGCCTCACAGGGTCTTCATCAGGGTGTCTGGACCACATTATTTATGTGGTCTGTGATGTTAATTCAACTATATGGATTCATCCCTTTGTCAGTGCAATGCAGGCTACTGAAAAGCTTTTTTTCATTAGTTATGTGAACTCCAATCAGAAACACCCTTCTGTACTGTAATTTCTGTTCTACATAAACTCTGATATCAATATATATGTAATAAGCATACATATGGGTATTAGAGTACCAATGTAATTTAGTTTGTTTGTCCATCCATCCATTAGCCATACCCCTTATCCTTTGAGGGTTGCAGGCAGCTGGAGGTGAGAGGCGGGTTGCACTCTGGACAGGTCACAGGGCAGACCTATAGAAACAAACAACTCTTCACACTCACATTCACACCTATGGGCAGTTTAGAGTCACCAGTAAAGCTAACCTGCATGTCTCCGGAGTGGGGAAGGAAGCCGGAGTACCCGGAGCAAACCCTGGCAGGCATTGGGAGAACATGCAGAAGGCCCAGGCCGGTCAGCAGGTTTGAACCCAGAACCTTCGGCGTTTGTTTGTGATAAACTAAAATTGGCTGATATTTGTATCTATGTAGCTGTCAGGTAAAAGTATTATTATTATGTGGCTGTTAAGATTGTTTAACTTTATCACAGGTTCTTGTTCACTCCGGCTGCACCTGTGACACCCAAAATAGGTCATTACTGCCCAAACAAATCAAACTCTGGGAATTTGTATTTATGCTCTATACCTAAAAATGTATACTGTATGCACTGTACACATATAAGCTATACAGTATGTATCATTCAGCCTTTTACATTGGTTTCAGAAATATAATATTCCATAGTAACACTTTAAAAATGACTAAAGAATTCAGGTGAAATGGGTCGGCTCTGGATTATGATATGCTTTGTGTGTTCTGTACTTTGAATACCAATTAGGTTGTATTCTGCATTATAGAGAGCTAGGCTTTCATTTTCCTGCATATCTCCAGATAATTCAAATGTGAGAATTACATGGTTCTGCTCTCTTCTCGCTTCTCTTCTCGCTGAACTTTTTCCCAGCTGCTCCTCAAAGCGTCTCTCCATCTCTTTGACTGTATGGAGCTAGCTTCATTATCTCCCAGGCAGATTAAAAGTAAAGAGTTTAAGAGGAGTGAGGAGCTAGAGAGTTAGTGGAAAAGATCTTTCCTGACCTTCATTCTTCATCAGAACACTCTCTGTGGCCTTAATTACAGCCTTGGCTTATTTTGAACAGCTTTAACTGAATCACAGACGAACATGCAGTGCTCCCTTGTGTGAACTTGCGTCATTTTTGCTGTTGATCAAGAGCAAAAAGCTTTTTGCGATGCTTTTTATAACTAGAGAGGGTTATTATTTCCTCCTTCTCTTACTTTTCTTCTAGCATTTATTTTTGTAAAGGCTAACACTCTCTTTCTTACTCCTTGACCTGTTATGGTCTAGTAAGACTGAGGCTGCTTTTTTCCTTTATGAAGACATACAAGGAAACTACCTACCTTTGAGTGACTGTGCTTGAAATTGCTCATGAAATGCTTCTATATTTAGGCTAATAGAGACGTTAAGTCGCTCTCTAGATATGTCATTTCCAGGGGCGAGAGGAAGCTCTCAGACTTATCTATCAGCTACGCATATTATCAAAAGAGGACTAGAGAGTAATTTGATTAGAGTTAACCACTCTGGGCTTGCTATTGGATTAAGGCGATCGTCTTATCTGCGAATGAGACAAATAGCTTTGCACTTTACCTTTTTTGATCTAGCACAGTCAACTGAGTCAGTAGTACCTGCTGTGCCTGAAATGGAGATGTGGCTTCAGTCTATCATCTTTGTCAAGTCTTGTCTTAATTATGCATTCTCATTATGCTATAAACCGTATTTTAACTCTTTAAATAATCTCAATATGTTCTTTATTTTTCAGGTACAAAGGCTTCATTAAAGATTGTCCAAGTGGGCAGCTTGATGCCGTCGGCTTCCAGAAGATATATAAGCAGTTCTTTCCTTTTGGAGATCCCACAAAGTTTGCCTCCTTTGTCTTCAATGTTTTTGATGAAAATAAGGTTTGTATTTAGATTTATATGTTCAGCTTCCTTTGTCACATCAAAATCACTGAGAAATAGTTTTGGACTGGTCTGTCCAGGGTTGCTGCAACATAAAGGAAGTTATGTTAACAGCGATAGTGTTTGAGGGGAGAGCTAATCTAAAGGGTCTTAATTCAGGTCAAGTCAGTTTGTGAGAACAGCAGCTCCTTCTTTCTGGCCAGCCAGAGGTTGCACAAAATAAAAAATCCTATTCATTTTGCTGCTGTTATTATTCCACGGCCCTTTTTACTTTTTATATGAGAACTGCAGGCTCTCAGTTTTGTGTACAGAAGGTTATTTATTCAAACCCCTTTTGAATGAAGGCTGTTTGTTTGGGAAAGTGAAAATTAAATTTCTAGCCCAAAGTTAATCAAAATATAGAGTAAGAAAGACGTTATTTACTGTTGGAAATTCCATGTCCAGTGTACTCTGCAAATTATTTTTTGTATCATGTGGAATGATTGTCCTATTTCTGTTCTTAATATTTTTATTCTTAACTTTAATGTTTGTACAAATAGAATTCTGATATATATTTTTTTCACGTATCGAAGGACCTTGAGAGCAAAATCCTACATGTTCCTTTTGAAATCAGCCTGAACATCGTCAGTCAATATTTCAACAGCACAAATGATTTTGTTTTCAAAAATAGGCACTTTGTAAAGAACTGAAGATGAGCTGTAGCATCAATAGTGAAATAGAAATGTAACCCTTAGTTGGAAATCTTTTTTTAAGGCTGTGTGCCAAAAAGTGTGTATATTTTTATTTATTTATTTATTATTATTATTTTATATTTTGAATAAAACTATTGTCCTTATTATGAGGAGTCATCCTCTCAGGATTTGACGATAGGACGATAAAGCAAGCTTTAACAATAAGCTGCAGTTGTCTGAAGTAATCCACCTCATTGCAGCTGCACAAGATTATTCAATTTGTGTTTACGGAGACAAACTGTGGATAAGCAGCTCCTCGGGTGTTGGGGAGCCCCTGAGGGTTTATTGACTTCAGTTAAGAAGCTTTGTGTCAGGAAGATCAGAAAACCCCTGTGTCTAATGTTAATCTACGACCTTCATTAGCGTTAGGCACCCCATAGTTAGAGAATGCATTGATCTTAACAGGTTTTATGACTTATGTAATCAGCAATGCATGACTTCAGCATTGTCTGGCTGGTCAGATGTCTGGTAGAGATAAACTTAGTCGACCCCAGGGCCATGAAAAGTGCTTGGCTTTTCTTGTGAAACAAGAGCTGTGTCTGGTGGTTACAGGTGGGCCTCTGCTGTAGCAGAATGTGATGCAATACAGTTGTAGCTCACGAGAATATGAATTGAGCAAAGCCTGAAAGCTCCACTACCAGCCAATTTATATGTATTGCTTGTTGTGTACAAGTTGTTGTTTTCACTTGGAATCTAAACAGCATTTCTTTTATGCAGCGCTGCAATTTGATTTCAGTCTTGTGCTGTTGCTTGAGGCTGGAGGTCATAACTTGATGAGCTGGTCTGAATCATTTCAGTTTGAGCCTTTCTGAGCTTTCGTTTTATATTTGATGACTATCCATGTTAGCAGATGTTTCTCTTCGCTGCACAAAGTGTGGCCTCACAGAAGAACACTGAAGGCCACAGCTTTGGGAGGTTAATTGGAAATTTTGAGCTTCTGTGGTAAGATTCAGTGCATGGGATTCTTGTAAATGCCACAGTGGATTATTTTCTACCTTGTTGGACAGATTTATCTGCCGAGCCCATTCATGATGTGGAATGATTTGAAAAATGTGAAAGAACTTTGTCCCAAAAATACAATGGTTGTATGTTTGTGTGCTGTAACTTTTAGACCATGAGCCAGTAGCATCCATCTTACTAATGACCAGAGGTGACATATTTCCGCCTCAGGAGAGAGCCAGGTGCAGGGCAAAAAATAGCAGCTGACTTGGAGCAAACGTCTGGCCCCGTTTTCAGCAGAATACAGCAAGGACATCATGAAAGAACAGCAAGGAGTTCATGAAAGTACAGCCACAGCAAGTGTGAAGTAAAATGCTCATCTTGTCTCTGGGCCATTTTCTCCCTCTCTTTCTCTCCCTGTTGTCGCTCTGTAGGACGGACGCATCGAGTTCTCTGAGTTCATCCAGGCCTTGTCAGTGACTTCTCGGGGGACTCTGGATGAGAAGCTGAGATGTAAGATGATGCACCCTCCTTCCCTATTTTTTGACATTCAAATAAAAGGATTTAGGATTGACTGCCATGAATTGCATATGAAAGAGGACTGGTTGGTTCCTAGAGAACAGCAAATAAAAATTGTGAACAAGATACAGCAGGAATCTTCAAGCTGGAGGTCAGGACCAAACCTCCTCTTGAAAACAGATCACCCTAGAAAAACTTAAACTTTAGCTGGAACTATAACTTTTCGATCTATAACAAAGTATGATCATTGTTTATATTCAGAACTACCACTGTAACCTTTGGAACTGGGAAGCCACCATGCAAGGCTGCTCGCTGTCTCTACTCAGATTTCACCATTTCCAAAGACATGAAACTCTATGTGCTCTGTAATCCATGAAAATAAACTCCATATTTAATAAAAATCTTTTGCTTTATATTTTGAGGTGACAGTAGCTTTCTGAAGCTACCAGAAATGGTTGTGAATCTCCACACTTGCTGCAGTTAAACCCATATAGTTTAATATCTTTCTCTGCACAGGGGCTTTTAAATTATATGACCTTGATAACGACGGCTACATTACCCGTGATGAGATGTTGAACATCGTAGATGCCATATACCAGATGGTGGTAAGTTTTATGAAACTTTAAAGGTTCAAACCTGTATTTCGTTTTAATTGTACAAAGTGTAATGATTTGATATCTTAGGGGAACACCGTGGAGCTGCCAGAGGAAGAAAACACGCCAGAAAAGCGAGTGGACCGTATTTTTGCGATGATGGACAAGGTAAGAAGTTTAATATTGAAGTAATATCAAAAGACTGAAGTCATAAATACAATGAAAATGCATTAGTTGCGGTACCATTTGAGGTTACATTCTATAGTTTAACATCAAACTTTGTCTGATGCTGATGCAAGTGCAGTAAAGATCCTTAGTTCACCATCAAGAGGACTGAATCTGCTTTTCTTGCCACCCTCAGGGCTTTGATATGGACACTGTTAAGTTTAGAGCTTTTAGTCTTAGCCATCACAGCGTCAATAACACTGCCCTCAGTCTATAAACATCATATATAGTGTCCTCCACCAGTAGCCCTTGGCGATTTGCCCACTCCCTCGGCCCCAAGACTCTCTCATCTTTAGTGCAAGATGAGACGTAGCCTGCATGGGCAAGTAACTGCCAAGATCAGCCCATTGGTCTGTTTTTTTGCAGCGCAGCAGCACTTAATGATTTGTATTAGCAGAGAGTGGCTACCATCCAAGTGCACTGAACCAAAGATAAGTCCAACAGCATAGACCGGGGGTAGCATGATGTAGCCTGAGTGCTTCTTTTGCCCCCTTCTGGTAACTGTGTGTTAAAGCAGGAACAGGCTTCAGCTTCATTTTGTCTCATGTTCTTCCCTCAGAATGCAGATGGGAAGCTGACTCTGCAGGAGTTTCAGGAGGGCTCAAAGGCAGACCCCTCTATTGTTCAGGCTTTGTCACTCTACGATGGACTTGTGTAGGAATGTAAGGTGAGTGGGGTATTAATGAGCTAGTTCCTGCATACTTCTCCGCTTGGGTGATTTTCAATCCCAGGTCATACTTCAGCTCAAAGATAACACTGTGTAATTCTTATTTCATCAGAGCAAAAAGTACAAGAAAGTAAATTCACTCCGTGGGCTGAAACCAAAAAGGAAGAAGCCACTTTCTGCTCTCAGTTTGTTCTTATGAATTATTCAAATGTCCCACTTGTTTGCTGGCAATCAAATAGTCTTGCAGTCCTGAGTGAAGAGCGAGACAGCCCTCACCACTCACTGCCTATTGTAATGCGTCAGCCACTGCCAATTGTTGATGACATCCTGCTCAGCGTTTTGTCAACTGTGAAGCGAGCTTGCAAAGACATATTTTAGTCATGCAGTAGCTCTGTTCAGCGGTTATCGTGCATGCTCTGAACACACCCAGGTTTCATGACACCACTTAGTGTCTTCTGTTCAAATGATAATCACTCTTACAGATGGATCCAACTCAGCATCCTCGCCAATCCAGCACCATCACACCTGTAACAGGAGGAAGCCACATTTAACTCGCTTACCCAGACGTGGACTGCAAACTTTTGTCGCACGGCCTCACGGCATCTGTGTCAAGTAGCTGTTCGTCTACATTTCCACCAAGGATCGTGAAGAAATATATCCTCTGACGTGAGGGAGAATTCAAACATGTCAGCAAAACCCTCAATCATTTATCTGTGCTTCTACAGCTATGTGGCACTGCGTACACCCTTGAGTGTTGTGGACTGTGTACGAGCATTTCCGCAAGCGCAGTGTTGTGGTTTCCCAACCGACAGGAAGTGAATTCCCTCGGAGATGTTAGTGTGCGTCTTGTTCACATACTGTAAACCAGGGAGAACTGCTCAGAGGAACTGTGCTGCTGCTTCATCACCACAAGGAGAGACTCTAAACCTGGGAAAATCTGGAAAGATGTATTACAAGGTGATAACGTGAACACAAGCATTAATTACAGTTTCAAAGCAGTATAGTGTATATTGTATAATGTAAATATAATGGTAATTTATTTTCTGCTTTGCTGCATTTATGGGAATTTCCTCATAAATATGGAATGAAGTTTTATTTTTTATCAAAGGTGTTGAAATGTATTGCACTGTATTTTTCATTATTATTGTGGGATTGTTTTTTTTCTCACATTCTGAAGTTTCCTTTTCCTGAGAGAACAGGGTTTCTATTTGAAGAAGAGTGTTGAAGAAGTGGGGGGGCTTTTCTATGGATTATTTTACTATGTTTGCGGTCTGTGCATCCTATTGTGTTTTCACTTCCCCGTTAGCAGGAGCGTCTGGTGTCTGCAGTGTTGCACAGCCACATCCTGAACGACATGACCAAGCAACACGCCGAATTCTCCCAGCTTACATCTGAATTGAGGCTCATTATTTCTTTTGAGAGCATCGCACCCCACCCTCAGCACACACAAAGCACTGGTCATTGAGAGACACAAACAGACATCAATTCTGGTTGTAAAGCTTTTGCGAGCTCTGTGGTTGCAATTGTCCACTTCGTATTTGTCCTGTGTGAGGCCAGAGCATGTGATGATGCCTTTTTTCATTCTTGGATTATTTTAGTTAGAGCATTAAGATGTTTTATCAGCTTCACTGATTTTATGCCTTATGCAAATGATAATTTACGAACCGATAAATGTCATTTACCTGTTGATTAACAGTATAAGAGCACAGAATAAAATGCATTTAAGTGGCTAACTTTTTTTTATTACTGTATTGTTAGTCTGGAATGGACAAAAAATGTGTTTAATTTTGTATTTAACTGTTTCTTTGATAATTTTATGAGCTGCTTTGTGAAATGACTCACAATTGCTCAAATGTCTTTGTAAAATGTTAAACTCCCCTAATGATAATCAATTCTTAAGAAAATTGTCCAAAATGGCACACTACCTATTGCATGGTATTTAAAATGTCAAACACTATGAATCCAATATCACACCTAGCCACTACACTAATACAGAGCAATTTCATGTCAAGCTTTAGTGCCTGTTATGCTTTGAGACACAGAATGGTACATGCCACTTTGCTCTGCAGTATAAGCCTGCGCTCTGTGGTTGTGTAATGAAAAGTGAACTACATAAAACTGTGATGTCTGGCTATTGATGGGTGGATTAATGAGGCTGGGTGGCTTTTGGTGTAGGAGCTGCTGGGTCTGTCTGCTCACTGGGCCTGCTCAGACCTGCTCTCTGTTTTCTTCTCATCAAGGACAGATGGAAGTGATATCAGGAGGAGGAGGAGGAGGAGGTCAGGAGGGTCCAGAGCTTTGGCCAGAGAGAGAGACTACTCTGTCCTTTTGGTACATTTTTTAATTCACTTCGTATTTTATAAAAGCTTCTAATGTAACATCTGCGACTAAGTGCAGCAAAAGACAAGAGGATCAAAATATTCTGGGTCTCAGACTCTTCCTTTGGAAGAAGACACTGAATTATTTACATTGATAAGATCTGGGCTGGCAGCCTCTGTGAGGTCTGATCTCCTCATACAAGATATGTCATAGCTAGACATCAAGTGCGTAAGAGTAATGTTTAAACATCAATAACACATTTCTGTTTACATCAGCAACAAAGTAAAAAGGGACAGTGACATTTCTGTGTGGCACGCCAAGCTATTCCACCCATTCATATGCCAAGGGGATATTTCTCAGGGTGGGCTACGTACAAAATTAGATTGGTGTCAGCTGAATATAAACGATGGCTATTTATAAAAACGAGGCTGTTACTGAGACAATGTTCTCGCCATGTCCAGAATACAGACTCCAGACTCCGCTGGTAATGTGCGTACGGCTGTTAAAGACCGAGTCTCTAGGGGCCCACCTCGATTGCGGGAAAAAACATCGGATTGAAGGGGGAATGTAGGATAGGGTTAAAGCCTGGAAGTCACAGTGGGGTCGAGTTACACACACACACACACACACACACACACACACACACACACACACACACACACACATACACACACACACACACAAAAAAAATCAGGTTGGGTCTCGGGAACCTTTTAATACCCATCTCCGCCCCCGTTTGAAGCGTCAGAGCACCAGCTCTCCAGGGGCTCTCCAGCACAGAGCCAGTCCACACGCTCCTCCAAACTTTACGCACGGATGTTCTCCTGTGGAAGTATTTTACACTGGATTTTGATGTGTTTCAGCTCAGGCGTATTGTTCCAAAATATCTTTTCTACCGACTGGAAGCAGTCCCAGACTTGTTTGAGTATCTTTGAAATCTGAACTTTTTGAAAACTTTCTTTTACTCTTAACATTTTTATGTGATCAGCCTCATTCTATCAGACAGATGCAGTAAATCTGAAAAAAAAAAAAAAATGACCGGTGTCTTATTTAAGTGCCTAGTCTTGGCGCTCTGTATCAGCACGCACAGGCTGTTGGCAGTCCCCCGGGTTGAGGAGGATGATGGATCTGGTGACAGCGCCTCGACCCTGGCCTTTGTGTTCGATGTTACCGGCTCCATGTACGACGATCTGAAACAGGTGATAGAGGGCGCATCGCGGATCCTGGAGAAGACCCTGAATCGGAGGACCAGACCCATCAAAAACTTTGTCCTGGTCCCCTTCCATGACCCAGGTACTGTTTTATTAAATGCACTTGAAAAAATCAGTTCATACCAAACACGTTTCCATTTTTGTGACAGTGGTAGAGTTGAATATTTTTTTTGTGAATTATTGCACATAATTACTATTTATTGTAGAAGTTAAAAAGCCAAAGTGGGCCCTGATTGTGTGGCCAAACCTCTTCCGAGACTACACACGTACTTGTTGCATCATTACAAACTCAATGGGACAATAGTGTAAACTGTTGCTATGTTTTCTGTAGCTGTCATTTACAAAGTTTTACTTGAAAAGATCACAGAGACACAACCGGTAGCACATGCTGTAACTCAGAGCAGCTTCATTAGAAGTCCATTTTCGTGGAGCAGCACCTTGAACTCAAACTGATACAAGAATATGTGAGCTTATAGACTGAGGAGTCAGCGGAACAGGTAAGGGTCCTCACCCCCTGCATCTGACCTCCAATATGAGAAAACTTCAGCTTGAAAATAAGAGTGCTCTAATGGGGGAGGGTGTTTGAGCACTGATGAGAAGCATATGCTGTCTGCTTGTGTGTAATTACCCCAATCACCCCCTCCCCACCCCCCCCCCCCCCCCCTCCCCCTCCCTCCTCCCCCCTCCCCCCCCCCCCACCCTACTCCTCCCTCTCCTGCATCCAAGCCTCCGGAAAACCCTCACAGACCCCAGTTTAGCCAGCCAGGGGGGATGGTGGGCTGCACTAACACCACACATTTTGTCTTGTGTTTAATGTGCCCTGCCCTTGGGGACCTTGTAAACTTCCAGGATTGCAAAGAGGCCGCGGTGGCTGACAAAGAGGCGTGACAGTGCTGTCAGTGTTTTACAGGCACTCATGAGAGGGAGACAAGGACTTGAAAGCCTCTGCTATTGGGAAACAGATTGAGAATGAGTTAGAAATGTCATCAGCTGACACAAGCTCTGTGTCATTAGTCTCACAAAGATACTTCAAAATGATATTTGACATTTAGAATAACAAGCACAGACAAAGAAATCACGATGCTCCACCCTACCTGATGAGAGTCTTCTCTGTAATAACTTATAATGAAAAGCTTGTGTTTATGGACACGCACTGTTCTTCCGCAAAAACGTTGCATTCTCTGAGTATTGGCTAATGTTTACTGTTTCATCGATTGGTTCCAGAAGATAAGCAAGTGTCTCTGACAGGCTCTTATCCATCGCGCTGGGATCGGCTGCTGCTCCTTGAGACCTGAGGGAGACACCCAACAGAAAATGCTGACTGCAGCTGCAAAACAAGAGATTAATCTGTCATCATTCAAATTCTGGCCGGAGTGCAGGGACTTGTGTAAAACAAAACCATAACATTGTAATTTTATCAGTGCGCCAGTCTAGCTTCTCTTGTGCTTTGTGGTGTGTGGAAATGACATTCACATCTTGCATAAAAGCTACAGGACATCACTCTGGTCCTGATAAATTAGGCTGGAGCTTATTACGGATTCTGATGCCATAGATACTTTTTTTTGTTCAGAGAGAGAACTGCTGAGAGGGAACAACTAAATCCTTTGTTCTGATATAGTTTATTTTGTAGAATTTGTAGAAAAATCCATACAGGTCGGACCTTATTCGGTTGTGATAACTATTTTTAGGTATACACAATGTAATAGTAACCAGCAACACCTCTTATTGAATTCATTTAATTTGATTTTGTTCACTTGACAAGTCTCTGTTTGATGATATACATTTGTAAACTGACAGATATCGGCCCTGTGTCCATCACCACTGATCCAAAGAAGTTCCAGCAGGATCTGCAAGAGCTATTTGTCCAGGTAGGAAGCAGGACACATGGGATAATAATTCTATATAAGACAGGAACTGTACAACAAGACTGTACTGTTCCACATTAATTCAGCTGTGTGGACTGCTGTTACTGAACTGCAGGAACTGTGGCCACAAGGCTCAATTACATGATAATGGTTAATGCTATAATGTAGTGTAGCAGTAGAGATGAATCATAAAGTCAGCAAGCTGACTCAGGAATGTTACACTGTGTTATCTGTAATAGCTGCTGGTGAGTGTACTGAATTGAACAAGGGTGCACTTCTTTACATATGTCAACTGTTGATTTTTAAAAGTTGTATTGTTTGATTTCTTTGTTCAAAAGTTACATAGTGTGGCTTTAATGAGTATTATGTTTTAAATATTTCCTTTACAATATGTCCTGAGTTATTCATAAAAGGGAAACTATATTTAGTCTATCAGTCTGAATGAAGTTTAAAATGAGATATTTAGAGTTCATTTCTTCGTGCAGTATTTGATCGTGTGATTCTGTCACCCAGGGTGGGGGCGACTGCCCTGAGATGAGTATAGGAGCCATCAAAAAAGCCTTGGAGGTCTCCCTGCCTGGATCCTTCATCTACGTCTTCACTGACGCCAGAGCCAAAGACTACCGCCTGAAAAGAGATGTTCTGCAGCTGGTGCAGCTCCGTCAATCTCAGGTACGGTCCTAGAATATATACAGGGTTGTGAGGACCTCACAGATCAGGGCTAGATGCCATATATCAGTGTTATTCATCACATATGATGGAGGTCCCTCCGTGAACATAAATTATCTAAAATGGTATAAAAACATGTCTGCAAGCATTTCATTCATCCTGTTTAACTCTTTCTTATCTGATGTTAGCAGAAAAATGGTTAGATCTAAAGCTTTTAAATACAAGGCCCCGGCCCACAGAGTGTGGAGTATCTTTGCATTTATCACGTGCTGTAGCTGAAGGAATACAATGGCATGCTGTGAAAGATCTACATTCCAATGAAGTTCCTCAACGTTAAGCTGAGCAGGGCAAAGTTTCTTCAAAGTCACTCAGTCTCAGCCTCTATGTGAAGCATGACAATGAGCATTAGCGTCACTTTGGAACCAACCGAAAGTGAGTCCGTGGAAAGCAAACACCAAACAGTAGTAATCCTCTTAACTCTCCTGCCCCCTTCGTTCCCAGGTGGTGTTTGTGTTGACCGGGGACTGCGGGGACCGCTCTCAGCCGGGCTACAGGGTCTATGAGGAGATCGCTGCCACCTCCTCCGGACAAATCTTTCACCTGGACAAGCAGCAGGTCAACGAGGTGAGAGCAGAGCAGAGTACACTGTAATGTATTTGAGATGTGACAGTTACTTTCTCCAAGTCTTTATTAAACCCTAAAGTAGAATTCAGTGGGTTTTATGTATAAGGGTTGTATCGCCTAATAAAGGAGAGCAGCAAAAGCGGGAAAAAAACAAACCCTGTTTGAACCACTGATGTAATAATAGCTATTTTATTTAGTGTAATCAAATGGTTCCAAAGCTGATATTAAACTTCCTGGCCATATGATACGGGTGAGTGACTCTTTTATAAAGGAAGCCACATGTAACAGAAGCCCTGTCTGAGAAGCCAAAGACAGCGGGGCTCACTTCCCAGGCAGACGTAAAAGAAGCCAGAGTTTCCTCTGGAAGAGACACTGGTATCCTGCATGTCAACACAGGAGATGGCTGGGCAGCACTGAGCTGGAGCCAACAGCTCTAAATGCTGGTGGCCCACTGAACCTCTGAACCCAGATATGTTTGTGTGTGTGTATGTGTGTGAGTGGGTCTGTTTCCTGTCAAGTCATGTTTGCATGTAGCTAAACATACAATGCCTGTGAGTGGGGCAGCTCCATTCATTGTCACTCCATAATCTCACCAGCTGTTTAAGGAGGTTAAAATGTCATTTTTGTGTTGCAGCATTAAGGGAATAGGAGACCAAACTCACTTTAGCCCTCACACCTCAACCCCAGATGGCTTTGTGCTAAAGTAGGCTGGAGTATTTTGACATGTTCTTAGTGTACTGTTACATGCAAACTTGTGCACACTTATAAACAAAATTTTCTTGGCTCCACATTGATTTTACTGTATGTCAGTCGTCTTTTGGACCTGTGTGATTATAGCTCTTGGGTGGCGTGCTTTTACCAAATTAATGCAAATCCTTTAATCCTTAAAAACCTCAGAAGTACTACAAATCTAACCAAAATATTCCCCTTTAATAGCAGTTTAATAAAGTGCGGCCAAATCAAATATACAAAGTCTTTTTGTGGTCTCCAGGGGAAGAGTGGAGAGAAAACAGAGTGCTTATTTTACTCTCTAATCCCAGGATATGATCTGTCATGGCTTTCCTCCTTCCAACACAGCTGCCCAGCGGAGTTGGCTCCAAGGCCTCACACAACAGCTCATTGTCAGCTACGCATATCACACTCTTTACAGACCTTAAATTTGACTGGTTATGATTAACCAAAGAGTCTGCTAACGAGAGCGCGGACACGAAAACCACACTAATGTGCTGTCAAACTTGGACCGTGATGTGTCCTCTTCACACTGATGATGCCGTCCTTAGTCATCGGTAGCCCGGGGCAGCGATCAAGAACAAGGGCTGTTTAGCGCGACTGCGATGTCTGCTTGCCAACTGAAACATGTTTTTAAAAACGCATGTAATGAAGATACAGTTATGCTTTGCAGGATCTGGCCGGTTGTTGTGTGTTTCCACCAAGCAAGCTGCACATGCACTCAGCTCAAGTGCCTTGAAGAGTCATTTATAACATTGCCCTTATGGTTTCCTCATTACATGGATGCAGTAGTGAGTTAAGGGTCTGGTAATGGTTGTCAGACATAAAATGAAACCCAGGTAACATTTGTCTTCAGGCGCCTTCCTGAGTGTGTTAAACAAAGGCACCATCTATGATGTAGCTGCCTCTCTCAAATACAGGCCAATAGTGACAAGGCAAAGCTTCAACAGGTGTGTCCAAACTCCCACTGAGAGGGAGCAGGGGGTCCATCTGTGACTGATTTGCTCTAATAACCTTGATTTGTAGTGGGACATCTTCCTCCTAAAAGCAGTTGTAGTGTTTAAACCTGGGTAAGGACTAAGCTGACCCCGGCACACCAGGAGGTCTGGAGTCAAGCTGCTCTGCTTAAACACAGCACGGCCACAATTTTCTTCTTCAGGTAATGTACCTGGACGAGTGAGGGGAATACAGCATCACCCCAGCCGCAACTAATTCTTTTTTCTCTGGGCCCATCTGTCATGCATCTATGAATAGTAGAGGGGGGTCCTTCCTGCAACAGCCCTGTAAGCCCGTTCAACTGAGACACGCCGGATGAGGTTTCACAGGACTTAAGATCTTCTGCATTCCCTGTGGTTGAAACAGGGAGTGGCTGCAGAACGCAGTGTGCTCCTAGAGACCCACCGTGGCCGGGACAGCTAGTCGCCCCATCGCTGCGCTCCAGTTCCTTTTATCTGAGGTCTGAGGCCAACGCAATGCCCACTCCTCTCTGCTCTCTTGCATAAGAAGTAGACACTATCCTGGGGCAGATATAGGTCACTTCTTAGCAGTTTCCTGCTCTGCTGGTGATGGCTGCACATGTGGCAGACATTACAGCTGTTTCCAGTTGTAAAAACGGCGAGAGGAACCAGCTGCTGTCAGCACCCAGCGGACCTGATAGACAAAAAGCGGAGGCCTGATAATTAAATTATCAAAGGCTTTCCTTGTTCCATTTTTGCGTAAATGTCTTAAAATGTGTTGCCGTTGGCTCCATCTCCAAGGGTTCGCCGAAGAAATGTTTTCAGTTTGTCTGATTGCAGACACAGCTCAGCCATAATGCCTCTACATATGAGGTCAAAACAAATACTAGACAGCAGTTGCTTGTTAAGCATTTGGAAGATGGAAGACATTTGGTCCATTGTGGCCACTGAAATGAGACTATGAAATGTCAATGGCTTTTGCTGCTTCTGTTTCCATTTTAGAGGAAACAAAAGGAAAACTGTATTCTTAGTCAACACCATGATAATGATAATACCCAGAGGGTCAAGCACCTGTCAAAGCAAATAGTGTCAGATACTTCTCTGGAGAGCCACCAAGGTACACTATAGTCTGATTTTGGAATGTTTTTGTAATTATATATAATCAAACTGTCCGCTACTATTTCAGGCTTTGAGTAATCTTTTCTCTGAGTGGCGAGAGGACTCATTTAAGAAGGAAGCCTCCTAATGTGTCTCTGTCTGACCTCATCTGGCTTCTTCACTTCGACTGATTCTGCAAAAAAGTGGGAAACAGCCAGCCGTTTCTGCTCAATACTTATCCAGCAATTAGTCATTCTGTGGAATATTGAGTTTAAGTGTATTTCTAAAACAAAGGCACCCCCCCCTCCCCCAACACCACCACCACCACCACCACCACCACCACCCCCCCCCACATTCACTAGTGCTTTCTATTCTGAGGAACAAGCCTTATGATTCATGGAAGCTGTGTTGCATGAGGGGGACTGCATGCTTCCTGACAGACTTCCACTGTGAGAGACGCTCTTCAGGGAGTACATGCTTGAGAGTGCAGAAAACTGTATGTTATCAGTTTGACAGTTGAGCTGTTTCACTTTTCCTTTGTTTAGGCAAAATCCCTTGAAGGAATACTTTTGAGATGAAAGCATAGTCCTAAGACAAAGAGCAGCCTGCTGTCCGTGCAGGGAATGGGGTGGTGGGGGCTGCATCCTTCCTATCCTCATCATGTCTTTCTAAGTTGAGAGGGGGGGGGTGGTCCCTTAAAGTTTGTGTTTGACAGGTCTCTGCCTCATCCACTGACAAATGTGCTTTCACCAGCATGATAGGTCGCTCCGTTACGGTTCTGTGACACTGTCTCTCTCCTCCTGCCAGGTTTTAAAATGGGTTGAGGAGACGGTTCAGGCCATGAAGGTCCACCTGCTGTCCTCCAACCATGACAGTGCCCAGGAGAACAAGTGGGAAGTGCCCTTTGACCCCAGCCTCAGAGAGGTCACTGTGTCACTCAGTGGACCAGCACCACAAATTGAGCTCAGCGATCCCTTTGGTAGACAACACATTTATACTCATTTCTTTTCTTTTTTCCACATTATTTTAGACTATTATCAGTGTCCACACACAAGGGAAGCCATATTTCAAACTGAAATATCCCTGTTCTTGCGTTCTTTTCCTAGGTCGTGTAGTTGGTGTGGAGCAGGGCCTTAAAGAGCTGCTGAACATTCCTAACTCTGCTCGGGTTGTCAACCTGAAGTTTCCCAGACCTGGAGCCTGGAAACTGAAGGTACTGCTCTGGTGAATAATTCATGAATATCTCTCTTTCACTGTTTTATGACATTTGTCTAATTGAATACTTTTGCTTTTTTTTTCTAAAGGTGAGCTGCAGTGGGCGCCACACTCTGAGAGTCACAGGAGTCAGTAATCTGGATTTCAGGGCTGGCTTTTCCGGTGTACCTGTTTCTGAGTTCAACCACACCAGAGAGAGACCAATAAAAGGTGCCACACATGTTTCTGTTAGCTTCTTGAGTCTTATTTGACTGAGAGCACGTGCAGAAGATGACCTCATGGCAATCTTTGTCTTTGTCTCCCCCAGGACTTCCAGCCCATGTTTTGTTGAAATGTACAGGCCTGAAGCCTCCAGGTCAGCTGAGCCATGTGGAGCTGATGTCAGGCTCAGGCCGCTCCTTGCGCACAATCCCCGTACCTCTGCCCGCTGACCTCGGCCAACAAGGACTGTGGAGTCTCCCGGAGTTCCGCACCCCCTCCCAGAGTTTCTTCATCAAGGTGACGGGCAAAGACGAGGAGGGCTACCGCTTCCAGAGGCTGTCCAGTGTCTCCTATACCAACATCGTTCCAGGCAAGACAACCCCCCACCCCCCCACCCACCCCCTCTCCTGCAGACACGTCTCACCAAAGCCACTCCACAGTGTCTCTCACACCTCATCAATCTCTCCGATGACCTTTAACCTATGTTTCCTCCCTTGTGTAGATCCCCCAGCTGTGAGCATGCCTGATGTGGTGAAGGGCTTCTACATGCAGCCCGCTGTGATTGGCTGCTCGGTGGAGAGTGACATTCCCTACAGGCTAAGATTCAGCAGAAGTGGGATTACGCTGGGAGAGGATAAGTTCTTTCAGTGAGTCTGTCCTCTATTTGCTCAGCGCTCAGTAACATTTGGCTCTCCTTCCTTTGGATTCCTTCAGATGCTGCAGCTTCATGCATCCATTACCTGCTGTAAAAAACACTAATTAGGTCACTCACGAGCACGTCTGTAGAGCATTAGTGCTGCTCGACTCTTAAGCTTTATTGGCTCATCTGTCAGGAAACAGGTATACACATTCGATTTTGTGAACATTACATGTTCGATTGTGTCATCTTGAAAAATTAACAAAGCACCCATTCTTTCTTGGTGTTGATGCTCTGCTTTGAATTAAATTCATGAAACGAAGCTGACTTGTGGTGAAAACTATTCCCAGTGTGTGTGTGTGCCAGGGATACAAATCGAATGCGACGTAAAATGGGATCTTGTTGCCATTGTCATAATCCAGCCAACGAACCAAGCGTGTCTTTGTATCAGGAATTCTGCCATAGCATCATGGGAGATTGCCCACGCGTCAGCCGAGGATGAAGGCTTGTATGAGTGCACAGCACAGAGCACTGCAGGACAGGGACGTGCCTTAACCCAGTTGACTGTTAGAGGTATGTCTCACACACATACAATAATGCAAGTACGCACACACTTCCTCAATGTTTTGCACAAAGACATCGCAGTCACAGCAAGGCTTTGAAATAAGTTCCAGCCATTTTCTTATCTCAATTTCATGGCTACAACATCAACATGATACAAAACACGCCAATACAAACATTTGTGTAAAAGTAAACTATTTCTGCACTGTTTGTCTGCCGCTGATAACACCAGCTTGATGTTTTGGTTGTGTTTCCCCTGAAACAGAGCCTCCTCCGGTCCTGAAGCCGGCAGTGAATGTGACCTCTGCTGTGGGAGGCGTCGCTTTGCTTCCCTGCAAAGTAGAAGGCTCCATGCGCCACAACTTGACCTGGCATCGAGCGGGCCGTACCATCCGGGCCCGCGCAGGGAGAGTGAAGCTGCTGTCCGACACGTCCCTGCAGATCAACGGGGTGCGGACTCAGGATGCTGGGGAGTACCACTGTGTGGCCACCAACGCTCACGGAGACAGCAGAATCACCGTGTGGCTTCTCGTCCCAGGTACGGTAGGACGATACCCTGCAGGCCATCTGCTTAAACACTTAACACACCGGGGGCCTCATGGCTCCTCTCAGCCCCCTGTCATCTGTTTTCCATTACTGGCTTAACCTCCTCGCAGTTAGATTGAGCCACTTCCTTGTGTTTCTCATCAGCCAGAAGGGATGCATGTTGAAAAGTGTAGACATGCTATTGTGTACATGCCCTCAGATGTTTGTAATGAATTACAAAAACAGCCAAGTAAATGAGAAACTTCACTACGATCCACCAGTCATGATGTCAGACATGGAGTGCTTGGTAATCACATTGTAGCGCACATCATCAGGAGTTTACTGTTGTTAAACGCTTGACGGGGAAGTTATAAATTACATCATGCAGCAGTGACGAGGCCCTGAGTCATTGTCAGCTTTTTTCCCTCTGTTTGACTCCAATTGTAGAGGCTCCTTCTGTGGTAGTTCACCCACAGAGCCAGGCTTTCTCCCGAGGGGATGAGATCCGCCTTGTCTGCTCGGCGTCCGGCTCCCCCCCACCCAAGCTCTTCTGGAGCCATGGAAACATGTTCCTCACTAATCAGCCGAGGTAAGGGAACTCTCAGCCCACTCAACACCTCCGGCACAGAGGACTCAGAGAGTCATTACATTCCACTTCGACTACATGCACGATTGCCACATCTTGTTTGCATCGCTTCAGAGATTTACATCTAATGATCTGAAACCTTTTTTCCGAACCACAACTACGTCATATGTGTGTGTAAAATACATATTGAAAGAAAAATTTCTCTCATGATACTCAAGAATAGCAGAAAGGTTTAGAGATGAATTTCTGTTTTGTATCTGCTCATGAAGAGCCAACAAACATAAATCCTGTCATTTGTATGATACAGGGTGAGTCTAAACCACAATGGAGTTCTGATCATTAGAGGGGCCCTCCCAGAGGATGCTGGGAACTATACATGTCTTGCAACCAATGAGGCTGGGACTGCCTCTCAATCTGTGTCACTTACTTTTGCAGGTAGGTCAACATATCGCCACAGATGTTATGTTTTTGTTTTTATCATTTGGAGTCTCATTCATTTTTTAAATTTCTTTTCTGAATAATTGTTTCTCTTGACATTGATTTTCAAACTTCATATAATGCAACACATTTTTATCTGTGTTGCTGGCTGTTGCTCAGCAGCATTTGATTTGATTTAATCTGTGAATAAAATCCAGTGTGAGTTGTGCACTGGCGTTGAGTGTGGCCACCCGTCACCCCGTCTCACACAACAGGATATTTCTCTCCTTGTTTTGTGAGCAGTTGTAGGCTTGAAGTTTCAGTCAAGGCTGTCAGTTAGTGGTTGACAGAAACATCAGCAGTGATGGACTTTGGCAGCCCATTCCTGGGGCGTGCTGGTATTATACACACTTTTGTCTCTGAATGTCATTTTTAACAACACTGATCTGTCACGACATTGAGCCTTGTAAGATAGATAATCTCAAATTTTCACTTCAGCTGTCTGCCTGTTCCAAAAACATCTATCCCTGCTGTGTTGACACAGAATGTGTGTGTAATGTAAGTGTAGTTTTACATTTACCTCAGGTGTTTTTGCAGCCTTTGCTGGTTGAAGCCAACATTACATTACTATTATTTCTACATAGCTGGTGAGTTGCTATAAAATATGAATTCTTTCTGAGTTGAACTGCATGTTAAGCTTCTCTTTTTTCGCTCCAGAGGTGCCGAAGATAACAGTGGCACGGCAGGTGGTGCTTGTGTCTGTTGGCGGTGATGCGACTCTGGAGTGTCAAGCCACAGGCGTTCCCTCTCCCCTTGTCCGCTGGTTCAAAGGTAAGTTAAGACAGCGCGTACGTTAAAATGACTGTAGAAATGTCCATGTTAGAGACCAGCAGGCTTATTTTGTTTGTGTTTCCAGGTGAGCTTGAGGTGGGCTCTGCTCCTTTCGTTGAGCAGGATGTACACCGCGGGACCCTGCACATTCGAGGGGTGCAGGAGGTCGATGCTGGTCAGTACAGCTGTGTGGCCAGCAGCTCAGCCGGAACCTCTGCTGGCACCGTGACTCTGGAGGTTGGAGGTTAGACCACACTTCAGTGTTCCTCATAAGGCTTATTTTTCTCTCAAATTTATACAAAGGAAAATTCATCTTCTCCCACTCTGCCCTGCACAGCGGGCCCATTGTTCTCTGAGGCACCGGTTGACGTGGCAGCTAACGTAGGGGAGAATATCACCCTCCCCTGCGTTGCCCGAGGTTTCCCGCAGCCGACAGTGACCTGGCGCAGACAGGACGGCAGACAGATTCTTACAAGGACAGACAGCCACAGTAGAACAACGCAGCTGGAGAACGGACACCTTCTAATCCAGAGTGAGTTATCCATGAAAAACTGACACAGCTAAGAGCTTTGCTCTGCAGTGCAGGCTAATATAGCTTCATGGTTGCCCTGCACTGACTGGCATGACTGAAATTTTCAGAGTGATTAAATATAGAGGAGGTGTAGCCTTTCATATCAAATTCAGATAACATTTTCTTAACAGAGGTGGGCAACAGGATGTCACTGCCATTGGTAAAATTACAGTGTACACAGTAGATGGCTCACAAAACACTTAATATCCATCCTGCTAAAAGCACAACTTCTGACTTACCTAAAAAGTGCTGCATCACTTTAATGATATAAATCCTTCTGCAAGAGCAGGCAGGCGTCCCTTTGTCCATTCATGTGTCCTTGATTGTGAGATTGTAATCTCATCAGGGCGAGGGGAATTTAAGTTGTGAACTCTGGAGGCCTTTCAGCTTGCAATATGACTAATCCTGGCCGCTGAAGGTGATCCTTTGTGCTCCTGAGACTAAATGTTTATAGTGTGTGTAATATTATATTGGAGAGGAACGGACATATTTGCATGGGCTGCTTCTGTCACTGTTTCCACTTGTGCCTGCCGTCTGACCTAATTAGCTCAATCTGTTGCAGATGGCTCTGTTTTTTTTTTTTTTTACCTGCAATTGTTTTAGAAAGCATCTCTTACCATCCTGTTCCTCACTTTTTACCTTAATGCTTAATGTCTTGTCATCACCTCTTTAAACATCAGCCTTGACTATCTAAACACAAGAAGTGAATCATGTGTACATCTTCCAACATGTGATCTCCAGGGAATTTACTGAGTGGAACATGTGTGTCAGCAGGCTGGCAGCTGAGCTGAACCCATTAATCCCATTATTTTCTATTTATAACTCTTAATTACAGCTCAGTCAAACCAATAATACCTCTTATTATTGAGAAGAGGACTAAACTGCTATTAACATGGATTTTTCAAGATAAACTGTTTTCTTTCTTATTGTAGAGATTCGGCTTGTTTCAGATGTTAAGAGAGTGAAGTTGAAATAAGGGCTGTTGTTGGACTGTGTGTTTGTCTACAGGTGTCTGGCTGGATGATGAAGGGCTGTACATCTGTGAGGCCAAGAACCAGTTTGGAACCAGCAAAACCGAGGCCAGAGTTAGCGTCACTGGACTGGGTACGCTTGTCTAGGCTCTCTTATCTTTTTGCGCTACCCTACAGAATATTTTAGAAACAATGGCAGCGGCTCCAAAGTCAATTGTAGCCTTAAAATACTTTCACATTTTCCGGCTCTTGTTTGTTATTTATGTCTTTACACTTCCTTTTCCTGCAGAGCCCCCTGTCTTGGCCCAAGGTGCCCCGATCATTACCACTGGAATCGGTCAGTCCCTGAGTATTCCTTGCATGCTGTTGGATGGAATACCTCTTCCAGAAAGACACTGGTCCCAAAATGGAAAACCTGTAAGACTGGCTAGTATTTAACCTTTAGATATATACAGTACATCACACACATAATCTCTGTGTTCCTGTGAGACAGCAGTCCTTTTCCTTCTACAAAGGTTCAGCTGAATGGGAGGATGTTCTTGAGGAGTGATGGCAGTTTGTACATTGAAAGAACCATCCCAGAGGATGCTGGCACGTATGTTTGTGCTGCGGTGAACGTGGCAGGCTCCATGAACATCACAGTCACCCTGGAGGTCCACGGTAAGAGAGTAGGTTAAAAGAACAGTCAGACATTTTGAAAGCTAATTCAGTTTCTTCCCCAGAGTTAGATGAATAGATCAATACGTCACTCATGCTATGAAGCTAGAGCCACCAGACGATAAGCTTAGTTTAGGATAAAGACTGGAAGCAGGGGAAACAGCTAGCCTGTTCTTGTCCCAAGTTAACTTGCTGATACTCCAGAGAGTCACTGGCCCGGCAAAGAAATAATTCTAGTACATAACATTCTATAACACCACAAATCATCATGCTTTACTTTTTTGTTTATGTATGAATTTAAACAAGCAAAGTGTTAATTTGTGAACTTTGGCAGTGCTGATAGGTGGATTTTTTTGCACAAGTCGCTTCAGTGTTTACTGCTCCAGAACTGCCAAGCTACAATGCTAATGTTGCTAGCAGCAGATTGGCTGCATTTACATGCTAATATTTCACCAAGCAAATATATTTTTTGTCTGGTCTCGATGTGGCTAATTTTTTATTGTACAGTTGTGGAAATTCTGAAACATAAGTACTTTGTGTCCAACTTTAAGTTAAAGCGGTGGTCAGAAGTCAGTGGCTTGTTCCCACAAGGGTCATGGCAGCTTAGGTCGAAGTTCAACAAGTTTGAACTTTTGGCACATCCCCACCACAGGCATCCACACACAGCTGTTCAAAAGCCACCACATACATAACAATGACAAGACACATGCAAAAGGTGTTTTTCTGTGATAATGTGAATGTGTCTTTAGTATTCATATTTAGAATCCCGACATGAAAGTGGTATCACTCTTCTCACCTCACTCTCACCAAAGTAAGGTATATGCCTATTTGCCAAAATGCCAAACAATTCCTTTAAGTTCCCTCGCCTAGAAACAGTTTCTCCATACTAGAGACACCGGCAGGTTTGGACAGTCAGGCCAACTATGTGCTGAGTCAGTGTGGAAAACAACAATATTTCAATGACTCGACCACCTGCTGTCATCATAGTGAGAGGGTTCATTTACTGCATGCTTTGACGAAAGGGTCGTTTTGTTCATAGGCATGTAATGACAGACAGGCCAGATTACGGTTCATCATCAGTTTGTAATGAAGAAATGCCTCCAGCACTTATACTGCTGGTTGGCTAAGGCCAGTGATAATGCCGTGGGCCTGCTTCTTCATGGCCAGTCAGACAGCTGTGCTTTGTGACCTACTTCTTCCACAGTGCCCCCTGAGATCAACGCTGGTCCGTACCATTACATAGCCAACGAGGGCGTAGCCATCACACTGTCATGCGAGGCCAGTGGTGTTCCCAAGCCAAATGTTGTCTGGTCCAAGGTAGGATGTCACACTTGTGGCCTAAATCTACATTTTTTTAATGATTGCTTTTGGCTGCATCCCATATACTCATGTATGACTAATTGGGTAGATCTGATTCCCACAACATTATCTAGAGAGGATCACATTTGGCATCCATTCATCTTTAAATGAATCATCATTAAGACTTTGTAAATAATTATTGAAATGATAGCTATATCGTGCACGTTGCAATCAAACAAAAGCAAAGATCAGTATGTAGTCCTGCAGTGGTGATGGTGTGTAGATTTTTTAGACTGTTGAGTTGTTTCAACCATTAATCAGTGGGCTATTAATATAATCAGCACGAGCATAATGATGGTGATGATAATGGTGATGATAATAGTAGTCATCTTCATCTGATAATGCATTGTCTTATGATTTACTACTGTAACTTAAGTTATGTCCCTCATTTATATCTATTAGTGAAAAGGGTCACTTATTTTGGTTAAATTTACATAAATACATTACATACATACATTATTTGTATAATTATTATTTTAAATGTTCCTTTTGGCATATTAATCTAACAACTTAGTTTCAGTTTCTGGCATTATTTTCTCAGATTTGTCAGAATGCTCTAAAAACATCACCAACAATAGCACTTTGCACTGCAATCAAGACTTGATTAACCTGAAAAGGAAGGATGTAACCATGGCAACATTACCATATTGCTGCTTGGCTGTGAGAAATCACACAGTATTTTATTGTACCTTAGAAATCTATTTAAAACCTTTCTTGCAGCACCTTCCAGTACAGCACTTAAAGAAAACCTACCAGACTACGACATGATCATATGAGGCACAATCAAATGATTTATCTGCAAGCAGTTGTTACCCCAAACTGTCATTTATAGAGGACTATGTAATAAATTCAGCCAGTGATTTGACCTTTCCCATGAAGAAATAAACAGATGACACCATTACATAGTCAACATTACTGAATGAAGTCATCGTGCTGTTGTTTCATACATATTGTTGAACTGAGCCAGATTTTTCTTCCTTGCTTTTTTCCCAAACATTTTCAGAGTAGTTCTCTAGAGTCAAGTAAATTTCTTTCCTTGTCAGATAAAAGTGAATCTGTAAAAGCTATTTTATGTTCAAAGCAAGTTCGTGTGCAGCAGGCTGCGTTCTCGTGTGCATGTAATGGGGATGCAGAGTGAGTGTAAAGGGCTGCTCAGTAATTATATTAGACATCAAAGGTCGGGCTGTAAACCTTAAACTAAAGTTGGTGTACCTCTGTTGTTGTGCGGACAGCTTTTATCTTCAGTGTGTTCTTTCTGCTCTTATGCCTGCTGTTCCTCCAGGGGAGGCAGCCTCTGCTCAGGGACCACTCCTCTCTTAAGTTGAATCCTGATGGGTACCTCCACATCCCCCACCCCACCGCTGATGATGCAGGTATCTACATCTGCACTGCCACCAGTCCTGTGGGCTACGCCAGCCGGGAGATCCAGCTCAGTGTCAACAGTAAGGCAAATGAATGTTTGATGATGTTCACCCAAACATAGCAGTGTTTGGTGTAATGATGTCTGACCTCTGTCTACAGGGGATATACAGAGTCAAAAAACAAAGCAAGTTGAAGAAAGAACCTACATGGTTTTCTTACAAATTCTCTCCCCCTTCTCCAGCCATGCCTAAGATAATGGGTGTGAGTGGCCATGACAACACAGTGAAGATGGCTGCAGAGGTGGGAACAGAGGTTGTTCTTCCATGTGAGGCCCAGGGGAGTCCATCTCCACTAGTCACATGGAGCAGAAATGGGCATCCCATCCCCCCCGTCACAGCTGGGTAAGAGGAAGTCTTACCTCACTCAGGCAATGATGCAGTAAAATGAGTTAAACATCGTGTAACAATAGACAAACATTCTCACCATACCTTCCCACTGACTTCGCTAACATCTGACTCAGCTTTTACAAGGGACTCTGACTAACGCTGGCTGCCAGTCAGAGCTGCTGCTAATGTTTGGAGTTTATTTGGTGATGCCTGTTCAAGGGCAGTTAGGCAGCGCTGAAGAGCTGTGTGCGGGCTTCACTTGTTGGCTGAACTGAGGAGGAACATCTGGTCCCCTCATGGTTCACTGATTCCCAGCTTTCATGTGTGGTCACTCTGGGTGCAGACAGGCTGGCTGACTCGGGACACAGACTGGATAGATGACAGACACACTCTCAGAGCCAGACACCAGACTGAATGGTTTTGGGTAGCTAGAAGAATGACGGAGGGGGTTGAAAGCTGTGGTGACTCTCTGATACAGTATTACTTGTGTGGGGCCAGCAAGAACGAAAAAGGTGGGGGTGGATGTGGGGGGGGGGGGGGGGGTGCCAGGAAGAGGGGAGGAAAACGAACTGACAGAGGAAGAGATACAAGCCCTGTCTGCCTGATGTTCGGATTCCCTGGGGTGTTTCAGCAGTAAAACAACATGCTGACTCTTTACTAGTCCTGTCTGATGAGAATAACACATCACTGTGAACAACCCCCACATCAGCCCATGCTTTGCATATGCAGGGCTAGCGGAAACAGGCAAGCCGTCTAAAGGGAGATTTATTCTCTCCAGCTACACTCTGTGGGTCAGAAGAAATGACCAGGGGGTACTGATTGTTGAAATAACTTAAATCAGTGGGCGGTAAGATTTGAGCCCAGTAGTAGCAAAATGACGGGGGGGGGGGGGAGACACAAGGCTATTCAACACAGGGTCTGTGGATTTTTTCAATCTAATCTTAATCCTGATGAGGCCAATTTGTCCCAGTTAGTCTTTGTGTCAGACTGTGTACACAGATGACTTGACACCAATGTGAGGAGTGATGGATGGGCGAGAGGGGTGGTTCATGTCCTGTGTGCTTGAGCTTGTGTCAGTCTTCACTGTGGCACTGCAGAGCAGCCGTGCTGCAGTCTGAGCACAGATTGACCACTGCAGAGTCAGTCATTTGGTTCCAATGTTGAATGTTGCTGCCTCTCCTAAGACTGTTTGAGAAGGTGGGGGAGCGACATTACACCATATGTGCAGCTGAAATAGAGAGCTCTTTGTGCCTCCAGCTCATTTCCACTTACACGAACATGTTATTGTTATAGTTTAGTTGCTTAGCAGACACACTTATCTAAGATAAATCATAGAGGTGTGTTTACATTTGTGTATATTATGCATTTATACAGCTGGATAGCTTCTGGTGCAATTCAGGTTACCTCACAGCACTTTCAAGTTGCTGACCTACATTTAACTACTTTAACCTAAATTTAACTGCTCCTGTTGTTATTGTTACAAAACATGTTTTTGGAGACGAGGCTAGTGTATGCAATCTATCCATCTGTCCACTTGTTTGTGACAAACATTCAAAAAAACAAATGTCTAGTTTGCCATTAACTGCTTCCCACAGCGCCACCATCAGGCCAAGCTTTTATTTTCAAATTATCTATATTTCCTTACCCCTTAGTGATAAGCACACAGTAGTTGCCGCAAACATTACTGTTCCCAGCAGGAAGAAATGCATTGATTTTTGTGAGAATATGACCTTTTCCATGGTGACATCATCAGGTCAAACTTTGGCTACCCTTTTTACACTGTAATTACCGTGGACAATGGTAATTGTGAAAGTAACAACTCACTGGGGAGATTACAAGGCCCTGGCTGAGGCCCAGGCTCCACTTAGTGCTCTCCTGCTAACATAACTTTCGTCCATCACAGATCCATTTTTCTTCATTGCAATTTAACAATACATATGCAAAGACACCATCAACTTAACATTATATTTCAACTGATGTATTCCTGTCACATTTCTCTCGTGCTCCTTTTTGTATTTAGAGCTCAGCAAACCACTTTTGAGGAAAATACAATACAATGTAAGAATTATCTGATAATTTTACATATTAATGAACCACTTCATCAATGACCCTGAGGCAGTAACTGTACTGGGAATTCACACTCTGAATCTGTTCACAAGAAATGTTTTCATCAACTCATCTTCAATTAAAAATAGGAACAGAAGTGAAGCTGCATCTTGAAATTTATCCTCACAGACTCACAACGATCAAGGTTGATATCAAAACATACATTAGAGATTTATATAGTAGTATTGGCTACCCAATACTATAAACACTGAGCAGCCTTTGGAAATATTTTACTATTTATGTGCTCATATAGATGCATAGCTCACAATGAAAAAAAGGACACTAAAGGAAAATGTTGCTTCAAAACAGGGACACCTGCCAAAACACAGCAGCTGTATATCTCAAGTGACTCATGAAGTGTTGTGTTTTCTCCATCTCTTTGTCCTTGACCCCTAACCACTCCCCAGGTTCACTGTTTTGCCTTCAGGCTCTCTGAAGATCACTGATGTGCGCCTGATTGATAGTAAACTATACACCTGCACTGCCGAAAACCCAGCAGGCAACATGTCCATAAGCTACAATTTACACATTCAAGGTAACTCTGTGGGGCTTCTCAGGAAGTTGAACTTATTAGAAACCTTAAAGCTTGAGTTTTCAAAATGCATGAGATATGTAAATAAATAGTTGTGTAACAGATATAGTAAGAGATGTATGTACCATAATTGTTTATGTCCTCAGCTAAGCCCAGGATTCAGACAGCACCCTCCCTCCTGAAAGCCCTGATCGGCCAGACAGTGATTCTGCCATGTGTGGTCCAGGGAGAGCCGAGCCCTGAGGTCAGTTGGTTTCATAATGGACTTCCTGTTGGGGTCAAGAACACTACGCCCCTCAGGATCCAGCAGGTCAGCCTTGCTGACCAGGGCACCTACCAGTGTGTGGCCAGAAACAGCGCTGGACAGGAGACCTTGGAGATCAAGCTGGAAATTCTTGGTGAATATCAGTTCTTCAAATCCTGGTTCTTCACTTTGAGAATAAGCATAATAAATCTCTGTAGTTCACACAGAGTATTGTGAATCTAGTCCATCTATATTGCTTTGTAAGATCTATTTAAATAACCATTTCGTAGCTCTGAACCAATGAACATTTATATACACTGACAGTGTCCCAGTTTTAGGCTCTCCAAGTTTTTAGAGGTGCATTCTCTTGAGGTACATTAGCTTCATCCTCCTAGGGGATAAGGACCCTAGAAATAAGGATACTAGAAAAGAAGAGGTTCATACAAAGTGTTGCCCAACCACGTCAAAAATCAAGTGTAGTTCGTAGTTGGTTCAGACAGCAACAAAGGAAGGCAGACATGAAATTGTTTAAAAACAGGTATATCGCCGCACATTTTCAGACAGTCTCTTCTGGAAGACATTCATAGTGTTGCACTGGGTTGTTCACATAAAAAGTGTCAGAAATAGTTTTGTCAAGAATGAAAAAAGAGAGCTCAAGAGTGAAGTTCAAACCCTGGCTCCTTTGTCAGCTCCTAAGGGCTGGTCAACCACAGTGAAAACTGGGTGTGAATGTCAGATTGTCAGTTTTGGAAAGTTACAAAATGGTCGGCCAAAGCCCAACCATTCTGACTTCAGAAAGTTGTAGGACGCGGTGTCCAATTCTGTTTGACTATCCAACATGCAGTTGTGATGGGAGTATACTGGCCCCTTATGTGGGTGCTTAAACTTCAACAACTTGTGTAAGTTGAGAACTCAGACTGTGGTGGCCAGATGTGCTGAATCAAGCCTTCTTGCCATCAGTAATGGGGTGCTGCAGGGGTCTATTCTTGGTACATTACTATTTACGTTATACATAAATATCATTATTCTTTCTAATCAGAATGTAGGTGCCCAGTTTTGTACAAATGATTTATAAGCCCCTGGTTCTACCTCAACCCAGGCTCCTACTCTTCTTCAGTCTTTGACACTTTCCTGATGTTCCTACTAAATCAGAGACTTGTTTTAAATGTGACCAAGTTCACGTTTATGGAATTAATTGAAAACTGCACTCAAGGTAGATTTGTTTTTATACCCCTTGAAGACTTTAAATCTTTAACATCTGATGTTTCTTTTACAACCCTTGTAATCACTTTTATTAATTCTATTCTTGTCTTAATTGTTGGTTGTCTGGCTTTACACGTGTTGTTGTTGTATGCTGATTGTGTGGGTGTCTGACTATAAATGTTGTTTGTTTTCAGGTCTCCCCTGAGAGAGAGACCTTGATCTCAAAGAGACTAACTGATTAAATATAGCTACTAATTAGACATCAGCCTGGCTGTGGGTGTTAGAGGCTGATTCAGGTCCTCTCTAGCCCTCAGAGGTCAGCCTCCTGGTCAAGGAGTTGGTTGTAGCAAGTCTGAGTGTAAGGTTAATCAGAGATTCGGGACACAGAAGTGAGAAACCAAGAGTAATTTTGTTAGCAGGAATAAGAATAATTACCTAATCACAGAGATGATCTGTTTTACTAATGCTTAGCCCAAGGTTGGTATTAACTGGTTTTAAGTATGACCGTGAGAAGTGTTAACTCTTACACCCAAAACAGACCCTTGAATGCCCTGAAGGCTTCTCCTCACATGCCCACAGCATATACATAACTGACCAACACTCATTACACTTTCAGTTTACTGCCCACTGTCTCAACTGCCCTTGTTCTTTGATCCAGCATTTAACACGTTTTTCTGTCCTCACAGAGGCCCCATCCTTTGCAGAACCTGGAGATGCCATCATGGAGAAAGTAGCGAACAGCAAGGTCATTATCCCTTGCCCAGCTGAAGGTATGAAATGATTCACACATGAGTCAGCCATGGACAGACTGAAAAAAATAGGGCAATGCAAGATCTGGTGTTCAAAAAAGGTTCAATTTACAGAGTGTGAGTAGTTTTTTTTTTTAAGCCTGATGTGGATGTGTCTTTTTTTTAGGTTTGTTTTTATGAGCAAGAGAAAATTCCACTTTAAATGTAGGACAGATATGTGTTTTTGTGCACCATCAAAGGAATGTTTCGTTGTCACTGTAGACTTTTAGTTGTCAAAGAGAGGGAAAAAACATCTTTGCCATCTTAAAAAGGTACAGCTTCTTTTTATCGCAGCACCCAGAGACATGCTGTTGTCTATATTTTTTAACATTTCTTTGCGAACAAGGTGGCATCCCGGGGCTGGGATGTGGAGAACTTGTTATTTTATCAAAACACAGTGAGTGTTGGTGTATATCTGCAGATGCACTGATGGATACTTACCCTCTGAAAGCCCATGCAAACAGGTATTGTTTGTGTGGAGCTGTGCCATGGTAACAAGCTCGGTGAGAGAAGGTGAGGACTGTGTGTAATGTGGAGCAACAGCTGGAACATCAGTCTGCCTGGTGCCTCAGTGAGCCACATCTGCTTTCCTCTGTGCTGGGGCCTGCTGGGAGAGGAATCCTAATTACAGGCTGCTGCTGCTGGCAGATAAAGGACAGAGATGTCTGAGGTGCACCATGAAGCACAGGAAGAGGAAGATGAAGCCACACTAGCCCTCCTTCCACCCGAGTCACACCGGCAGGCAGGCAGGCAGGCAGACTGTACCAGGCCTCAGAGGTGCTCACACAGAAGTGCTTGAAGCTCTTGACACCCTAGAGAGGCAGCTCACACAGAAATTCTTGATGCTCTTGACACCCTAGAGAGGCAGCCGGCTGCAGGAAACAAGTATCCCCTCATTGTTCTCTTGAGATCTGTCTGTATGAGGGAGATAAAGCGCAGTCTGTGCCAGAAGGATATTATTAATTCACCAACAGGCGCATTGCATTTGATAGAGGTAATTATTTGAGAAACACATGGAAGAGATAATCTCTGACTTCGTCAGCCCCAGTAAAATAAATTCAAAGTCTGCTAATGAGATCTGTTAACATCTAAAACAGAACATCTGTACGCATTTCCTCCCAGCAATGAGATAATGAATTTACTTCAGAGCTCCTTAACTGTAAACATGTGTTCAGAGAGCCAAAAGACGATAACATCACCTTTGGTTGTGCTGCATCTCTTGTGGTTTTTTTGGATCGGATTGATTTCCCTACATCGTCTTTGGTGTTTGTATATGTAACACCTCTGTAAATAGCCAGAGCCGTGGCATTTGGATCACTCAACCACACTGCTCTGTCATTGCAACCTGCTTCTCTGTGCTTGTCCTAAGAGTCTGTTGTGTTAAGTGCAAAATCCTCCAACTTTTTCCCCATTCCGACTTCCTCGCCTTGACCATTTCCAGCTCTTTTACACCCAGTAATCCACAGAGCACATCTGTTTCAGGATCCTGAATGTGCGCATTGCTGCCTTTGAACTGCTGGTTCAACCACTCCTATTCTTACTGCTTGAGACTCTTACCTCAGTGTTGGTAATAAATCTTGATCATAGTATTTTAAATCTTACATCTTACATCTCTCCAGCATACAGTGTATTACTTTTTTATGTGTCTCTGACCTTGAAATCTTAAGCCCACAGGCTACAAGGACTCTAACCATTCTGGCATGGTCTCCCCCGCTGTCCAACAGATAAATGTAGAGCTGGCTTTTTCTAGTCTGGGCTGCCTGCCCATTAACTTCTCCTGTAGGGAAGCAGAGAGATGGAAGTATCTTTTCTTTTTGTCAGACGTGATCAATAAAGCTCCTTTTATACTCACTCAGAATCTTTTTCTTGTCCCCGCACCTGCAGGTTCACCTCGCCCCAAGGTACGCTGGTTCAAGAACGGCTTGGAGATACACGCCGAACAATCAGAGTTTTCTGTGGCGAGGGACGGAGCTCTCGTAATTAGCACAGCGTCTGCCAGCCACAGTGGTGATTTCAAGTGTATGGCAACCAATGAGGCAGGCTCTGTGGAGAGGAAGACTAGGCTAAAAGTTAATGGTGAGAATTTAGGTTTTTTCTCTTGCGATAACAAAATATATAGTGCATAGTGACAACACAAATCATCCCTGTACTATTTCAGTTCCCCCAGAGATCCAAGATGATAGCCAGCCACTGAACCTCACTGTCACCTTGAAGCAGCCTCTCACTCTGGGCTGTGATGCCTTTGGGATCCCCTCCCCAACGATCACCTGGACTAAAGATGGTCATCCTGTGAGTTTGTCATCCTGAATCCCCATACTGTATGTCTTGTTGATACCGTCCCCAGCTGTACAATGCCACCAAGTGGCTATCATTTTAATTACAATATGACACCAAGGATGCACTGAACTATTTTCTGCATGTCCAGGTGAACAGTCCAGGGGTGTATCTGCAGAATGGGAATAGGATGCTCAGAATCTACAGAGTTCAGCCTGACCATGCGGGACAGTTTACCTGCACAGCTCAAAACTCAGCCGGAGAGGCCAGGAGAGAATATAACATAGTGGTGCAAGGTGAGCTCATAAAACGACTGTCAAACTGGTATTTAAGCGACGTAAGAACAGAGTGGAAGAAAAGAAAGATGTAATACCTAGTAAATTAAGTAGAGAATTAAACAGGATATTTTTCCTGTCATCAGTGGATTTAAAATCTCCAGGAACGCCCGTCTAAAGCTCCTAAAGAACTTAAACTCTTTAATTAAACTTTAATACTCAATGTACTGTAGCAGACATTCTGACAGTTGTCATTCCCCCCAAACCTACTAAGATTAACCATTAATGTCACTCTTAATGTTTTATTAATAACTAAAATAATGTCCCTCTGTAATCTAGATGATTTTTGTTCTCACAACAGTGATATTGAATTTGAATTAATCATGATCTCATTCAGCATTTTTAGTAATGTCTTACATTTCCTGATGTAAACTATATCTGGTATGTTTTCAAGCTCCACCAGTGATCTCAGGAACATCCCGACTACAGGAGTTAACTGTGGTGCTGGGCCAGGAGGTGGAGTTTCCGTGCAGAGTGAGCGGAAAACCTCCGCCCAGAGTGGAATGGAGCCGTGATGGAGAGTAAGCGCCGCTCAGTTTATTGACGTGGCATTCAGCAGCACACACAGGATGCACTTCCCATGGTATTGATTTGGTCTTCCATTCCTCCCTCTCTGCAGGGTTCTGTCCCGTGACGGAGATCCCCATGTAGAGTTTCTGGAAGATGGCCAGGTGCTGAAGGTGAAGTCAGTAAGACTGAGGGACCAGGGGCTTTACCAGTGTCTGGCCAGTAACAACGCAGGAACTCAGATGCGCCAGTTCAGACTCACAGTGCAAGGTCTCTGCTTTTCTCCTGACTTTATCTTAGACACGAACCATACACTCTCAACCACGCTGGCCGGAATGCAGCTCATTCGCTTTTTTATTTTCTTTCTACGCACAACATCAAAGGAGCAAAGAAAAGAAAACCCACAGTTATCAGAGTACTGATTTGATTTCTTTTCCAGAAGTGCTGTGGTAGCAGTGTTCTTCCGAGAAATTACTGAGCATAATATTTCACATAAACACCTAGCCTCTACAGCGTGATGATCTGACTAACACCACACTGCCTCGCCTAGAGCACATATTGAATTCCCTTTGTGCAGGGGTGTGGAGATTTCTGTGTCACCTAAAGAGCATGTGCTCTAATTACCCAAACTATTGCACACTGCATTTCTGTTTTAGAGGGTCTCCTGCACAAAATGGGTCAGTCCTCTGTGGATCTATTCATTCTGTGCTACGGGCCAGTAAAAACCATACTGGCTGTTAAAAAATAAATGTATTGTTGGTGTTTCTCTCCAGCTCCCCCCACCATCAAGGGCCCCAGTGAGACCTCAGAGGTGTCAGTGGTGCTGGGTTTCCCCACAGTCCTCCCCTGTGACGTTGAGGGCTCACCCACACCCAGTATCACCTGGCTAAAGGACAACCAGCCCATAGTGTCCAGTCCCCAGCTGACATACACCCGCGGTGGACAGGCCCTGCGACTGGGCTCAGCACGGGGAGACAGCACCGGCCTCTACACCTGCAGGGCCACAAATCCAGCTGGCACCGCCATCAAGCACTACTCTCTCAGTGTTCTGGGTAAGACACATCTACACCACTCACAAATTAAACTGGCTCAGACAGAGCTTTTAATGTCCTTCTGTTTTTTTGTTTTTTTTCTCTTCTCATCAGTCCCACCACAGATAGAGGGTGACTCTACATCTTTGACATTTGGTGGTCAGGAGGAGAAAGTGCGGATCAATGGGAGTTTAACTCTCTCCTGCCTGGCCAAAGGTTTCCCTGAGCCCAATGTTAATTGGTTCAAAGACGGACAGGTTGGTGTGTCATCCTAACAGGCTCTGCATCTCTAAAAAACCGCATTCACGTGATTTTAAGGTGATTTTAATGGAGCAAGTTCTACCCTCTATCAGCCTCTACTGGCAACTACAACAAATTACAACAAGCTCAACAGAACATCCTCTTGCACAAACCACCTCCTCTCTCCAGACTCTGTGCGATGAGTAAGCTATTTAATTATAGCAGAGATGTAGAAGAAGTGATTAAACATTATGATGTAAAATTCTTTAATAATACTGCTGCCTGTTATTTCTTCTTTGTGCTTCAGCTACAGTATTAACCCAGACACCTTGATTTTTCTCTGATCAGTATGCGTGCGTGCCTACAATAATGAGCAACAGAAAATGCTGATTAGGTGAATTCATGTAAGATTAGATTTTTGTCTAAATGGAGGTATTGTTTTATTGTTTTAATGTTCTTCTAAAACACAGTACAGGCTGGGAATTGTCAGACCTATACTGATTTTTGAAGTAAGGCAGGGAAATGTTAATGAATGCCTCTCTCTGCTAAGAGCCATATTTCAGCTAAAATTGTACCCTCTGATGTGTTTTCTCCGTCTTTAGTTGCTGACTGGAAACTTCCATACTGGCATTCAGGAGAGTGGCTATTTCCTCCACATAGACAACGCCATGCTGTCCCATGAGGGCCAGTACACCTGTGTCGTCACCAACTCTGCAGGAGAGGACAAGAGAGACTTTCATGTCACCATTCAGGGTGAGTTCGGTTAAATCTGTGTATTTATCTTCAGTATCAGGGGTTGGGGAAATCGTACTTTGTACTTCAGTCGCTTTTTGATCTGATGTTGATGTTGATCTGAATTTAAAATGAAAGAAGTCTCACTCAAACATGCTATTGTCTCGCCAGTCCCTCCAGTCTTCCACAGGGTGACTAACAGAGAAGCAGCCTGGGGTCTGGGACACGAGGGTGACAGTAACAATGAGGACATGGTCGAGAAGCGGGAGGTGGTCCTGGGCCATCCAATCAGCCTGTCCTGTGAGAGTAATGCCATCCCCCCACCAAAGCTCAGCTGGTACAAAGACGGAAGAAAACTCACCTCTGCAGATGGGGTGGAGCTACTTCCAGGTCAGGGGAAACTCTTTCCTGTGTTAAAACCTGTAATGTGGCTGTTATGTATGACTGAGGCTTCACATAAATCTGCTGTTTTACGTGTGGATTTGTCTTCTCAGGTGGACAGGTTCTACAAATCGCCCGAGTGCAGAAAGAAGATGCTGGAAAGTACACATGTCAGGCTGTCAATGAGGCAGGAGAGGACCACATGCACTTTGAACTGGAGATTCTGGGTAACTAGTACATGCACATTTTCTTTGTAATTGAAATGAAAACAGGTGGAAATGAACGTCATTTCTGAGGAAGTCTGTTTTCTTTCTCCTCCTCAGTCCCTCCTGTGATTATGGGAGCATCTGAGGAGTTTATGGAGGAAATGGGAGCTGTGGTCAACAGCACTGTGGTCCTCCACTGTGACGTGACCGGACACCCTGCTCCAGTCATCTCCTGGCTAAGAGATGGGCAGCCGGTACACACAGACTCACAGCACCACATCAGCAAGGATGGGACTCAACTCCAGGTTAGTCTGTTGAATTGTAAACAAATACCAGTGTGTAAACAGATCCCACTGTGACATGTCATATTGAAGAATAACACTTGGATCCCATCTTTCAGCTCCTCAGCGTCCAGGTTTCCGACATGGCTGGTTATTTGTGTGTGGCTGAGAACAAGGTTGGAACAGTTGAGAAGCTGTTCAGTCTGACAGTGCAAGGTAAGAAAAGTTCAAAACTCAAAACACTGTATATTCAACCTCCCAAGTATTCACAAGCACCAATAAAATAATAATTTTTGTTCTTTCATTATTATTATTATTACTATTGGATGTTCTTTCATAGCAGCAGACGTGCTGACTCATGCCCTCGACATGTACAACCCAACTGTTGTATTCTCTTCCAGTGCCCCCGAGAATAATTGGCAGCAAGGAAGAGGAGGTTAGTGTGATCGAGGGCCACATGGTGTCGTTGCTGTGTGACGTCCAAGCGTACCCTCCTCCAGACATCACCTGGACCAGAGACGGGCAGGTCCACTCGTTCAGCACAGGCATTAACATTCTGCCAGGTCAGCTCTCAGCCACCCGCAAATCCCAGATAAATCTTATGTCAGGAGCATTTCCTTTGTGTGAATCTAATTCTGGCACAGATATTACATTTCACATCATTCTTTATATACTGTTTACAGGCGGGCAGATGCTACAGTTGTCCCGGGCAAGGCTGGAAGATGCAGGCCAGTATGTGTGCACAGCCACCAACTCAGCAGGCCAGGACCAGAAGACTATTCTCCTCAGTGTTTATGGTAAACAAACATACGGTGACACATCTGCATAATTCATCTACATATGTATATACAGATGAAAAAATCTTAAAAGATTGTTTAGGCAAAAGATCTGTTTACCTCAAGCCAGCTGTGACCATGAATAGTTCAGATGTGAATCATACCAATTCTGAATGATTTAAACTGAGATCATGTGCTCTCTGTACGTGCAAACCAACAGTCCTGCCCACCCTGAAGCCCCATCTTGTTGATGAGTCAGACTCAGTTACCCCTCAGGTTGGCTCCTCGGTCACCCTGAGATGTGAAGCCCACGGTGTTCCCGAGCCTGAGGTCACATGGTATAAGAATGGGCTGCAGTTGGCCGCAGGGAATGGACTGAAGATGGATCGTCACCAGCTGGAGATCATAGGAGTTCAGGTCGGGAAAAATGTTTTTCTCTCTGTGGAGCTTTTGAGAGGGGTCCCACTTGATTTCCAGCCTTTACATGCTAACATATTAAATGATTAGAAGTACACATATTTAACCTGTTACAAGACACTCCCATTTTGGTGCAAAAACCTGAAAATAATGTGCCTGAAATAAAACCTGTCAACCTTGGTCTCACTTGAAAGGTAAAAAGTGAAAGAATTGAGTATAAGAGATACTGAAGTTAAAGAGCCAGAAACATTTTCCCTCGCCTTTATTTGGCATAAAAATGGAATAAAAGGCCTTGCACAGACAGAATCAGGAGACTTAGAGCTTTCAAAGAATTTATAATTGACAAAGTAGTGTGAAGACACACCTGAAGTAGAGCTACCAAGAGCTAAGGTGTAGTTTAAAGGGTTAACTTTCAGACATTCATTCTATAAAATACACAGACTAGGAAAGCAAGAGATATTGCTGCATGTGTGACAAGATGCAGCACTCGCCCTCTCTTTGACCGGGTGCATTTGAACTCTGTTCTAAGTTAATTTGCCTGAATTAGAACACATGCACCAGCAAGCATAGCAGGAGAGAGCCTTGTCCTTTCTTTGCCTGTGCTCACAAGCCTCCCTCCCCACAATGACCTTCTTTTTTGGTTCCTAGATGGCAGATGGTGGCACTTACACTTGCAAAGTGTCTAATGTGGCTGGTCAGGTGGACAGGACATTCAGACTGGCAGTTCATGGTGAGAATACCTCTGCTCAATTCTCAAATTAACACTTAAAACAACTGGGAGTGGTTATATTCTACAAATATATTTCCACAGTTCCACCTGACCTTGCCGGGCCTCTCCGGGAGTCCCTAAACTACACGCTAGGCTCGCATGTGGGTCTGCTGTGTGAGGCCACAGGGGTCCCTGTCCCCAGCATCACCTGGCTCAAAGATGGAACCCCTATTGGTAAGGATAGGGCAATGACAGGGGTGATCGTAATGGTATGGATTTGCCATGCATGACAGCTCGTGTACGTGAATGTGTTTGCTGTGCAGAGAGCAGTCTGCAGTGGCAGTGGTCCATTCGAGGGAACCGACTGGAACTGGGGCCTCTCACTCTGTCTCATGCTGGAACTTACACCTGTGTGGCCAAGAACAGTGAGGGCCAAACACAGAAAGACTACACCCTCACAGTGCAGGGTAAAGAGTTCGCAATTTGAGCAAGATGAGATCCACTCATCCTTGAAAACTGTACATATCATTTATGTAAGGAAAAGTTTTTCAGTGGTATTAAAGTGTAATCCTTATCCTAATCAGTATCACCCACCATCCTGGACTCTGACCACCCCTCTGAAGTGAGTGCGCCCGTGGGAGAGGAGCTGACCCTGGAGTGCCGAGCAACTGGAAACCCCACACCCCACCTCAGCTGGCTGAAAGATGGAGTGACTTTAGAGGGATCAGACACTCGTCACATCGCGTAAATCATTCACAGTTACTGCCAGCGCTTTACATGCACACACAATTAATGCGAATTAAGAGTAATGACAATTTTTCTGCAGCACCTTTTGTTCAGTCAAAGCTGTTGAATTTGTTTTATAAGCAGCAGGAGAATCGATCAACACCCTTCCCTAAAGGTTTGGGAAATTACAATATTAATCATCATCGTCAAAGATAATGTGCATGACAAAAGGATGTGTGGACAGACAAATGGAGTCGTTTATAGTCCCTGGCCTAATTTCATCATTGGGAACAGTAAGAGCAGCTGTTTTACAGCTGTTCAGCAGCTTAAATGGTCATCACAGCCACATCAGCCAGAGAAAACAAATGTCTGTGTGTGTGTGTGTCTGTGCGTGTGCGTGTGTGTGTGTGTGTGTGTGTGTTGGTTTGTGTGTTCGCATGACTGTGAGAAAATCGTGGGACGATGATGATAATAATGATGGGAAAGTAATTCTGAGGTTCAGAAGTGCAGTGAACAAATAATTGATGCTGGTTGGGACATGAAAGATGGAAAAATGGATTAAGTAATACATGGTGTTAATGTGAAAACATAAAGTGTCTTTGTAACCTGGCAGTGTGACCCCTGATGGCAGCACGCTAACATTACTGAGGCTGAGTTCTGAAGATTCTGGGACATACACCTGTTTGGCCGTCAGCCCGGTGGGACAGGAGAGCAAATTCTACACCCTCTTTGTACTCGGTCAGTTCGATCATTTCAATTGTGCAGGTGCGTTAGCGCTCAACTTTCTGAGGGATTTTCTATAAATCAGTTTGATTTCTCACAGTGCCGCCATCTATCTCTGGTGAGACCACTGTCCCCAGGGAAGTGCAGGTGACACAGGACAGCGCTGTGACTCTGGAGTGTCAGGCAGCAGGAAACCCTCCACCTCAGATCAGCTGGCTGAAGAACGGACGTCCACTGCTCCTCTCTCCCCGCGCTCGCCTCCTCTCTGGTGACTCTGTGCTGAGGTCAGTTTAGAGAGAGAAAGCTGACTACAGACATGCTTATTTTGTGAAGAGCTCACATGTTTACAGGTGAGGTGATTAAATGTTAAATGTTCTCTTTCTTTATGAAAAAGGATTTCTCCTGTGCAGCTGTCTGACTCTGGAGTTTACACGTGTGCGGCTCGCAGTCGAGCTGGTCTTGCTGAGCTCAGCTATGACGTCCAGGTCCAAGGTACAGTCATAACATACCGCCTTCTGGTTTTCCCTGGAGCCGATACTGTGTGTAGCATTTTGGATCTGAGGGTTTTCTACAGATGTGTGTTTGTATGATCCCCAGTGCCCCCAGGTGTGGATCATGTTGAACCAGTGGAGCCAGTTACAGTAGTCCAGGGATCCTTGGTAACGTTAACCTGTGAGGCACGTGGTGTTCCCCCACCCACACTAACATGGATGAAGGACAGCCAGCCGCTGTCCCTTCACCGTAACCTGCTGCTGGACGGACAGGAGACGCGGCTGCAGCTGCCTGACGTGGCTCCTTCAGATGCAGGCCTCTACAGCTGTGTGGCCAGTAACCAGGCTGGAAGCAGCACAAAGAGCTTTAACCTCACCGTGCTCGGTAATCCCATAACTTCATATATTTAAACTATCTCTTTAAAACCTTTATTTAATGTATTTAAAGTTGTTGTAAGTTTTAAGTCATAGTGAAAACTCCTTGAGCAACTGATCCAAAACTTTCTACTTTCTAATCCAGAGCCCCCAAAGATATCCAGCTCCAGCTCTCCAGAGGAGCTGACCATAGCAGCGAACAGTCCACTGGAGCTGGAGTGCTCCGCTGTGGGAGTCCCACCTCCCACCCTCAGCTGGCTCAAAGATGGTCGCCCATTAGAAGGGACTGACATTGTTCAGCAGGATGGACACTTTGTCAGGATCAGCAAAATTCAGGTAAATTATAGTCTGACAATATCTGATAATATTACAAAAGATGTAAAAAAGCACAATCATTCAAAAAGTTGGAAGTTTTAACAGCATCATTCCGGGCAAATACAGCATTGTAATGTAAGAGCCACTTAAACTGATTAATGCCGTCTCTTTAAAGGTCGAGGATGCAGGTCTGTACACCTGCTTGGCCAGCAGCCCGGCTGGAGAGGATGGAAAAAACCACTGGGTCCGAGTCCAAGGTGACAGAAGCTGTTCTTGTGTGTTGTTCCAAGCCCCCCCCCCTTTAACTTCCTCCTCTCCTTGCACCTAGGGCTTGATATGTACTGTACTTTCAGGAGTTTAAAATCTGTGTTTGCAATAAAGCGAAAACAGACTTGGTCTGGTTTTCATGTGGCACATTTATATTGTGTGCATTGTTATGTGTGTTATCCTCCTCTGCTGTGGCACACCCAGCTCAGCTGACTCATAACACTGTGTGAATCTTACAGCACACTGTTCTTTTTAACCTTTATGTTCTGTGTGGAAAGCTGAGCATGTGCTTTTTTAGTGCCAACATGATTTTTACACTTTATCTGTTCCATGTCTTTATCTAGTTCTTTGTTTAAAATGAGCACTTAAGGCATATAGAAATTCTTTCTCATAGTAATCGTGTGTGTGTGTTACCACTGGTATCTTTTTGTAATTCACCACTTAATAATCAGTGGTTATGTTTCAGTGCCCCCGACCCTGCTTGGCTCTGGTGACGCGAGGACATTGACAGTGCCAGTTAATGGACATCTGACCTTGGAGTGTCTGGCTGACAGTGACCCCCCTCCCAATATAGAGTGGTACAAGAATGAGGCCAAACTGCAGGTACAGAGTCAGGGAAAACGAAACAGATGCTGAACTGAAAGCCATCTCTTCTGACTCACGCACTTTGTCTCCTTTCCTACCCTCCTATTGCTATTTCAGCCGGGGGGTCGTATCCAGCGGCTGGCGGGGGGTCAGTACCTGGAGATACAGGAAGTCAGGCCTGAGGACAGCGGCCAGTACAGCTGTGTGGTCACCAACATGGCTGGAAGTACCAGTCTCTTTTTCACAGTGGAGATTCTTTGTAAGTGTACTCGTCAGTAATCAATTCAAAATTGTTTTACTTGCTCAACCCAAGTCCAATCTACATGGATATGTCACTTTTTACTTCTCTAGTACCACCAGTGATAAAGGAGAGCGGTTCATTGGTGACTGCCCACGTGGGCCAGGAGGCAGTTTTACCTTGTGAAGTTGAAGGTGACTCTTCACCTACAGTCATGTGGAGAAAAGATGGCTTCCCCGTGTCTCAGGATAACAATAAGTACGTCCTAAGATAACAACAAGGGCAACCTGACTGTATCTGTAATACTACTACTCAAACAGACACAGATGCACACTTTGTTGTCTCTATCCATTCATCCATCTTTTAATCGTCTATTTGTTTCAGGTACATGTTATCAGAGGGCTCCTTGCATATACATGGGGTTCAGTTGAGTGATGCTGGTCGATACTACTGCACCGTGTCCAATCAGGCTGGCTCAGATCACCGGAGAATGGATCTGCGGGTGTTTGGTAAATATAGCAAAGGAAAATACAGAAGTTATTTTATGTCTCTGTGGTGTTTTCTCTGTGATTTTGAGTGTTGGCAGTTCTTTGATTTTAGCATAACTTGTGCTTAAATATACAATCACTGTAACTGAAGCTGTCCTGTCTCTTATTAGTGGGTCCTTCAATCAGTCCGGGTCCATTCAATGTGACAGTAAGTGCAGGGATTAGAGCAGTGCTGAGCTGTGAGACTACAGGTATACCCCCACCTAAAGTGTCCTGGAAGAGGAACGGCACTCCTCTTGATATCAGTCAGCTGCCTGGAGCATACAGGTAAAGACTACGGCTGGACTCCCTTTGAATACACAACATGTATGATTCACTCTCACAGCTGTAAAAAAACATAAAAACTGGTGCACTTTTGTTTTGTTTTTGTGTCCAGGATACTGCCCTCAGGGTCCCTGGTTCTTTTGTCCCCATCCAGTGAGGATGAAGGTTACTTTGAGTGCACTGCCGTCAATGATGTAGGAGAAGAGCGCAGGGTCATCGAGGTCATCGTGCAAGGTATTCATTTGGAGGTTTTTTTGTGTTGTGTAGAAAGGCAATTCAGATGATTGAACTGATGCATTTTCTATTTTCTTTTTTAGTCCCACCATCTATTGAAGACGATGCCACAACAGTTACAGCCGTGAAGATGTCTCCTGTGGTGTTGCCTTGTCATGTACAAGGACGTCCTCAGCCCACCATCACCTGGACAAAGGGTGGTGCCAAACTGGGCGCCAGAGGAGGAAGTTATCGTGTCCTTCCCACTGGTAAGACAAAATGTCTGAGTAAACGCAGTGATTTTATACACTGTGGTCTACTCAAACAATAATGCCACATGGCAAGCATCATATTTTTTTTTCTCATCAGATGTGACATTTAACTATTAATCTCTACTCATTTTCTATGCAGGAGTGTTGGAGATCACGGCTGCTGTGCCAAGTCATGCTGGCAGGTACACATGCTCAGCCCGCAACCCAGCTGGAGTGGCTCACAAACATATCTCTCTCACAGTGCAAGGTTGGCTCTCACAGACTGGCTGCAGGTCACTCTGCAAATGTAATGTGCTAGAATGCTCATGATAAAACATATAATCCCATTTGACAATGTATTTGTTCTTCTATGCACTTAGAGCCTCCAGAGATCAGACCGATGGCAGAGGAAGTACAGGTGGTGTTGCATCATGGGACCATTCTACCCTGTGAGGTTCAAGGCCTCCCTAGACCATCCATCACCTGGCAAAGAGAGGGAGTTCCCATAGCAGCAGGTATTTATGTATAGAATATTAGCACAACTTTGAACACTCGCTATAAATACTGACTGTCCTACACATGTGACTGTGATTTTATATTTGATCACAGGTCACAGACTGGCTGTGCTCTCAAATGGAGCCCTGAAGTTCTCTCGTGTCACGCTGGGTGATGCGGGGACCTACCAGTGTCTGGCAAAGAATGACGCTGGTGTAGCTGTGGGCAGGACCAAACTAGTCCTTCAAGGTAAAGTGGTGGTTTCCCCATGTTTATTTCTCTTGATGAAACTGTACAGTGTCACAGTGACATATGCAAAGAAACAAAAGCCCTTATTCCATACTGATATAAACTGGTTGCTCCTAATTCCCCAAAAGCAGTTTTTGGCATTCATAACTGAGTAAATAACTGTCACCCCATGTCTCTCCAGTTCCACCGGTGCTGAGTGCGCCTCGTGTGGAGTACACTGCAGTGCTTGGCCAGTCAGTCAGTCTGGAGTGTGTAGCTGATGGGCAGCCTCAACCTGAAGTTACCTGGCACAAAGAGAGGAGGCCTGTGGTCGACAGCGCTCATATACGTATCTTTGCCAATGGAACTCTGGCAATTACTTCAACCCAGCGCAGTGACGCAGGCCTTTACACATGTACTGCCAAAAACCTCGCCGGCAGAGCCAGCCAGGACATGAGGCTGGTTATTCAAGGTGAGTGAAGACTTTATGATTATTTAGACTTTAACATGTTTAAAAGTTATATTTATAAACTAACGATGTTATTGCATTACAGTCCCGCCCATGATTCCTCCTGCGCAGACAGAACTCTCAGTCATTCAGGGATTCCAGGCGCTGCTGCCATGTGCTGCTCAGGGTTCACCTGAACCCAGAGTATCATGGGAGAAGGATGGTGCCACAGTGGCCAACCTTCCTGGCAAATTCACTGTCCTGCGATCAGGAGAGCTGATAATTGAGCGAGCTGAGGTAAAATTCATATTCTTCACTGCATTATAAACTACGTCTCCCTCCCGAGTCTGGGTACAAGAATCAGTATTGACTGCTTTCTTCACACAGCCAGGGGATGCTGGTGTGTTCACATGTGTGGCCACCAACGTAGCAGGCTCTGAGAGGCGAGACATCCGCCTGTCCATCAACATGAGGCCTGCCTTCAAGGAGCTGCCAGGTGATGTAACCCTGAACAAAGGACAGAGTCTGGCTTTGTCCTGTCATGCTCAGGGGACACCTTCTCCTGCCATCTCCTGGACTGTCAACAACAGTCCCTATGCAGGTATTGTTTTCCATTTTCTCACTTAGAGGGCTACACAACACCAGCTGCATTACTTCTTTTACTTATACATTATTCAAACTTTTTCATATTCACACAGCTTGGTGTTGTGACACTTAATCTAATTCAGTACTGAGGGGTGAAATTGTAGTATTTCCACTGCGTTCAAATGTCAACATCAACCATGTTATGCCCAGATCCATCTGACACTACTGATTAAAAATGTTCCAGGTGCCACTGTGGACGAGGCTGGCAGGAGCGCCATCATCATTGACAATGTGACTGTGAGTGATGCTGGGACGTACGTGTGCATAGCAGAAAACAGCGTTGGCTCTATCCGAGCTCTCTCATTTGTCCGCATCAGAGGTGAGGTTTTTGTCAAGGATTAGTCAGAGCTACCAGTTGGACTTTCAACAGATAATATCAATTTTAATACATGTCATACTTATAAACATGTGCTCTCTGTCTGCAGAGCCTCCGGTGTTGAAGGGTGAAGCCCACATGTCTCAGACAGTTATCCACGGTGGCTCGGCCATCCTCGACTGTCCAGTCCAAGGAGACCCCAGCCCGGTCCTCCGCTGGCTCCGGGATGGAAAACCCTTGCACCGCTCCCTCCGAATGCAAGCACTTCACAACGGGTCCTTGGTCATTTACAGCATCACTGTAAATACAAAGTTTACTTTGCTCCTTTTCCTTCTTATATTTTACAGCAGACCTCTTTAGAGAAGTTTTGTTAAACCAAGTCACTCAAGTTTGAATGATTAACCCCCCCTGAGCACACTACTTGCATCAATAAATGTTTTATGTCTCGGAGAACAATGGAGCAGTATTCAACCTATCCAAGCTTCATCTGCAGTCCCCTTGGGTGAAGGAACAGTGTGTGACTGTCCTGCAGCGTCCTACTTCCACCTAAATCAGATTCAGTTCAGTCAGAGAGGCTAACAGCATTAGCAACAGAGGGAGGAGATGAACAGAAAGCTTGATGTTCCCAGACTCTGCCCCTCTTTCCTTAGCCTGTAACCTTGTTAGGTCTCTAACTGCTGCTGTAATTGCACAGCCTGCAGCTGAGACTTTCTCACAGACAGATGACTGTCCTTCCCACAGAGCACTCTAATGTGAAATTTCCTCTCCCCGGTCCAATAATATCTATTATGACACACTGAAATCAAGTCTCAACTGCCCAGCAGAAAATGTCAGATTTTTTGCTATAATGTCAACTTTCTTTTACCATAAGACTATAGGTGATCTAAGAGAGTTTTGTCCCAGGGCTTTGTGGCTCTATCAGAGGATAACTGTTCTTCAGAGTGACAATTAAACCAAACTCTCCTTTACCCGTTTGATCGACAGGCTGCAGATGAAGGAGAGTATCAGTGTGTGGCTGAGAGTGAAGCTGGAACAGCTGAGAGGGCCATTACTCTCAAGGTTCAGAGTGAGTTCTGTGCTTATAATTGCAAATAGTGTAACATGAACATGAACATGAATTTAAAAAGCACACACAAGCCAGTGCCCCTCACAGAGTCTGAATCATTACTCAACTGTCTTCTCATCCTCTTCTCACACAGTCAATGGAGGCTACTCTAACTGGCAGGAGTGGAGTCCATGTAGTAGCACCTGTGGACAAGGTTTCCAAGAACGAATCAGATTATGCAACAACCCAGAACCAGCAAATGGTGGCCGGTCATGCAGCGGCCCCAGTATCGACTCTAGGAAATGTCATGCTGGTCTCTGTCCAGGTGTGAATTCATTTTTTAGTTCGTTAGTTTGTTTTCCTACACTTCATTTTATTATATTCATTTTCAATGCCATCGCTTCAGTGCTTTATAACATAAAACCAGCATAATCTCAGTCTATATCAGTGCCTATGCATTATTGCACTGTATGTTCTTATGTGTATGAATAAACAGAATATTATGAAGGTTACCTTTACATACAGCATACACACACCAAAAGGACATTTCCCTATGTATTTGTAAAGAGATGTGGTTTTAATACACATGTATCATTCAGAATCTGAAATTGAAGACTGTTATAAATGATTACAGATTACTCAAGTGCATGTAAACTCACTACTTCTCTTCTTGGTGTGTTTGATGATGAAAGGAGAGACTCCTCGCAAGACCAGAGGCAGCCTGATAGGCATGGTGAACGAGAGGGAGTTTGGAGTGTCCTTCCTCGAGGCCAACATTACAGACAATGAAGAAGAGGGGAGCAGCACTCTGCAGGCACGCCTGGACAACATCCCTCCCAGTGTGGGTAAGTGATCACACAGTATATCCCCTGGGTTGATATCTTTCATTGTACATTTTCAGTCAGAGAGAAAGTAGATTTTGGTTTTGTTTCTGCTTTTACTTTCTTTTATTAAATTACTTTTCGACATAGGAAATGTGAACAGATTTTAGGTATTAAATTTTACAAAAGGAGTTAGAGCATATTTTGGGGATCTAATCCTCCTGTTGTTTAGACTGTACTGTATATCTACGGTGCTGTAGAAGGCCCCAAAAAAAGTTGGTGCTGTTTTATTGTAGGTCCCTTGCTGCGGGTGCTGGTGTCTGTGTTTGCTCCCATCTACTGGACCACTGTGCTGCAGAGCGGAGAAGCCAAGAATGGCTACTCCTTCACTCAGGGCCAGTTCAGACAGGAGTCTCAGCTGGAGTTTGAGACTGGTGAGTTTTATACTATTTGTAGTTTACAAAACAAGCAGCAGATGGCACCGCTGACTTCCACTGACATGCACAAGTTTACACATGAAGGCTATTACTTCAATTTCAGCATGCTTCCTTCTGCTTGTAAGTGAGTGATGTCTTTACTGTTTTTTGATCTCACCAAACAGGGGAGATCCTTCGTTTGACCCACGTGGCCAGGGGTCTGGATTCTGAGGGAGTTTTACTCATTGACATTGTAATTAACGGATTTGTTCCCCCTTCGTTAACATCGTCTCATCTGAGCCTGCAGGTGTGTTCACTGCTGTTATTACAATGTGTCTTTAAAGACCTCAAATATGTCTCACTACAGAACTTGTTGACACACTTAAGCTCCTAAATTTCTCTGACTTGATTTCATTTGTGTCCCGCAGGAGTTTGACGAGTCATACGTGCAGACGGGCCGAGGGCAGCTGTACTCGTGGTCATCGCAGACCCACCAGAGAGGAGGAAACCCCATGGTCCTACGCTGTAATCACACCATTATTTACGAGGGCCAGGAGGAGCGCGAGGGCCCTCTGCTCCAGTTGCTCAAGGTCTCTGGGATGAACAGCGTCTACAATATGTTCACTCTCTCTCTGGACTTCCACATCACTGCCAGCCTTCTCATACCAGGTCAGGGGTTAAAATGAAAATGATTTAAAAGTACACCACATGAAGTACTGGATCTAAAGTGTTGAAGCAGCTAACACCAACTTCACTCTCCGTTTGCAGAGGGTTATGGAGACACATGCCCTAAAGGTTTCATTCTTGACACAGCTTCTTACTGTGCCGGTATGCTGCTTTCTTTTTTTTTATGCCTCATTTATCTTTTGGCAACATTTGTGTTTGAGAATTTGTCACTGTACCAGTTTTATTATTGCGACACAATGTGTTCTTGTTAGATGAGGATGAGTGTGCGCTCCAGTCTCCCTGCTCTCATTCCTGTAACAACATCATGGGAGGCTTTTCCTGTGCCTGTCCCTCTGGCTTCACCATCTCTACAGACACCAACACATGCCAAGGTGAGACACAAACAACACGCCTGCTGGAGGTTTTGTGAATTACCAGGTATACAATGATTAAGTGAAGAAAAAATAACCTTTATCTAATCCCCTGCCTCAACATTTGGCCTTACTCTACTGTTTCACTTAATACCATCCAGATATTGATGAGTGCTCTCAGGGCTCACACATGTGCCACTACAACCAGCAGTGTGTCAACACTGTGGGCACATATCGCTGCCAGGCCAAGTGTGGACCAGGATTTAAGCCCAGCATCACGGGAACCAGCTGTGAAGGCAAGTCACTGTTAATCACCGTTAAACCACCTGCTCAACACTTCATATGGAGGCATAACAACACAACCATACTGTAGCACAGTAGATTCATTAAGCCAGATGCGTCAACTGTTTGTTTCAGATGTGGATGAATGCCAGGAGTCGGCTCTCTCCCCATGCCAGCATCAGTGCCTCAATACTCTGGGCTCCTACCGCTGTATCTGCCACCCGGGCTACCAGCTGTCAGGTCATCGCTGCATCGGTCAGTCAGCTACTATTTAGACTTCCACAGATTATACCGAGTTTACAGAAGTCATGCAAATGCAATTTAAATTTTCAAATCAAGACTTGTTAGATTAAGGAGATTTAAGATCCATCTGAATGTCTGTATAACTGGAATACTTTTAGAGGCCGGTGATAACTGACAATCAATAACAGCTCTATTGTAATGGTTGCACTTTTACAGATATCAATGAGTGCATGAGAAATGTATGCCCAGCTCACCAGCAGTGCCGTAACACAGAGGGAGGATACCAGTGTTTCGACAGCTGTCCAGCTGGCATGACCAAAGCAGAGAGTGGAGCCTGCATGGGTTAGTGGCTTTATTTCTTATCCACTTTGTTTTCCCCAGAGGGTACTAAATGTTCTGTTCTAACACACATAAACCATTACCACATTCGTTTGGAGACATTAGCATCAGAGTCTAGATTTGGAAGTTCCCACCTCCAAGACAATACCTGCTCTGTCTACGTTAGTATAATCAGTAAAAGCCAACAGCACTGGGGATAAGACTGGCAGCTTCTAACAACCTCAAACTGCATTTGAAGTCACGTAACACCCGGTCAGATTTTACAGGATTGTTTTAGGGAGCGAAACAGCAAGAGGTCACATCTTATCCTTCACAGAGACAGAAAGAAAAAAGTCTTTTAATTGTCACCATTAATTGTCACCAAGAGAGAATCTTTGACCAAAGAAACAAAGATCCTCTTTATAACAGGATGTATAATTTAGGAAACTCTGTTGTCCTAACAGCACTGCTGACATGAGATGGAGGCTACCAGTCATCTCAGCAATTGTCTCAATAGCTGTTATATTTTTGTGTTGTTTGTATTATTTATATTTACAGTTACAGCTTGATTTTTTAAAACACTCAGGATTTACAAAATTTGAGTCAGTTGAGGAGAGGAATTACAAGAAACGCAAACGAAATGCTGTGTTTTGCGCAAGCTCGGCTAACATGTTTTCAACTGTATATTTTTCAGATATTGACGAGTGCCAGGATGGAAGTCACATGTGTCGCTACACTCAGATCTGTCAGAACACAGTCGGAGGTTATGGCTGTGTGTGTCCCAGAGGTTACCGATCTCAGGGAGTAGGCCTCCCATGTCTGGGTACGATATCTGCTGCGTGTGTTTTATTATATAATTCACCAATGACGCTCTAATTGGGAGCACACATTATAACCAATGCGAGTCTTGTTTTACCTTTCAGACATTGATGAATGCCTGCAGACACCAAACCCTTGTGCCTATCAGTGCCGCAATGTGCCCGGCAGCTTCAGGTGCCTGTGCCCTCCTGGTACTGTGCTGCTCGGGGACGGGCGCTCCTGTGCAGGGCTGGAGAGAGGCCAGACCTTCACTAATGGGACCAGAGTCAGGGCAAGACTCCGCCCACAGCTAGTGTCATCTCTAGGCAGGCCAATCCTCTCCCGTTCTCACGGAGCATCTCGCATTACCAGGCAGAGCTGTCCTGTGGGGTACACCAACAGAGACGGAACATGTGTTGGTGAGTGTGCACTTCAAACATACAGCGTTCAAAAGCAAAAAGCAAAATGGCCACATCGTACTGTCTTGTCAGCACCTTGAGTCTCACACTTTCATCCTCGCATCATTCTCTGCACAGACGTGGATGAGTGCCTGCTCAGGAAGCCGTGCCAACACGAGTGCCAAAACACCATTGGGAGTTTCCAGTGCACGTGTCCCCCAGGTTACCAGCTCTTACCCAATGGCAGGAGCTGTAAAGGTGAGGGTCTTCCTAACTACATGCATAACTTTCATCCTTCCTCTAACTGAATACCGCTAACTTCATATCCACTTTCTCTACCGTTAGACATTGATGAGTGCGTAGAACAAGGCATCCAGTGTGGACACAATCAGATGTGTTTTAATACCAGAGGAGGATACCAGTGCCTGGATACACCCTGCCCTGCATCGTACCAAAGTGGAGGAAGCCCCGGGTAATTTGCATAAATACTAAAAGTATTGAACAGTGTTAAATACAATGATTAGGCTTTAGATACTCTACATATCCATGAATTTTTGTAGCTGTGAGATATTGTAATGCTATGTGTCAGTGACTCTGCTCTTTCCTGTTGACTTTTAAAGGACCTGCTACAGGCCCTGCTCTCTGGACTGTGCCACAGGAGGCTCTCCTCTGCTCCTGCAATACAAGCTGCTCACTCTCCCCTCCGGCATTCCAGCCAATCACAATGTGGTACGACTGTCGGCTTTCTCAGAGTCGGGCATCCTGCAAAAGCGCACGTCGTTCACCATACTTGAGCAAGAGTCAGAGACGGGTGTGATGGGCCGGGTGTTTGGCATCAGAGATGAGGCCGGCAGGGGGATCATCTTCACCTTGAGGGCTCTGGACAGATCAGGACTGGTGCGGCTCAAGGTGCGGGCCACCACCATCTCGCTGCAGGGCCGCATTACCTACCAGAGCATCTTCATCATCTACATCTCCATCTCATCATACCCCTACTGAGCCTCTGTGCTGCTTTACAGATGACTCTGCCCCCATGTGGCCGCTTGGATGCCTCTTACCCACAAGGCAGTTCCCAAAAAACAACCTTGTGCCTTGGACACAATTGGCCATGCAAAGAAACATAAAACATAAGAAGGACATGGTTAGAAAGTGGATTTCATGGAGATGTGTACCCCCCCCCCCCCCCCCCCCCGTGACTAAAATGTCACAATGGAAAAAGTTCTGAGAGAAAAGACCTTCCTTTTTTTAATTGTTGCCTTGAGTGGGATCTGCCGAATAAATTATAGAGCAGATCATACTCAACTGAAGACATCTGAAACATCCTGGATGAACACAATATGTTGTTCATTGTTTGACCATATGCTTTATTTCTAATCAGTATCTGAAAATGCACAATGCAAAAAAAAAGAAAAAAAAAAGAAAGTAATATCAACCAAGCACTGAAGTTATTTAGTATCCATCAGGATACTACTCTCTCTCATTTTGTATGTTAGTTTCAAATGTCGATTATCTAATTCTGGGACAGATTTATTCTCATATGAAGATATGTTTGCTGCCCGCACTTGAAAATACAAGCCTATTACAAGCCTTTCCACAACTATGAAATTGTAAAATGTTTCCCCTATTATTTTAATTTATTTAAATCATTTGAACACATCACTGGTTTAAACGTCCTCCTGACACAGAGGGTTTGAGCTCATAAGGATCTACTGGCATTTTAATGACAAACCTTCAGTGGCTTGTAGCTACCTAGCTAGCAACAGTGTTTCATCTATCGTATGTGTTTTTGTACTCTTTTATAACATTTTTTTATCATGTGAAAAAGTTTTAAGGTGCTATTCTGAATGTACTCGAGTGTTTTGAGTGGTGCTGGTGTTACCAAGAAAACAGGCATGTTAGTCACAAATACCACAGAGTTGGACTGCACTTACAGTTTCTACAGCGTGGCCTTAGCTACAAAATGGCATGTCTTTTCTGCATTCATGATGCTAAACACATTGTTTGGAATAGCTGCTGTTCAGTAATCAAACATGTGCCATCAATCTTCCAATCTGTGGAGGGAAGTTTTATGAAAACCATGAAATGCTCACAGTTGCAGTAAAATGTTTGCCCTACTCTTGCAGATTAAACTAATATTTCTCTGTTGCTGTAAATGAGTGTCAAATATTTGTAGAAATAAAATGAACACTTTTGTCATTGTCTGTGTTGTTACCACACAACAGTCTCAGTCAATCCTGGTTATATCCTAGTGTAAAACCCAGACTAACACTTTACAAACAGCATTTCACAGCTGACAAACAACATTGCTGCAAAACATGCATCATTAACCATTATTAACCAAGCATACATAGCAACTCAGGCAAAGGGATTTGGCAACAGTGTTAATGAATGATGTATTAACCCTAAGCAGATTTAGATCAGTTCTACCCTGGCTTACTTTCACTCAAACTGTCAGTAAACCTAAAATAATCTTGTTGTTACACATCCAGTTTACTGTCAGATATCCAACAGTGCAACTATGCTGTTTCCAGAGAATGCAGTAAAGTGGTTGTTGGCACCTCACTGACTTGTACCCTGTTAATCTCTGGACTTATTGGGAAAACGTATAAAATCTTCAGCGATGAATATAGTTTTTTTTTTCAAATGTGTCATCTACAGGAAGTAGTAAAAATGTTCTTCCAATGGAGGGTTTCTGACCAATGTCAGACCAGACGTTATCCAAACAACAACAATCTTTGCCCCTGCTCATCACCACTGGTTTACATGGGTACAAAACTGCAATGCTTTGGTATGAGGTGAAAATGTGCTACAATAATCTAACAACAGGAATACATTTCTGGTGTTGGTCATAGTCTTTTAGACTGATGCATGAAGCCAGGGGGTCATATCGGTCATTGGCTTTTTTTCACTGTAATAAGACTAAAAGCTCAGGTAATACCACAGCTGGTCAGTAGATGGAGCAGGTTTCAGGTTGTTTTCTCAGTGTTCAAACTGACTGTTAGATCAGATGCTGTGCCTGCAGCGCTGTCATCACTGCCATGTGTTCGGCTGCTGGTTGTTAATAAGGAGAAAAACACAAATAGCATTGAACAGCTTCATCTCTACAGGAGGGAATTGTAAACTGTGAACACCGTTATATGAGATTAGATCATTTTTGACAAAGATGCCACGTAACTGACAAGGTTGAAGATCTAAAAAAAGTTTGGCATCTTGCACAGTTTTGCTGTTCATTCCCCTGAAATGAGTAATAGAGAAGGTCAAGGCAAACTGACCTGAGCTTTACTTACAAAAAGTGTTTTTGTTGATGTCTCAGTGTGTGTGTGTGTGTGTGTGTGTGTGTGTGTGTGTGTGTGTGTGGGAGGTTGCCTGGAGTTGCTTAGCTTTTTGCTGTTGATGTGATGCGGTCATTAGGAATCAGAGGTTGTGGAAGAGCAGTTAATATCACCATAATTGAAGTTGTAAATATTGGTCAGCTAACCTGCGGTAGTCTCCACATAGTCTCCACAATGTAAAAATCTCCACCATATAATACTATCATTATCAGGACAAAATGAATGTCCAAATTTGCTTTTCTATATACAGATATCTAAAGTGTCTAGTCGTGTTTTCCGTGTGAGTAACAAACATAGAAAGGATTTCCAAGCCACTTCCTCATAACTGTCCCTAAACACACAGCCATTAAACGTAATTCTTTCTGACTACGGCACATGCGAAGTTAATTAAAACAATCTGTGCTGCATCTTTAAGATCTCTGCACTATGGGGATTAACTAAAGCAACACTAACATTAGCACTTTAACAGACAGATGTAAATAGAGTAACCACTGGTAACAAATAATTTAAAATAAGATTAAAAAGAAAGGAAAGGAAAAATAAACAAGCTGAGAAAAACAGCAGGACTGCTCTCCTAACTGGAAGCTGGTCATTCATTAAGGTTTAATAAAGCTTCACAAATTGCCTGCAACATGTGTAATATACTGTAAGGCAGACTGGAGGCCTTCTCCCGCTTTTCTATAAAACACAAAGTATTAGTGGGAATGAATGCTTAAGGCTGAGCGATGGCTACCAGTACCATCCCCTACTGCTTTACACAGTCAGGATGTCAGGGGAAATGGGGACTCGCTGTGCTCCACTCACTAATGAGCACAACACTGCTGCCTATTAGTAAGTATAAGCAATGGAGCTCAGAGCATAACAATCATTAACAAATTAAACCTGCAAACAAAAGAATTCTTCAAGTCACAGTCTTGTCAAACATTTCACTTTGTTCTAGGTTCAAAGCCCCTTTATACATCTAATCAGCCATACAGTATACTGACAAAGTAAAAACTTAAAGCTGCACTAGTCAACAGCTTAATATGAGCAATGGATCGAATGATGATGTGAAACTACAAAGCTGATGAACCACAGACAATACTCACAAGATGTGAGGGTTCAGCTCTATGTAGTATTTTAGCGTAATTCGTCGCATTGCTTCTGTCCCACAATTCTTTTGGTTGAGTCTCAACGTTCTCATCAGTGTTGCCTCCAGACACAGCAGCTCTTCTCAGCTCTAATAAACCCACTGTCCTGCCAAATGGCAGAGGCAAAGTTAGCAACTAGCTGGTAAACATGGTGATGTAGCCAGATATTTCCCTCAGGAGTTAAAGGAGAACAAAGCAGAGTTAAAAGGTGTGTATTTACTGGACTAATGTTGGACATGCACCCCTTTCTGTTACAAGTCACAATGTATATATATCTGGATTGCTTGGACCTGGTCACATTTCTGTATCACTTTCAACACGGTCTGAACAAAATGATGATGTGTTGACAAAGGATGTTTTTACATATAACGTTTCTCCCGATCGCAACAGCCACGGAAACCATGCTCAAAAAGCGGCAACATAACCCCAGACATCATTCAGAAATTGGTCCAAATGCCATGATCCGCAGACCCGTTCTCCATCCGCGCTGAGGACAAGGTTATACAAGGTTGTTATACATAACTTCCAGTACTAGCTAGTCTCATGTGTTAGATGACAACCACAATGCACGTCCTGTGGCCCTTTTTTCGTCATTGATGCAAATGCCACCCATGTCTGAATGACACACAGCCATTACTTTTACAGCTTGACGAAAGCAGCAGTGTTATATACGCCATGTCCGAAAAGGGCTTTACATTTGTCAGGTGGACCAAAACCTGAAACCTGAAAAAGGTGATGTCGCTCGCCATCTGCTGGTCAGGTGTCTGTTTGCTCACACTTTAATCAACAACATGTCAGTACTCTGCCGCCCACAAATGGCCAAAAAATTGTATTAATGCAGCTTTAAATTTTGCAGTCTAGTGTTGGTCACTGTATTAGAAGACAAACCAGTCAATTTGTAAGTGATACTGCAGCATGATGCAGTTGAGTGTTTTGAACTTTACTCATCTGTCAAGCTGTGAACGAGCAGAGTCACTGATTTGCCAACTTAAAATTCTAACATAACAAAATGTTGTTTTACATGAGATCAGTTTTTGCTCCGAGAAGCTGGCTTAGATTTCCCAGACATTTTTCACAGCACAAAGGGCTGTCATTGGAAAGGAACACCACAAACTCTTTTTTTTTTTTTTTTTTTTAACTTTTTTCAACTGGAATCCAAACCAGTCATGAACATGAGTAATGCCCAAGCTTCAGACAGTCATAACTCTACTGTCTGTAACTAAGTGTGGGGAGATTGAGTAATACTGTGATGTGGTAACTAATGGTAAAAGTGTAGAGGATGATGTGGAGAGCTTGTCCAGACTCGATCAGCGAGGTCATAAGTACTTTTGGACACTGTGTTGCATAAAATAGTGAGTAAACTTGTGTTTGAATCAGTGAGTTTGTCATTGCTTTACTTTGCCAGATTGTTAGAAAAGTCTGTGTGTCGAGTTCAGAATAGATTCTCTGGCACAGAATCAATAACTGAACTTAAAGTATGCTTTTGAGTAATGGGTAGACTGATCCAATGCCTTCAACAGTCCGATGTCCTGCTTATTAATTCACACAGGATGAGGGTCGTCTAATGCCAAAAATGCAAATGTAATCACGCTACACACTGCAGTGAGTGTGTGTATGCATTTGTTGGAAACATGCTTTAAAACCATTAATAGAATTTGCTAACACACACTTTGTCAACATCACACTCCAGTGTGGAGACAAATTTATGAAACTGAAGCATATTTTCCAGATGACATATTAAGTTTCTCTCTTCATCTGGTTGTTCTGCCAATAAATGTGATAATCAACATACGGCTGCAATATATTCTTACCCAGAGCATTACCCTATGCCCTGCTGGAAATTACTTCTGCACAGATGAAAAGGATGCGATGGTAATATTTACTTGTTGCCATAGTAGCAGTGAAACATACATATATAAAAATCTTTAAAAAGTAGGCCAGTGAAAAAAAAAAGGTAAGCGTGGAATAACAAAGACATGGCACACAAATGATGATTTGGGGTAATTTGCGTGTCAAAAAGCTGGGGGGTTATTTATAATGCATGTGCATGTGACATTTTACCTTTGTGCTTTGTGTTGCACGATTGCATTTGTGTTGTTTAGGCTTCTGTTAAATTTTTTTTTCAATAACAAAAAAGCCTAAACGTCGATAGAGGCTGATACCTGGGCCAGAAATGTCAGAGCTTGCATGAGCTTATGGAGATATGCTGTACATACATCCATACCAGTGTGTTCCCTCCTCCTCCCCCCAACGGGACCCTCCGCCCAAGAAGCTAAAGGAAAAAAAAAAAAAAATTAAAACCAACTATTATATTTATGTTATTTACCTTATCTATGTGCACTTTCATTTCAGCTCAAAGCAGTCAACCTAGAGGAAATGCTGCGTACCAACATGAAATACAGCTTAAATGAAGCACTGCCCTCAAAGCTATCATCCCTCTCAGTGGGGTAATAAAAAACAAGCACACTGTGTGGTACACTCCCTGACATCATTCTTTTCAGCCAGCTCGACAATATTTCCTGCACACGTAAGGGAACAGTTTGCCAAAAACATCAATGAGTGTTGGACCAGTGTTTACCTTCTACAGCCTTGTATAAGACTTCATATGGCTGTATATAATATGCAGCCAGTGATGACATCACCGGGACAATCACGCTCTGCCAACCACCCACAATGCTCCTTCACTCTAACATTTGCATTTACAGGAAATGCAAAAAAAAAAAAAGACAGCAGCTTGTTGAAATCTAGGATAACACTTTTCAACTGCTCTAAACATGTTGGCTGGAATGTAGCTGTTGTGTGAGTGCATGTGCCTGGTTGAGTTTTTATGTGGGCCAGACGCTGACTTCATCGCCACAACGCTTACCACAGTAGTTCCATCCATCCTGCTTCCCAATCCGCCAGCCAAGCCCTGCTTCCTACCATTACTCCCTGGGACAGTAGATGAGGGGAAAAAGAGACTTGTATCAAATCCTAACATTTTGTAGCTTCGGATGGAAAGAGGTAGAAAGACCACCACACGCTGAAAAAAAAGAGGGAACCCACACAGTTCTTTGGTTGCTTTCCATACAGAGACTCAAAGCTACTGTTTTGGGTTTGGTTCTACGGTTAATATCATTCACATCAGCCCAGGCATTACAGCAGGACTACAGACGCCAGATTTTCTTGTTCCTCACATTCACATTTTTCCCTGAGCGCAATGACTTTCCAGGCTCAAACGAACAGCAACTCTTATATAAGCTTTTACAGGAAAGATCCAAGCTAATTAAAATAAGACAATCTGAGCATAGCTACTGGTGGCAGTAGTTAACTGCAAATACTTAACTATACTGAATGAAAAATGCATCATTCAGTAACTACTATGCAAACTGAGGATTGCATTAAGACTTGATGCTAAATAGAAATTTAAAGCTGCTATAGTTAATCTTTTTTTTTTAAATGTTTCAAATTAAAAGTGCAATGTGAATCAGTCATAGTGATAAACCCACAGATAATTATCAAAACTCTGCATTTCTCCTCATCTCTTTCAGCTCATTGTTTGGATTTCACCACCACATTACTGTTTTGATTCACTCTCACTGCTCTTATCAGCATTGTATTCACCAGCAGCCTGCTGATTTCAGCAAAAAAGCTCTAAAAAAACCCCAAAAACGACTGTAGCTCTCTGCAAAGCACCAAACGGCACACACATGCAGACGGTGCAGCAGCTTCTTTCCACAGTCCCCACGAGGCCAAACAAAATCAGTTAACGCAGCTTTAAGTAAACGAGTAAGCTCCTGATAATTCGACTATTGCATCAGCCCCTCCACACCACCACGCTAAACATTTGGCAGAGCAAGCGAGTTTGCTGCCCCCTCAGGATATTTTGCGTCAGCTCCATTAGAGCAGCCAAAGCCTCCATTTTCCAGACCCACGGTTGTTCACTAATCACTCTGCTGAGATTTACTGCCCTGTTGGACAGGTAATTGTCAATCCTGCTCCAGTGATTACTCTCAGACACATCCCATGGTGTGTTAGACTAGTGATAAAGAAGTACTTTCTCACGCCAACGCTACTGTAGAGGCAGTAACGACGAGGTAAGAACCTGAGGGCATCTACAAAAATACCACTGCCGCAAACTGGCTATCCACTATACCACATGTTAAAATAAAACCGTGTTGAGTAGCAGGTAAACTGTTGACTCTGCAACTTGGTTACAGGTCAAAAAGCTGTCTGCAAATACTTCTCCTATATACACTGCTTTAAAAAGAATAGTGTCAGACCATGTGGAGACCATGGGACCAGGACCAGAGAAAGAATTCTGATCTTGAAAACAGGGACACCAAACCACACTTGCGTTCCCTGTTTTCAACCAGATGCCCCGGTAGCCCACGTCTGTAATCACACAGTTGTAAAATTACTTTTTAAAGTTCAAGTTGTTCGTTTTAAGTGTTTTTGACAGCTGTTCCCCAATCTGCAGAGCTCTGCGAGACTAGTGTTTCTCAACTGCAAGAGAAGCTTTAATACACTAATACCTTCGGTACATCAATACCAGCAAGTTGCAACTGGCTAAGCAACAACACTCCTAACACCTCATTCACAGCCCTGGAAGGGGATGAGATGGAAATATCATAGTCATAAATAGCTTTGCAATGCAGAGGTAAAGGGGAAGCCAAAAGCAGCCCTGCAACTGTCTTGGTCCTCCCACACACTGGCTGTGGAGTAACTGCGGTCATGGCTTTGAATGACCTGTGCGTAATGATCTGACTCGAAGGAAAAATAAACTCTCATTATCAGGAGGCAGCTACATTTTTTATGTTTTAAACAAAGCTTCTAAATCATTTATGGCAGCAGTTTTTATTCCCAAAAGTGACAACTGATACAAATGCAGCAGCAATTGAACTTCTGCACTGTACTCCTTCAGAAAAAAAAAAAGAAGAAAAAAAAAAGGCGTAGAAAAAGGATCCAAGAAATCTTCAAGAACTCAACTTAAGCAGAAACAGTTGTAGCTGTAACTGGTTATTTCCACCCTCTGATAAGACAGATACTGCGATACTGCACAGATCAACAACTCTGTGAAGTGAACATAGAGTAAATTGCAGGGTGACATCACTGGGTACACCCTCCTGTATAACTGCAAACACAGAATTACCTCACATGAAAAGAATGAGCCTTTAAAGTGAAACTGGAGTGTCCAATAAAGACACGTCCTACCACTTCTAAGACTTGAGTCACTGTGGTATAGTTTTTAAGCAGCAGCCTTGGAGGAAACCAAAAAGGCAGCATCCCACGCTTTGAGCACTGTTTGTCTTGGCAGATTAATCATTTAGTTATCGCCGGTCCAACATTCACATTTTCTGCTTTGGCTCCATTTGACAGTTTATGAGTGTCTAGGATGTATTGGATCAGAGTTTTTCTTCCTGGAACTGAGCGTGCCGGTGGTTGACTTCCAGAGAGACATGACCTACAGCGGGTGTGACCCCAGGAAATGGGGTGGTACTGGAGGGGCTGACAGCCATCCATCACAGCCAGTGCCCTGGGACACGCTGTGGAGCACGGCTAACGCTGTGCTCTCTGGCCTTCCCCTCAGCACTGACCATTTCATGCTTCTTGAAATCCAATACACACTTATATTTAGCTTGTCCTCTTTACATTTTACAACATTGACAGGGCCAACAAATGCCCATAATATTGGTTCGCGGTTGTTGTATGAAATACTACGGTCCATGGCAACAAGCTATAACTGCTTTGCTGTTTCTTTGTTGTTGCAAATAAAACATAGTGACCACAGACATGAACAAATAGAAAAGAGTGATACACGAAAGTCAGCTGTGGATGATAAATCAGGACACTCGGGTAATGATGTTGCAATTTTATACTATTAAAGAAGCAGTTAATATAGCTTGTGCCTAGAACCTTTCGTCGACTCTATCATATTTCAAGGTCAGCTCACCAGATGCAAGCACCAGAATATCTCTTGAAAAGAGAGAAGTGCTGGGTTGTACAATTTGTGTTTGCATTCTCACACAATGAATTTCTCCTCTTATGCTTATCACGACTTATCAGAACCATTCCTCTGCTCTATCACTGGAGTGGTTGATGATCAAGCACTTAAATGAATTAGCTTTACGACAATAGCAGAGCATTTGGCATGAACTGTGTTTATTCTACCAGACTATTCACACGTATCCATAAAGTATTAACTTTTATATCCGCCTCAGTGGCGTCCTTCCAAAACAGCAATTAACACACATGAGCTGCATGTAGGTTTAAGACTGAGTCAGTCGCTGAGGGTAATACAGTGGTAGGTTTAGGGAAATCATTACATCAGCACAGTCAAACTGGGACCACAATAAAACAAGGATCACATAGCAGACACAGGTTGAACTCCTTTCACACATCACCTCCAGTGTGTAAGCTTCTTCCTGACTTCAGAAAGTCAGTGTAATGGTTTCTAGACAGTTGGCTCCCTGCCCTAAAACAGGTATTGGCACAAAATAATGCTTGGAACATAAATGACACGTACAGTAGATCTAGTATGCACAGCACATAATACTGTGCCATGTGACGAAAGCTTTTTTTTCTGCCCAGAGATGTATTAGCAAATACAGTCCTAGTCAACACTGGCCAACATCTTCAGTGAATTCAGACAGCTGATCATCGTCAATGAGACTTAGCCCCAACTACTTTGTATAAACATCAGACTCATATTATAATCTCCTGGTCAGAATGAGTGGAAACACTGCTGTAAGAAAATAAATACTAATCACTTTCACATGTCCTCCTCTTCTCCTGAAGATCTGCTGACACAGACAAAGACTGGACCAACTACACATTATGATTGTTTACACCAACTTGCACCGACTTTCAGTCTTTGACAGTCATGAAGGAGCATTAACCTTATGACAGAAAATACACAACACACGGACAAGGGATGAGTGACGACTTGGAGGTCTAACAGTAGACGATCATACAATGCCCAGGAGAACACCTATCTTCTACCAAAACAAATGGACGGCAACAAGCAGCTAGCACTGGTGCTAAAGAGGACCAAATAAGGAGGAAAAAAGTGCAGATTTTGGATTTTGCGAGAGTCTTGATGAAGGATCTCAGGCAACACGGACTGTACAGCAGGTAACTGGGGGTGAGTGAACTTCAACTAAAGCTGTTTGTGTTCATTGATTGCCAATGTCAGTTGTGAATATCAAACATGTTCTTAAAAAATCTGTAAGAGAACAACTGGCAGCTCCTGGATCTGAAAACTTCAGCTGAAAGAAATTAAACTTTACATCACACACACAATGATTTTATCTGCCGACTGTCAACAGCAACTGACCCGCACTGGAACAGACCCAGTCAAACTCATTAGTCACCCCACCCAAATCATATTCATAACTGACTCAACAGTCATAATGTGCGTGCCATCTTTAGTGGGTATATTACGATAATATACTATCACGTCTGGCTTCACTAATGGCACTAATTTATCTCTCCTTTTCACTATCACTGTTTAGAGCGCGCTAAATGGATTGTTGATTTATGAACACAACCTTTTGCATTATCCTCTTGGTGAATGTGTTGTGTTTCTAAATTTACAACGACCTAATGATCCGACTTAATAAGCCTTAAACAGCTACTGGGCATGGTGTCCAGAGTCAATGAAAACATCCCATGGGAAAAAAAAGCACTTTTCACTTCAGCTTGCAGTTTTCTTATTTTGAAAATGACTGGATTAGAAAACTGACAGATTTGTATGCACTTGTTAAACCACTCTATTACAAAGCTCTCCTTGCTCAACCAGTTCAGCAAGTGCAGTTTACGTTTCTTATGAGGACACTTTTAAAGCCCCAGAGAGACAATGTTTCCCCATTTTACTGATTACTGAGAACACAACTGTAAACTGAATGGCATCCGAATCCAAGCAGATTAGCACAAAGTTATATTTCACAGAGATTCATCAAACTTGAACTCAGATAAGATTATAAAACCTGATACAGAACTGTTTTAGCCAAGGCTCATGATACATCCCCTACAAGTCAATGAATCACTTTTATAACCCTAATTGCTTTTCACTTTTGCAACAAAGGCCTCCCCTCCACTGGGTCTTCTACAGTCATTTAATACACACCATGGGTGCTGACTCAAGCTCTGTTTTTTTACAAGCTTCATGCTGGTTAGTATTGAGTCCCGGCTCCAGAGACTGAAGAAATTCAAGCTGCTTTTTCTGTATGTTTAAAGAAATGGAAAGTTTTAGGTGTAAGACTCAAAACAAACAGGTCAAGTACTCTGACCCGACTTTTACTTTACTCTCTGGGACATTCCTGCAAAATGACCTCATAGGGGACAGCAGGCTTGGAAAGCAATAAAATCTGTCTCAGTGGAGATGGCTTTTCCATCAGCTCTCCGGCTTCATTGTTCAGGGTCTAGGTCCAAACCTGCAGCCTGAGACCCCCTCTGGCAACTTCAAGGATACGGGGAATAGGCTGTAACAACTTGTACTATTCAGGTATAAACTCTCACAACTTACATCCTTATAACATTATAGTCACTAAGGGCTAACTTTATAGTCCTTGGTAGCTAAAAGGTTAGCTACCGCACGCCAACCATTTTGGTGCACAGCAAAAGTGAGCAGATAAGCAGATGGAGCCTATCGTTTGTCAAAAGCATAGTGAGAATAGGAAAGCAGGAATCAGTCTGAACAACAACAGTTCCTATCAAATACATGAAGAGTTTTCAGTTCACTATTGTCATAAAAAAAACATTATCATATATGTATACAGTGAATATATGAGAAAATGTGTAATGATAATAATAGCTCTTTAGATCTGTGTATTAATGCTCTAACCCTAATTTGCAACTTAAGCCATTTCTTGATTAAAAACGCCCTTACTAAGCTTTAAATCTATTTTGATGTATTGTTATTAATTTAAATATCAATACATTAAAATATACATTTAATGTTTTTTTTTTATTTTTATGAAACACATATAGCAGGAGGAACACTATTTTCTTCAGCGTTTTTTCTTCTGCCCTGAGTAGTATCTGTAAAGGTTTGAGGTTTACTCTGCTTTGCACAGGTGTTGTCACCACAGGATGTTTTGCTTGTGGGAGATGAAAAGAAAAGCAATGGGCATAAAATAAGGAAAATTTCAGCCACATGGGTGAAATCACAGAATAACTCGGCTCAACAGCCTTTCAAGCAGCTCTCTCTGTGATTTCTTCTGACTCCAACTCAACATGCTGAATTGGTTAAATAGCCAATGATAGTGGTCATCTAAAGCGTTGAAAAAACTGCTAGTCTGCTAAAATGGGGCCTGGCTCGATGTGTAGGGGTGTTTATCTTAAAGGAAACAAAAGGGAAACTGGGTGTAAGTACATTTAATAAATCAGGTTTCTGCAGAAATCTGGAAATAATATTTTCTTTAAAATGCCTGTAAATACGCTGACAGTGGTTTTGTGAGGCCGCTATGATAGTGGATAATAATTCATTCATGTCACATTGGGGATATTCAGTCAGTGTCGGACCTCATCACAAGGTTTAATGGCACATGTCCAATATTGTCTGTGTTATATACAGACATAAGCAGAGAGGATGCAGAATCTGGGTTGCATCCAGAGTCAGTAGGAAACTAGCCCTGAGCCGAATCACACTGATGATAAAACTGATGTAAACATTCAAAGTTACACTGTTGACACAACACTCAGCACTGTAACACGTAGAGTTTACATCATCTGGGCATGTTGACTGGACAGACAGACTAGTGTAATAATGTCTGTCTGGCCTTTTAATGGCAACGCTTCGCCTGGCCAGTGGAAATAGCTAACTAAATATTGGCAAAATTCTCAAGACTAAATATTGGCTCAAAGTACATGGAAGCTATGACTGACAAACATTAGGTAACTGTGGTTCTTCTCTTTCAATTTAAGGTATTTAGACGGAGAGGTAATATTATACAAGCATAATGCTCAGCATTTAAAGCAATCTTTAAGGCAAAAGGTCACCAGCTATTTTTTCTGTAAACTGAGTAACAAGCTAATTAATATACTTTATTCTTCTTTTCAACAAATAGGGCTGTAATCAAGTATGGCATCTACCATAAATAGCCACGCAAATGAGAGCTTAGGTTTGATTAAGTGTCTGACTAGAGCTACACTCCAAACTTGTGCAGAACAATAAGCCTTTTGAGTGAACGCGCAGCAAATTGCTACCTTAAGATCATCCAGGCAGGGGCACCAGAACAGGGCTCTTGGAGAAGAAATCTGCTGCATTGCTCTGGAGGGACAGCTAATGTTATAAAGTTTTACTTATGAGACAATTCAATCGACAGGCACCCTATTGTTCAAAGAGAAACTGGCTGCCAGTTTTGCAAAAGGAAACTAATAAAAATGTTTAATTTGATTGCTGTTGCCGGATGAATGTAACGTTTGAGTAGTTTCAGCAGGAACTTCAGGTCCCCACGTCAGGTACTCAGCAATGACATGTGACATTTACAACGATCTGTCAAAAGGACAATAATTGTGACTATGCGCTCTGACGCTTGGAGGAAATTAAACACTTGACACTCTAAAGTGTGCAGTGCACATATTAATCTGCAGGGAGCCTGTGGCACAGGGGTAGCATTTCACTAGTGAACAGAGCACACTTCAGAATTGCCCTCAGTTTCACATTGTGAACGTGCATTTGCCTCAGACTTCTACAGTATATGGAAGGGAGGGGGGTGGCGATCAGAATATGCGTTGACTCAAGTGACCCGGTGATCAGTTACTGTCGTAGTAAACAGAAACGACACAAAGTTTTGCCCATGCATCCTGTCTGTTCAGTTCGAATGCTCTAACCAAAATAAAACCTGAGGGTCATCTCTTTTATAATCACAGCTGCAATCCAAGAAGTGGAGGAACCAATACACTTGAGCTAACATGTTCAAAAATGTTTCCAAGGTAAAGTTCCAAACTAAACACACAAAGATTGCCGATGTCCAACGTAGGAGTGCAGGACTGGTCCTCTGCTGTAGTCTGACCGTACAGTACAAAGAGCCTGCAGACTCTCAGCCAAATTATGAGCTCAACACTGGCCTCTGAAAGCAGCCTGTGCTCAGACGATACTAAGTGTATGCATGTGTTTGTTCAGAAGTGTGGGGTTATTAAGCTTGTCTCTTTTCTGATGTGGTCCAGGAAATGCCTCACTGCTCTACTTAAGCCATGTTTAGGTTAGAGCAGTAAACATTTTGTAGCCAGATTTCTCCATGCTATAAGACTCATTGTATAAAACTCTTATAAAACTCTTTCCAAAGGCATGTACTCCTTATTAACTATAAAACTTGAAAATCACATTACGTCACTACAAACTGTGGGAGCCAATAAATTGTAAGAGGGATATCACCATTTCTCCATCAATTGCACATTTCTGTGACCTTTATGATGTCAAACTATTATTTACGTCTCAATCATACATTGCTTCGCTTGATAACCGAGCTGTGAAAACAATGCTGTAGTCTGGCAGCTGAACGCAGGAGCCACACAATTCGCAATACAATTCGCAACACATTATCTCATCTGCAGTGGAAAAAGCAAGCCCCCGCTCTGTGGTTTCTTTAGTTTTCTCCTGTGAAATTGGGGTCTGTCTTCGGAGCAAGGGCAAAGATCATATATTTTAATCTGGAAAATATTACTGGGGGGGGGGGTGGAAGAACATGGGAAACAATAACACAAAGAGGATTCCACTTCCATCTCCGGGTTCCGTGATTTGGAAATATGCTTTGGTCTGCAAGTTTTGCTCACCACAACTACCCTGGTTGGCCCCTGTCCTTCGCTACTCTTTTTCCACCTCCCTCTAAAGTGGACTTTTGTCTTGGCCCGTGAAGACAGAATGGCTGGAGAGCCGCTCAGGAGGAGCAGAAATCCCTCAGGTAACAGTGTGGGGAGAGTTAGTTTGCATGACAATAAGTCGAGCTTGCTCCAGATCATTTAAAAGATGAACGCTCATTCGGCCTTGAGCTTTCAGGCGACTGTACCATCCTCCTGCCAGGAGAGTTATAATAGATGAGACTGGTGTGTTATGAGGTCTTGGTACCCTGCGTGGAAAGCTTCTTGTGTTCAGTCAAGGACTCTTCCTCTTCACACATGGAGAAGCAATCAAAACATGGAGGCAAATGGAGCAAGTAGGTCTTCCTTCAAAGCAGAATGATTCCCTTCTGTTTTTGACATTGAGGCAGCCAAAGCCTTCCGGCAACTGATTAACTACTGTTTTCACAGAGGAAACCATAACAAATGATTTGTAAGCTGTTGTCTAACAAAAATCACCACAGGGACAGTAAACGGAAAATCTAATCTACATTTGCTTCCTGCTGGGATGAATTGTGGAAAATATCTCATATAAAAGTAAGGCTACTGAGAGAAGAAAAGATGTAGTATAAAATAACTCACAACCAAACAAAAACTCTTCTGTCTGATGACCCGGGATAAAATGATTGAATAGTTTGGATATTTGTGGATGTGCTACTGTACCGTACAGTATTTGACAGAGACGATTTGTGATGCAAATCATGAGGGATGTGCTAACACTCACAGCGGTCTGGTTTTAACAGCCTTGTTTTGAGAAGCTACTATACACTGAAAGGTGGCAGCAAAGTCCTCACACACAACATCGTTTGCTTATTTGACCTGGAATGATCCAAGACAAACAGTCTGCAGCTTCAAAGTATCACTTTGCTGACTGTGTGGTCCAAATCCAGCTATAAAGACTCTCACATACAAGCTTCTAACGTACACTGAACACAAAGGCCAACAAGTCAACAAACATGCCAACTTATTACTGGTACGACTACAGTATAGTTTCCATAATATCTTTCCACTGTATTAGAAATGGCTACTGTTACGATGGGAGGACGTAACTGAGTCTTTTTCTAACTTGTTGCAGGCTGTCTGTGAGTGGGGAACTGTACCTGAACAGCAATATTATGGCCATTAATGAAGTCACAGGGATTCTCAGTAACATGGTCTCATATTAACTACTCAGCTTGAATAAGACCTAAACTGGAATAAGGCCAACTTTCAGGTTATACAGGCGGAACATGTGGAAATTCTTTGATTTTTAGGGATGTCAAAAGGAATGTGAGCAAAACCTTCCTATACCGAAAAAAATGTGTTGTTGCACATACAGTACTTGTACTCTGCAAATGTAAGGGAAAGATAGAAGAAAATAGATACCAGTCTAATGTCTGTACAGTAAATATGAAGCTACAGCCAGCAGCCTCTTAACGTAGCTTAGCATAAAAACTGGAAACAGAGAAAAACATCCTTACTCTGTCCAGAGGGGAACAAAATCCATCTACTAGCACCTCTACAGCTGAGTTATTAGCTGCATCTCATTTGTTTAACCCGTCCAAAAACCAAGAAGTCAGATTTCAATAAATGTTCCAGGCTGCTCTTTCAGAGAAACGAAGCCCAGAAATGCAGCCCTCTGTCGCTCAAACTGTGCACACATGGCCAATGTATATTATGTATCCCTTCCTAACACTAAACCCACAATGTGCCTGTCACTTTTTTTTAATAGTTTGTTTATGTGACCCCATTCAACCTGTAAAATCTGGAAATATCAAGTGAAATTGTTAAATTTGCCAGGGCTTTGCATTCAGGTGGTCAGCAATCACTGGTAAATAGATGAAACAGGCCAAAAAAAACTGCGAGGTGTAAATGATTTACGACAGGCATAAAATCCACTAACAGCATAGACATGGTGATAATCACCAAACATGCAGTTACATTATTTTTCTTTCTTATATAATTATTATTTTCATAGTATTATATTAAGTTGGGTATGATGGAATTTGCCCACAGTTACCACTGGTATTTAGCATTTTACCAGCTGCTCGAGGCCAACTATCCAGGAGCCAGCATGGGAATTTCTGATTTCACGATTGTCAAGGCCCACTACTAACTGCAACATCAGACCTGGTCTCTGAGGTGGTAGGAACTCACGATGCTGGTAAATTCCCTGTTGGCTTTTTTTTATTTGGGGGTGAGGTGATGGTTCACCCCACTCTCAAGGCTTCCCATATCGATAGTTCGTGAAACGGAACAGCTGCTCTGGAGGCTTGTGGTAGCCCAACACCTTACTAAAGCACTTTCTTGATTTTTCCTTTAATTAGTCACTTGATGTCAACACACTAAAATGCCTTGGGAATAAAGGGAATATAAAAGGGTATGCTGTAACCTTTGATTTTCAAATGGTTTAGAGCTCATTAGCAGAGTAACTTATTAGGCAAAATGGAAAAGAATTTAATATTCACAGCAGGTTCAGTGTTTATAGTAGGGTGAAGCAAACACACATGCTTTGTTTGAAACACAGGGATGGAAAGAGCCACACTTGACTGAATTTGGTCACATAAACTGGAGCGAGTACTCCCTGGGAGTTTCAGGTCAATGGCTTTCACTTGGAAACCTGCTCATTAAGTGAAAATGTTTTTAATAAAATGCAAAGATGGATAAAATTGAGAACAAAAGACGCAATTAATGAATCAGTTTTGATTTATGTTTTGCCTGTTAAATACATAAAATGCACTAAGATGTCAGTAATCAGATTTTGGTGAAGGCAAGACAAAAGATTCCTCACACCATGCTGTTCATTAAGAATCATAATGACTGGGGCGCTAAAATTTCAGGTCAAAACAGGGTCCTGACCTGTAATATATGATGTGAGACTAATTCAATTTTTAGTAAGGGATATTTACAACTGCCTTTGACTTACAGGGTAATAAATAAAGGTGTAATTAAAGATAAAGTTTTATACCTAGTGTTGTAAGCTTATGGTCAAGTTTGTTTGCGCTTGCAGGCGTCCTTTTCAAGTCTCAACATTTACTTAGTACTTGTAAATACCTTCCTTCCAATCAACAGACCTACCTACCGTACTCTCCAGTCAAGCATCAGTGTACAAGCACTCTCCCAACACACTACAAAGACTGGAATGGCACTCAGTAAGAGCACATACCTCTGCCAAGGCCAAACAATCCCACGCATGTCTGTCAGATCCAGATTTTTATCCATAAATAGCCATTAATAAAATAGATATAGATAGACTATTATCTGGATCTGCACCAAAGTCATAGATCTCAACACCATTAAGTTTTTACATCAGGATCCATACATTGTTTCCCTCAGAAATTGACAAAATGTTAGAAAATGCCATATCTCGCAATATTTATAAAGTGATAAAAAATTCCTGGATCTGCCCACGCCCCATCCCTCCACCCAGTTTGATGCACATGGGTTCAGTACTTTTTGTATAATCCTGTTGACAAACAAACAAACAAACAGACAGGGGCGAAAACTTAACCTTGGCGGAGGTAATAACAACATGACATATTGTGCTGATCCATATAACTCTGATACACATACCATGCCAACATCTGTATTATGTGCACAAGGCCTGACAGAGGTTTTTGTGGATCATTACTGGCATTGAGTTTGACAACAGATGGGTGAGTCAGTCACAGATTTCCTCTAAGCTGTGATTTGACAGGCAACATGCTTTTCAAAATTCTCCAAACCGGGATCTTCCATTAACTCATGATTTCTTCCAGAAAATGGTTTTCTGATGCTACTTAATTCAGTGTCAGGCACAACGGGGTAGCTGTATAGTAACGTTGTTTAAAGTCAGGCTGAGCCGGGGGTTTGTGGGTGTCCCTGCTGCCATCAGTAATTCCATAAACAGTAGGGGAATGAGTTATGATTTACCTTGAGCCAGGGAGACGTTCCAATCATTCCCCAGGCCGTTCTTTACCCAGGACATCGGTGATTAAAGCTAGCAGACCTGAATCCAAATACACAGCTAAAGAATACACCGTGTTCTCTAGAGACCAGAGGCTGAAACCAAAGGGAAGCAGGCTACGATTCCTGCGTTCACATGTCACACCTGGCTTGGAGGCTGCCTTGTTCAAAAATGAAATTGTTGCCTAATAAATGTCCAATAAGACTTGAGAGAGCCAAGAAGATGACATTTAAAGAGTGACCACTCCTGCTATAAAAGAAAAACCTGTCACTTAAATATGTGGGATGACCATAACAACAGAGCTGACATCCAAGATTCGTGTGTGACTTCAAGAAGCTAACTCTCACTGCTAAGCCCGTCCTGTTTGCCATATATGTACACGCCTGTCGCAGTTGCGGAACACAAAGTGTATCAACAACATTAGTCACTTAGCGGAGAGTATATATTGTATATTATGCTGTATCTTTTTTTTTACATAAGACCGTTTTGTAGAGAATTCTTTGTATTTGCACAAGCAATGGTCATCGGGCCAAGAAAAGTAGGTCAACTATGCTGCTGACATAATCCACACAGAGACTCACAGACTTCACAGAGCTGAGCTTTGTGAAACCTGAACTCTACTACTGACAGCCTCCCCCGATGATAGAGCTGTATGTGTTTACCATGAAAACTTCAGCTCTCCTCAAAGTTACAACTCTTTCCCCCTGAGTCTTTGACAGGCCGTCAGGTTGTAATCTACTCATGTATAATACCCACATAGGACCGCTGTTGTCTTTCACCAGCACATTAGGTCACACGTTTTTTTATATTTACAAGTTGATCTTACGTGGCACAAGGCTTTATTTGTTGTTCTCTGCCGCTTCCATGGATCCCAAAAATCCCAGCACCTGTTTAAAAAGCCTTTATCTACTGAGCATGTTCCTTTGGATTCTTTCCAAATGATGTAAAGACGGCCCTCTTGTTAAATGTGTCTGGAAACCATACGGTAAATCTTGAGCACTCCTGACAAATAGGTACTGAAACCTTGATCTTTAAAGTCCGTGCTACAAGGCATGATGTCAAAAGTAATCTATGGAGGATACTGAGCTGGTTGAGGGTTTAATGCTTGTTAAGAAACAGGCTGCGAGAATAAACAACAGGGGATTTTAGTAACTTCTGAACTATTTGAATCTGCACAAATAAAAGTTGGTCACATGCTGTCTTGTGTTATTTGCAGCTCCAGCTTTGTATTGCTAAATCACCGCACGAGTTATGTCTGCTGAATTTCAGACAAGGCCACACAGGTTGCTCATGCTTTCAACATACGACTAATGAAGTCTGAATGAAATCCTGGTACTCTGAATTCTCACACATTCCATATTTACTGGTCTCATTTGGTGGTTTCTGCAACAGTTGGGGTGAGCTTGACAAAATCCTGAGCCAGTCCCATTCTTTCCACTCAGATCATAAAACTCAAAATTTTCCTCCCAACAGAACAGTCCTTGTAGGTCTAGCCACCAGGCACACTGAGTCCTACACAGCAAGGCCATGGAATAATTAAGCACGCTCTTTCCATGCCACATCACAGAGGAAAGTATTAATATTTCTATTTTGATAAATTATATTACAGCACCAGTAGATTCATAATATATCTACACAGAAAAAACATGGCAAAAAAAGCTCTATTATCACTATTGTAATAAGCTTGTCAATCAAACATGGATAACAAACATCACGCAACAGTAGGCCAGGGGTGACAAGGTCGATACAGGTCACCAGAGAACCATCCATCATGGCTGGCAGACAGGGAGACATGCTGGCCTTGAACGTACCCGTGTTTAAACAAAGGTCACTACGGTGGCCTCACACAGTAAGCCACTCATATTAGGCACATATACTGACAGCCAAAACACAACCTCACTACATCTGATCCCATTCATGAAAACATACAACAGGGATTAAGTCAAATACTGCAAACACAAATTTGAGTGGCAACCGATAGTTCGTATTGAGAAATGTGGAAAAAATGGAAACTGTGTTGTTTGACTTTCTGCTGTGCAGCTAACATGTTTATGTCAATGTCAACCAAGGCTGGAAGTAACGAACTGCAGTCATGTCGGTTAACTGAGTGGCTTTTTGGTGTATTTGCTTTTTCAGAAATGTTGCCACTCTCAAAACATTTAACACTGGACAACTGTAGAGCTACAGTGTTTGCCAATAACAGTCAGTGAGTAAAAAAAAAAATAAATCAATTTTCCTATGAAAACAATCCAGTCTGTACTCTCTCCATTCATCATTTTAAGTCTTAAAAATGGCATCCATCACGGTTCTCTCTTAACGGTAACTTTACACTAATGACAGTAATTCTTATTTAAACTTCAGTGCTTTAGAATTTTAAATCAAAGATTTTAACTCCAGTATTTCTGCTCCAACCCATTTAAGCCTTATACAGAGGTGGAAGCATTTCATCTACGGTGAACTGAACCTTTTTAAAATCTACTTTTAAACGCTACTTTATTGATCCTGCATTTGTCTTTCTGGTCTAGATATTATGAGGGTCATCATAGATCATGTAAGGCTAGATTTCCAACCAGGCAGAGCGGCCCCAGGGTAATTTCATGACTTCCAAATTTGTTTAGGAATTTGCACTAAAGTACAGTATTAAGTACAATACTGAGTCTTGTGTTATGATAGTCTTGTGACCCTCTCGTCTAGAAGGGCCCTGTGTCAAAATTCCATTCTAACATTATTGTCTAACATGGTGCATTTTCCTAAATAAAGCTGGGTTTCATGAAATCCCCACAAACAACAGGTTGTGTAGTTTATGCATATATAGGAGTGCTGGTTGGATTCTACTTATCTTGGGAAAACATAATAAAGCTGCTGTCTGTGGTGCACTTAGAGATCACATGATATACTAAATATCTTTATTCTATTCATATTTTGTTATGTCATGTTAACAGTTAATGTCAAACTCTACGTACTGAAGTTGAAGTTTATTCCACAGTTATTACAATATGCTGTTTTTCTATCAGTGTGTGGTTTATCCAACATTAAGTTGTTCACCTTAGAAATTGATCTTAGAAACTCACCTTGCAAATTTGAAAGATTTAAAAAATGGGCTTGCTAAATATTTTGCATAAACATTTTTATAATATTGTTTTTATTGCAGGATTAGTATATTATTTTATACAGAAGATTTAGTGCATCCAGCTAGAAAGCGATAAATACTATGACTTCATGCTTTTCCTTTCAGCTCTAAAAGGAGGCAGGTTGTGGCCGAAACATTAGCTCATGGAAAATAGTCTATGCTGTATATCTGTCATTCTAAAGCGCCTCCACAAACTGTTAAATTTGTTTTCTACCCAACAGTTTTTCCTCTTGAGAAGGGCACTGCAGTCCACAGCTGTCATAATGAACAACATCAACATGAGGACAGATTATGATTTGCAGGACACATCGGTATTTTCTTCATAATTCAATATTTGAAACACTTGAATAGTAATCTTAAAATGCTGTGCTGATCTAAAAAAAGCTGCGTTTGACAAAGGCTCATTATTCTGTCTTCACTTCCTCATATCTGTGCGAGCTTGTTTTATTTAAACTCCCATGCAAGTCGCTCTAAGAGGATGAATAATACAATCACTAATTTAGCAGTTGTTAGCGGTATGTGACTATTACTTTGTCATCCTGATGACCTGCCAAACAACCACACTCTCTCAACATGCCCATTCATTCACCAACACAGAAACTCATCTGTGAAACATTTCCAACATGAAGCCACTTTCCATGATCTCTCCCATGTGGCGTGAGCAGCCCTAAAATGCATTGATTGGTTACCATTTCAATATGGTAGTAACATTTTCCCCCCTGACATTTTTATCATCGGTGTTCCTCCACCTGCTGCGGATTAGAGATGGAAAGAGAACTAATCACTGCACCAACACCGTGGTTTTTGGACGAGACCCAATGAGTCACTCAACACACTCAACATTGAACAGCAGCTCAGCTTCCCAGCCTCTGGGTAAGAGCGTCATTCACCAGTTAGCCGCAAAGTCAGCTATGGTTGTCATTTGAGAGAGGAAAAAGAAAGGAGAGTATAAACAATTGAATAATGCCAGTTCAGTAAAACATGTGACGCAGGAGAGCTGATATTTAGTCACATTTTCTTTGATCAAAAAATCTCTTTAAGGGATTAACTTGTCAAATGTGTGACCGGTCCCTCATTCTGGCTTAATCTTGGATATTACGAAATGAATTTGTCCACATCATGCTGGTCCAATATCTTCTGCCAGGAACTTTATCTTATTGAGCCAGTTGTACATTCTCGCTGTGTCATTAGAGGAACCATTTAGACACTTCCATTCAGTAAAGGAAGAAACTGAACCGACTGTGGAAGAAATCGACATCTGTCTGCCTTTAAATACTGAACGAGATGTGATCCGAGCAGAGAAATCATACACAAATGTGAAACTAATATAATCCTCCACAAGAACTATGTTTATTGCGGTGATGAGGCTCTTCACATAGGTATTTCATTTTTGTAAACTGAAGTAAGCCGTTGCTTTCACTGTAGCATGTCTGCATCGTCAGCACGTTGTCTCTTACAATATTTTCTTCCACTTACTATTAAATTATGCCCCAAGGATGTTGCAGCAACTGACATCAGAAAGGTTAAATGCTACGTTTTGTAAATAGCTTTTCCAGTCTTACTACATTTGGTTACATATTGCTTGGGGACATTTCCCCAAAGTAGAAGTATGAGTGTTTTATGACTGGAAGATTCGTTGATAAAAAACACATGAATGCACACTGTACGAGAGCCTGGATTTCAGTGATGCAGTAAGGCCAATGTTTAAATCTACAGGCTTAAAGGGAATTGTACAGAGAAATTTAGGACAATGGAAAATGCTGATTGTACAGTATACAATGTGTAGGAGCACTTGAATAGTTGCACACACAGTAGAAAACAAAGAGAGACACGCAACTTCTTCTCATTCACTTAATTCCTTTCTTTCCTTTCCTACTTCATACACATCACAACACTTTTAGAGTTTATAGTTAACACAAATAAAAGTTAGTCACCATCTGTAACGTATTTAATGTTTATACTCTGGAGAAGAGAATCACACATCCTGTGCATTGTAAAATAAACTCCACAGCCAAACTTGGAAATTTTATTAAACACAATGCTACAATAAAACACACAAGTAAATGTTTTTGCACAATCTTTTGGCATAAACTGGAGCTTGATAAGATGACTACTGTTAGCTGCACGGCTGATGCCTAATTTGTATTTACTCAAGGCTAAAAGCCAATTAAACGTAACTGTGTTGCCCATGTGGTGTTACAAGTTTGGTCCAGACACTTTGGTGTGAAACGGCAAATTTAGAGATTATAGTTTAATAGCTGCTAGAAATACATCAATCCGTCCGTAATTATGCATTTAGAAAAATGCAACTATGTAGTTTCTATGTGTATTGAATAGAAAACTATTAAATTTAAACTATTAATCTGAACAGAAAGAGGAAATCCAGTCATGACATCAGTGACGACTTTACTCTTATTGAAAACAGGAAGACAACACAAAACAGCAGCCAGGCCAACAGCATCCAAAAGCTAAATCTTTACATGACAAATGTATCGATGATTGGCAGGATGGTCAACACGCTGACAGGACATATTTCATATCCTATTGTCCACCAACACACATGGACACAAATAAGTGCAGCTCTGCTTTTGAAGAAATAATGTAATGGTCCCGCAGCGAGATGTAGTTCAAGTGTGCTGCACTATACAGAGATCCAGCCCCTTTTAGACATCTCACCTCCAGGCTATAAACCAGGGTCTGCAGTCGCTCACCCAGACCTGGTCTCAGTCAAACACCTGGATCTGCTTCCTATCTGTCAGCGTCTTTCCGTCTCTCTCTGGGCAAGTGTTCATTCACGCCCAATTAGGATCTGATCAGTGTAACATCAGTGCTGTCCACCACCAGAAGAACCATGCAGTCCAAGCCAAAAATAGTGGTAGTGGTGGTGAACTAGTGGCCAGGGGGCAGGGGGTTGGAAATTTGAGATGTGTGTGTGTGTGTGTGTGTGTGTGTGTATGGCTTGTGTTGTGCATGCTTGTGGATCTCTTTTGTGCCATGGGGAGGAGGGGTGGAGAAAGAAGGCTGTTGCTTTAAACAAGAATGTGTTCATTTTAAGGGAGAGGGGGAGGCTCTCGGCTCAATTTGTCTGCCTACTGAAACACTGCTTGAGGATTTCTCATCATTTAAAAGCACCAAGGAGAGGGGGGAGAGAGAGAGAGAGAGAGAGAGAGAGAGTGAGAGAGGGAGGGTGGGAGGAAGAGAGAGAGGGAGGGGAAGAGAGGTGCAGTTGAGAGAGACAGCCTCTTAGAGCTGTGAGGCAGAAGTGATGGATTCAACCCACAGAAAAGTGACAGTCTTCTCCTAACGGGCCACAGGCAGAACATAACCTGCCCCGGACACTCACCATTTCTCAGGAAACTACCTCCACCATCCACCTAAAGTTACTAGTTGTCTCTTGAAAGTGCTCCAACTTTTTTCAAGTGGATTTTTTTTTGAACAATCAACTCAATGTTTGCTGAAGAGTTTCTGGCAAGTTGAGCTTCTGCTGGGCTAATGACGGTCTTTTAATAATAGCCTTTAAAGTGCAGCTACCTCTTCACTGGTGGAGTGAACTGAGGTGACAAAGAGTGAGTAACTAGACGGGCAGAGCACAGAAGAGGGGAGAAGAGGACGCAGGGGAGCAGCTTTCACACTTGGGATGACTCTCTACCAGGAGAAACTTCAGTCAGCTCTGGCAGGAGGGCAAGGCAACTGAGGGAGCTTCATCAATACTCTACAGTTATCTTGTAAGCATTGTGTAACCTTTGACTTGTTCATATATTTATCTCATTTATCTTACATTGTTGGCTTATTTAACAGAGACATTGCACATATACAAAAATAATTCCATTCTCTGCTTTGATCAATCATCCACATTTGTAACAAATAATCTTACAGAGCAAATGATGGCCTTTATTAGTGAGACGCAAGTTGTTCGTGAGCTCAGAATCAGTCCGTCCAGTGACCTTTCTAACATGATGGTGGAGAAATTATTTTGTCATTTTATTTAACTGACTGAAGTCAGACTTTGGCTGTTCCCTCTGTAACTGCTGCACTTCACATGATGATTTTGTTTGATCTTGAATTCAGCGGCCGTCATGCAGCATCTGTTATCTGACTCCCTGTTTGGAGCCATTCTACTTTCTGATGACTAACCAGACAGATGGCTGATAGACTTGGTTGAGGAGGGTTAATTTAGCGCATGGGGAGGCTGGAGAGCAGGCTCTCTAGGCTAAGCGCTTCTTTGCTACTGATAAAGCACTCCGCTTGTCAAAACACAGAACCCTAAAGGTGTAAAATAAATGCACATGGCCAGTGAGGAGGGTGTCTAGAGGATGGTGTAAAGCAATAGCCCTGAGTTATACATGCTGACAGAGATTTCTTTTCTAATATCTAAAAAGCACCATTCACTTCTAAAAAAGAAACACAGATAACCTTCAGGATGTTCCCCTGGGCTCAAGAGGACAGGGAAGCAGGCGGTTGAATCCCGTCTTTGTTTCTGTTGCCAGGGTAGTGTTTGGATAAGGGGGCTTTGAGGTAGAATGCAGGAACTTATCGAAACAATTCCTGAGACCCCCTGCCTCCCCGTCTGACTCAGATCACAAGTGAGGTACAACGCTCGGAGCAGCAAGAGACACGGAACGAAACCTAAATTTGAACAAAAACTTAAACTCTCCTGCTAAATGGAGAGTCAAAATAAACACTGTCCTGTAGCATCAAACTGAGCAGGTAGTTGAGGTTAATCATGTTCCCAATGTCATGTTACACGCTTACAAAGATTACATGCATGAGGAAAGAATGAGGTCACCCTCAAGGTAAAGTAATAGTGCAGATTACCATGAGCAAATTGAATTTGACTCTGATCCAACACATATTGGGTGTCATGCAGGAGACTCTGCCAGTTCTCAGCGGAGTTGCCGCTAATTTGAACATGCAGCACAAAACCGTCCTGCAAAGTGTCCGCTTCTTTTTTGGCTACTGACAAATTAGGTGCTTTGTAGTTGTGTTGTAATCTCCTGCTGTGGATGATGATGATGTGATTATGAAGCATTCACACAGAAAGTAGGACACTGAGAATGAATTGGGTCAGTAGATACAGTGCGTCTTATAGGTAAGGCGCGGATCAGGAGTAGTGGTCCTGCGTCTAGAGGGTCTCGCTCTCTCCGTCTGCCACCACCACTGACTCTCCATGTGTGTATGGCAGCTCACTCTAATGAGGTGACGAAGAATGTGAGGAATGCCATGCTCACGCTGAAATGAGAGGGGCTGGGGAGCGAGACATCAGCCAGTCTGAGCAGGGCTGCCCACCTTCTAATTAATATGTGCTGAGCACGACCAAAAAGGCTGGAGCGCAACACTGGTCAGAGACACGCTGACCCACCCGCTGCACCTGCCTATCGCACATGATTTAACATCGAGTGAAATCCAGAAGGAGGAGTCATGTAAACACAGACTTACCACCTGAAGACAGTAAAACCAAAACATTTTGGTGTGAAGCAGACTTGAAGAAATTACCCGAGAGGAGCTGCCAATCAAATTAAGATCAGAGCGGTTATTCACTGCACTTCCATCATTTGTCTTTAGGCCCAGAGAGGACTCCGAACACTTCCATTTTTTACATAATTCGATCTCTCAATGTTTCTGAAATTAAAGCACAGAACAAACGAATAGTTGGAGGATCGTAAAAACGAGGAATCATGAAATCCTCTCGTTGAACTAAGTTGCTCAGAAAAGTTGCATGGGGAACTACTTCTTGCAGTACGGTATTGTCCAAATAACACTTTTTATGTTTTTGGTGAACTTTTCTTTGTAACCTTGAGCAGTTTAACACGTAACTCTGTACCGTTTAAGGTTTTTAACTGGACTTGATCTGCTTAAATTTTAAAACGGGGGTGCTCTAAAACTTTCGACTGGTAGTGTATATGACACTTCTCAACACCAGCTAATCACTGCAGCTATTGGCCGGTCAATAGCAGCTTGTTAAAGTGAACTGATGTTGGGACAATAATGAGCTGTGGACGCTGTTAACAGCAAAGTCTGAGGAGGAGGAGGCTTTCTGTTGTTCCCTCTGGCAGACTGTGGATGGGTTAATAACAGGCTGTCTGTGCCGGGGCAGATGGGACTCTCCCCAGGTCCCTGGGAGACTGAGGCCAGCAAGTGTTGTTATTTGAAAACATGCATTAACCGAAAAAAATTCAAAGACACGCACATACCGCATACGCTCACACACAAGCACACATTTCATCACAAGCTGCAAACATTTTCCCTGCAGCTTTGAAGTGTAGTGAAGCCTAGAGTAGGAGATTCCGGGCTAACGATGTGCAACATGGGACTCCTCAGCAGCAGGGGCAAATCACACAGTATTTCTCAGAGACAGAGCTCATGTTCCAGGGGGAGAAACCGCAGGAGCCACTGGCCAAATACAGTCATCAGCACATTACAAGGGACAGGCTCTGGGCTGCTCTATTATGCTGGTATGAGCTTGTAAGATATTATTAGTGATTTCTTAAGGGCCTATTCTGTAAGACCATTTCAGTTTTATTTTTAACGGATAATAATCATCTATTGCATGGTGTGTAAAATGTTGGACGTTACAGTCTCTGCATCAATCAGCATTTGCTGAGGTGACGTCATACAGCCAGGCTTTGTTAGCAGGATTAGTACCATGAAAGATCTCTTACTGTGCAGACAGAAGCCAGCTTCATGGTAAATTTGAAACAGAAAATATACTCTTCTTTAAGCTTTTTTACTTTTAGGTACCGCTTTAAGAAAATACATGGAAGAATCAGACCATAGCGTTCTTCTGGACAGTAGGTAATTTTTTTTTTCTGCCCAGGTAAACTATACTAACAAAAAGTCCGACAGGTTACACAGAGTACAATGTGAAAAGGCACTTTTTAATTTTTTTTTCAGTAAGAAAGTGTTTACACATTCTATTCGAGACAGATAAAGCCAAAAGGGTCGAATGTGCCAGGGGTCATGTTCTTGGAGAGCGCTGCATTTCTCTTCTCCATGTCTCCAACCTAATGTGCTGGCAGCACGCCCGGATTAACAAGACAAAAACATTTCTGCTCTCTTCCCAATTTTGTGCTCAACATTATATGGTAGATTATCTTTCACACAGAGATAAGATATAACAAATGTGTGAATGCGTGAGGGAAGCCCTAATAAGATCGGCAATCCTTATGCGGCTCTTCAAAACCAAGCCAATATAGGCCTCTCTATAATGCTTTCTGATTAGAAAGGCCCCTCCTGACTCTGGGGAGGTGTTACACAGGACCCCTCTGTAATCCAATATGCAGCAGCTTTCAATTAAGGTGCCCCGGGAGTTCAAGGCCTTGTTATCCTTACACAGGAGTTACATTCTCCTCAGCACTGAGTGGCATCCCCTCCACTTCTAATAACACCACATCATCTTCAAAAACTGTCTGCACTTATTTTTCTTCTAAAAATGTCCACATCGTGAATTCAGTTAAGCATCTCACACTCATTCATTCTTGAGGAAAGTTATTGGTTATGCTACAGGGTCCAGTTACAGAGGAAAGAGAATTTAAGAATAACTAATCTTAAACAGGAATATATCAAAGATTTAATCAGATTACCATCATTATCCGAGACAGATAATGATAATGTTACGTAACATCCCTAATTAGATGAAGTAATCTTTTCATCTAACAGTCAAAACAGAAACAGACATGCTCAAAGTTTATACATAAATAATGATTAATTGCCTTTCAGTGCCTGTATGCAGCTTATTTCCCTCTTTTGGTAAGGAGTATGATAGGACTGATGCAACACAATCAATATTTAAAGCAGCTCCATGAACAGCATCATCTGGTAGTGCCTCAAATTTTCCATAAGCAAAAGATGTCCAGGCCTGCAGAAGGGATCAGATAGGAGTGTTTCTTTGTGTCAGGGACAAGCAGTGGCAGTCTCCCAAAGAGAACATGAGCCAACACAGCAAACTAAGATAAACACACTCCCCTAACAGCAATGTAACTGACTAAAGAGATCAGCACATCATTAGACAAAAGAAATATTTTTCTTAGGGCCAGTGAGGGGATTAGTAAGTTTCAAACAGCATGTACTGCATGTATTTGATAGTGGAAAGCTGATTTAAACAAACCTGGATCAAGCCCAGATTAATTAAATGAATTATATTTAAAAGCTATTGGGGAAAAAGCAATATGTGCTCATGCCGGCATTGATAAGTCCAGTGTAGCAACCACGAGATTCTTGATTTATGTATTACACATGAATATATGCGTTTCCTGTCATGGAAAATCACAGCAGCCGCTGAGGCACTCCGAAGGGCAAGTAGGCGATTTCCTTTCAGATCTAATCTTTTTCAGTAGCCCATATTTTAGGGAGCTGTAATGACCTCCAGCCCTGCTTAGGTTGAGATGTGTATGCATAAGGTGTCTGTGCCTGCCTGCTCCTGGCAGGTAATGAAGGATAGGACCAGTGTATCCTGATAGACAGCCTTCTTCTGGTCTCAATCAGCATGGTTGTGAAGGACTCCATTGTCAAAATGCATGCAGTCCAATCCTGAGAGTGTTGAATTATGGGTAGGAGATGTAATGTGCAAGTACTGAATGCTCATATAGTCTTCTACTTACTGACTACAAAAGTAAGTCGGTTATGAACATTTTCTTTCACTACTATACAATCATTTTCTTACTCATTCTCCTCAGGCTTTGGTGAGTTGGATATAGACTCATGGAGACCCCTTCAATGGTCCTGCTGGGGCTCCTTCTTGTTTATGGACTAGCCTGTGGTGTCCAGCAGACTCAGGGGAGTCCATCAGACAGCAAGCATGGCAGGGACAGGACCCAGGAATTTGAGAGCAGTGAAGATGGTTTAGAGAAAGAGTTTCTCTATGCTGGAAGGAGCAAGCGTGCTGCAGCTGACCAGCAGCAGGACAAATGCTCCTACACTTTCATTGTGCCTCAACAAAAAGTGACTGGAGCCATCTGTGTCAACTCCAAGGAGCCGGAGGCCATGCTGGAGAATCGGGTCAACAAACAGGAGTTAGAGCTGCTAAACGTGGAGCTACAGAAACAAAAGAGGCAGATTGAGACCCTGCAGCAATTGGTAGAGGTGGACGGAGGTATTGTCAATGAGGTGAAGCTCCTGAGGAAGGAGAGCCGAAACATGAACTCCAGAGTGACTCAGCTGTACATGCAGCTGCTCCATGAGATCATCAGAAAGAGAGACAATGCCCTAGAATTGGCTCAGATGGAGAACAAGATCCTGAACCAAACCTCTGAGATGCAACAGCTCACCAGTCGATACAAAGATCTCGAGCACAAGTACCAGCACTTGGCTTCTTTGGCCACTAACCAATCAGCTCTTATTGCCCTATTGGAGGAACAGTGCCAGAGTCGCCCTCCCCCTCGTCATGTGCCCGTCCCCCAGCCACGGCCTCAGCCACCTCCTGCATCACCACCCATTAACAAGCCTTACCAGCCACCTGTCCTTCCACGAATTAACAACCCAATCAGCAACGAGATCCAGAGTGACCAAAAGTCCCTACCGCCGCTACTTCCAACGATGCCCACTGGCACACACAGCCCCTCCACCACTGACAAACCCTCTGGTGAGTCTAACAAAGTCTGATATGCGCTTTTATTTTATGCATTCTTACCAAATGCACCAGTTGCCATCACAGTGGTCGCAAACAAAGGACTGTGTGTCTGAGTTAACTATCGTGAACCTTTTAATCATTAATCACAAGACAACACCAAGCATCCATTCTTCCAGTCATAGCCGATTTAAATAAGTCCCACGTATTCCCAAAGCAAAGGGCTCTCGGTGAGAACAGACATCCTGTTGTCTGCTGCCTTTTGAGATGCATATCATCTAATTGCCACGATTCAACCCACATAAAAACACAAAGCATATTAGCAGGGCAAATACATGTGCCTAAATGGATGGCTGGATCCAAGCCCGCGGGCCTCTTGAACACATGGTAGTGGATGATAAAGCTTTAAAATTGATGTGAAGGGTGTTTTGTGTAATCAGCTGCAGTGAATAGTCTATTGCTTTTCCCTTTCATTAGAAGACTTAAGTTTTAAAATGGTGGAAAAAAGATCAAACTATTCCCAACATGACTACTGGCAGCTTTTTCCATTGACATGCTGTGCTACTGCTTGCCATTTCCACTAGGCAGCATGTGAACGGTAGCCTTTGTATGGGATATTTGAAAGGAGGCAAGTAATTTCCTGCCCACAGCCATGCAACTAACACCCCAAAAAGTTACATAAACCCTTAACACGAACAGAGCGCTCCACACAATGCAGGGACAGAGGGAGGAAGAGAGAGACCTGAAAGGGCAACAGAGAGAAACAGAGGGATGGAGTCTATGAAAAAGGGGAGGGGGTAAAGCAGGAACAGAACGAGATACCGGGAGTCGGTGATGTCATTTGTTCCACCAGGCAAGATTCAGTCATATGTTCCACCAACGCAGCAGACTTTATCAGGCAGAACAGAGCAGGGCAGGGCAGGGCAGGGCAGCTCTCTGGATTGTCTCTGCTCAACAGAGACATTCCTGAGAGTAAATGGATGGCAGAAAATGGGCCAAAAGACAGGTATCATCTACAGTTATTTCATAAAACCAAAAACAACCTTGCTATTGAGACTACTTGCTAGTCACTTACGCCTCTATGTCAGCTGAGCAGGACCTCATGACATGCGTATAACAAATGAAGTGCTTTGTTTCTTCTTTCATATACCTCCTCTGTCTCAATATGTCTTGCAAACTGTCGATGCCCCCTTTCCCTCACCTCTAACCCTTTGTGTGACACCCCGCCCCCCCCACCCTCCCACCCCATTCTCTTTTGTGTTTGGTTTTCATTGTATTTAAACACCCAGACCAGTTGGCAAACCACACAAGTATGAAATCTTGAGAACTTTCACAGCCAATTGAAGCAGGGGAGCCAGTTGCCCCATTAGTGTTTTTCCATATCTATTAGGTTTGGAATTTGGGGTAAAATCATAATGGCACACAGGTAAATTAGGTTTCACTGATTCGCACCATAAAATCCAGGAAAAACAATCCTGATCTTGCACAAAATCTATCTTTTAATGGAGGGCTGATGCTGCATCATTTTTATCAACATTACTCTGTTTTTAGTTAAGTGTTTTTTCAGCTGTAAAAAAGAAACACATCTTCATAATTTGCTCTGGAGTTGATCCTGTTACTTCACACAACTCACTGTAATATTGGAAACAAAATTCAACAGACTTACTGGCAGAGAAGTGCAGCTTATGACAGAGATTTATAAGCTGTTCTTAAATTCAGTCCCGGAAATCCTCTCTTCAAAACCTGATGTGAAGTCTTGAAAATGATGTGTCTGTATAATACAAAATATGAAAACCAAAGTGAAAGTAAGTAAAATAATAACCCTGCACTGTAAGGCATTACAGATGATCGAAGGTTTTTGCTCCTGTTTCATCATTCAGTAGTCAGGATTCCCTTTGCCCTCATGCCAGTGTTTCTTTTGGCTGCACAGCCGGCAGCCATTTCCCTTATGAGAGGAGCAGCCAAAGTCAATTCTACTGTTAAAATGAAAGCCTCTGCTGAAAAATGGGATTCCCTATGACAAAGCATAACAACTCTTTGTGTCATTATGGCTTTTTCTTTATTTCCCTTAACTTTTAAGATACATTGCAGCTGACTGGATTTTTACAGGTCATGTTGTCATCTCTCCGTTAAGGTCCATTTAGGGATTGTCTGCAGGCTCTGGAGGATGGCCATACTGCTAGCGGCATGTACCTGGTGAAGCCAGAGAATGCCAACCGGCTTATGCAGGTGTGGTGTGACCAGAGACATGACCCAGGTGGCTGGACTGTGATCCAGAGGAGGGTGGACGGCTCTGTCAACTTTTTCAGGAACTGGGAGACATACAAGGTGCGACAAACCTCACACCAAATCAAGGACCTCATAGTTTGGAGGGAAGCTGGTGGCTTATGTAGGTTGGCTTGACACTAACCAGATGTGAACCATAATGAATAGGTAATTGTTAAGCTTTCAAAGTGTCTGATGTAGTTCAGTCACTGCCACAGTCTTATGACTCATTAATTCCAGCAACATCAGTTGGTCTTTGTAACATTACTTCACACTAAAATAAATGAGGAAATATTAGACTTATATGTCACATTAGTTGGTTGTGTCAGCATTCCTAATGTGTCCTTCTGAACACTGCCTCAGCGGGTATCTGATAAAGAGGGCTGTGGTGAACATTATTTTTACAAAGGGGATCTAATTTTCTTTATCTTTTGAAAGGGAACCCCCTCTCACAGGAAAAGCAGTTAATTGGTAAACAAGTGTTTGCAGGCCAACAATTCACAAGGGTCCTGATTAAATCTTAGCTAAGAGATCCAATGGAGATATTTCCATGACTTTCACAAAAACCTTTAAGCCACATGAGAGCTGAAATTGCATTTGTAAACTTATCAGAAGGGGTGTTTCCATGATTCAAAGCATGTGTAGGTTAAGGGATACCACAAACCAACTTACAGTATGACCAGAGCCAGAACAAAGCTGTAAGACAGCATCCCGTATGTTGGATTACATACTATATTCACTCTATCCTGCTGTGTTTTCAATAACAAAATAACAGTGGAAATCTGGACACCCGATGCAAGCTATAAACCTGACTCAGAGGGTCCATTTATAATAATGTTCCTTGACAATAAACAACCTCATAGAAGAGCTAAACTCATAATTATCTCCAGAGCACGGGCAACGACCCTGAATCATCCCCCAGACGTCCAAACTAACTGTTCAAGGCTTTTCAAAGAGCATTCACAAAGGATTTCTTAATCGTACTGATAATGTTTTTCTTATCACTGCACTTCACAGCAAGGTTTTGGCAATATTGACGGCGAGTACTGGCTGGGTCTGGAGAACATCTATTGGCTGACTAACCAGGGGAACTACAAACTGCTGGTCACGCTGGAGGACTGGTCTGGCAGGAAGGTTTTTGCAGAGTATGCCAGCTTCAGAGTGGAGCCTGAAGCCGACTTCTACAAGCTGAGGGTGGGCCGTTACCATGGCAATGCTGGAGACTCCCTTACCTGGCATAACGGCAAACAGTTCACAACACTGGACAGAGACCATGATGCATATACAGGTAAAAACCTGACAGCTTAAAACCAACAACTCAAGCGATGTTAATGCACGCAGCCTGACTGTTTTATTTATTTCCCAATCTTTCTAGGCAACTGTGCCCACTACCAGAAGGGCGGCTGGTGGTACAACTCTTGTGCCCATTCAAATTTGAATGGAGTTTGGTACAGAGGAGGACACTACCGCAGCCGCTACCAAGATGGAGTCTACTGGGCTGAGTTCAGAGGAGGAGCCTATTCCCTAAAGAAAGTGGTCATGATGATCCGCCCGAACCCAAACACCTTCCACTAAGCATCCAAGGAACACATACTGTACTGTATCTCTCACTAAACAAAAACCATTACAGCTCCTAACATCCAAGCAAACTTTATCTCTTTTGTTTAATGGAGTGGCAACAGAAGAAGCAAGATGACAAAGAGAAAGATGATGCTGAAAGTGCAATATCAAAACAACAGGCTGATCATGTCAGGTACCTCCTGACAATTCAACAGAAATTGTTATATAGTTGTCTGTACCATTTGCCCTTTTACGTGACTCAGTAAAGACATGTGCTCATTGCTCAGGAGTTGTTTTGAATACACTGCCTATGATACAACACAATTCTGCCTAGTTGACAGTGCTCTCATTTTATCCGAGTGAGAAATACAATGTGAACCTAATTTGACATGAGAACAGATTACAATAATTCAGTTCAGTAGTTTCGATAGGAAGCCTACAATATATATTTAGTATGTATGTAAAGTTTTTTTTTTTTTTGTTTATTTTGCAGTAACAAACAAATGAGGTCGACACAGGAAATGTATCCAGTGACTTTTAATTTCATTCTTAAAACATTCTTCAAATGTATAATTCATAATTTATAGGAACAGTAACATTTATTGTATAATACAGGGTTGATATGCAGGCCAGTTTTGTCAATTACAATAAAATATAGGGTACTGTAAAAAAAAAAAAAAATAGAGTCATTTTCTTTCTCTAAAATAAAGCCAAAACTCTTCATACCAATAAATGTTTACGTAACATTTAATAAATCTAAGAACAAATTTGACGAGGTACATCTCTTCAAAGTCCTGTTTTTTTTTTCAATACTTGTTTTGAAATCTTGAATTGCTTCAACAGGTATCCACCAATTTGCTTGTATGAACCAAGCGCTGTATTTACTGTATAAATTTAGTGGTTTGTTGATGTCAATAGATCCAACACATTGCGTTTGTACATAAGATATTTGTAATATAATGTATTAAAACCTGTTATGTCACTAATAAGTTGCAATAAAATATGTACAGCTTAAGTGTTTGTCTTTTTTGTGTCTCTTGGTATAAAGCATAATAAGTAAAGTTAACAGCAGCCATAACAGCTTCGAGCTGAGTAACATTTATCCGTTTTCCTAAATTGAAAATAAGAAAACATTTGAAAGGTTGTGAATATGACTGACATAACACCACATACTTCTAAAAAGCAAGGTGTGACACTAAGATCTTATATTTCTCAGGTATCTCTCATAACTTCAAGAGACAACAAGAGACCCACTATTACTGTGACTCTGATGCACTTATTTATGCCATATCTAAGTAAAACATGAATGAATTGTGTGAAGGAAATATATGGAAGTGTGTTGGAGTACTAGACTATAGTGCAATACCTTTATTTTTTGCTTTAATTTACACTAGAAATTGTATGGAAAACACAAGTAAACCATTACAATTTCCAAGCGCAGTAGTAAATAACATTCCATTATGAAATAAATACATTTACTGTGACTCCTATCACAAAGAATATGTTATGAGACGTGGCTGCGTAAAAACGTGTCTCAAACACTATCAACTATCAATACTGTTAAGCACGGTGTTTGGGTATAGAGTCAGCGCACCACAGCATGGCAAATGAAATGTGACAGGCCTGTTAAACGAATGCATTCAGCAGTCCCCTCCACTCACAGCAGAAACCACCTTTACTTCACGATGTGTCAATGGCATTTCCAAAGACAGCTGGAAAATGCAGCAAAAATGACTTTACACTGCAATGAACCGAGCTCCATTAACGTCATATTTTGTGACCAGACTTGAGCTGGAGAAGGTTTAGACAGTTGAGAGAGCATTTGAAATCAATTTAGCATGAATTCCTGTGATGGACAACTTTGAAGACAATGTGAGATTGTCTAAAGAGACCAATTATCAACAGAGGAGAACATGTGCTATTTAAATCCTCTCACTCCAAATAAAACCTAACATACCATGTTAGCATTTTGTACTGCCAAAGTGAAGATGGATGCTTATGTGATAGTAGCCAAAACACTTGTCTTACATTAAACCGACAAACATTGGCTGCTGAAACCGGCTCATAAGTCAAAAGCTAAAAAGCTTTCTTTCCTGTGACAAAGAGACTTTGGATGGGACAAAGGAAGACATTCATCACTGTGAGTGTCACTCTTGTCAGCTGTGTTTTTACTAAAGATGGATGGGAGAGTAAATTGCACTTTGTAACAAATCCTTCTGTCTTCCAAGATAGGTCAACACTTTCTTTTATAGCGATTACATCTTGAAACCAGTATAAGTCTGCTTTGTCAATTAACCTGATTGTGGTAAAACAGAGGACGGTGTTTCATCGTCTCCATAAACAGAGACGACAGACTCTTTGGATGCTGTGTACGTCTGAGGACTCACCACGATGGAAAACCTTCAGTAAGGGTGGCCTGTGCAGCCCCCACTCCTCAACCAACATGGAAAACCATGAGCTGACACAGTGCTCACTCAGCACAAAGAGAACCGCACTTCCTGAGCGTTCAAACCTGAACCTTCAAAATTGGCCTGTATTGTTGTTTCACATCTGCAAAAGTCCATGTCCTTGTACTTTTAATAGAACCATTTTTAACTTTCCTGTGCTCCCACGAATCCTGTTCACTCCACCTTTTGAGTACAAGTAGTCATACCATGAGAGACAACTGCACAAATTATCATCAGGGGAGCTTTAACCACTCACACTTCATGCTTTCACTATGAGAAAAATGCAGGCAAGGGACTAGACATGCCACATAATTTATCATTTATTGTTAATTATTAAAAGCTCTACCAAATATCATACATGAACTGGGGTAGACACTATCGGCCTAAAAACAAATCACACCTAAAAAACGATATATGACCCTTGGATAACTACTATAACATCTATCTGAAATCATTCAGAGCTTATAACACCCTTGAACTGAAGATATCTGCACTTATGTTCAGGATATGTTAATTTTTTTACATCTAGCTCTGTGAAAGGACTGGACTGTGTAGGGGAGGAGACTTTTCCACTGTATTCTTTTCCCATTTTCCTGTGGTTGTGAACCAGGGTCACGCTGAAATAATTTTGTGCAAGTAGCCAGTACAACTACGAACTACAAATAAATAATATAATCATCAAGTGGGATTAGAATACAATAACACTAACTTTTAAACAGAATACTTCCCCCTGTGAAGACACTGAAGGGATCGAAGAACATTTTTTAAAATTTTTAATCTGTCATCTCATTTCCTTTCTCTGTTCTCTTCCTCTGTGTGATCACTCCATCTTTCTGTCATAACTCGCCACAGCCTGTCAGGATGCGCTGAGGTTACACAGCTACGCTATCATCTCAGTGTCTGGACCATTTCTTTGTCTCTGTCACTTCTTTGAAGTGGAGAATTACACTGGAGGTGACACAACAGTGACTTCATCACAACCTCTCATTGTGATTGTCTCACCGCGAGTCAGCAAAAACACATTTCTGAACACTTGGGAAACCAAACAAAATGCAGCGCAATAAAAGGTAATCAACATCTTTTTCCAAGTCATTTATTCAAACCACTCTCCACTGCTGCTGTAAAATTATTGTGATGCATATGGTTGTTATTAAGAAGGCTTCAAAATAGAAACACATAATAATGTGGTGAGCTTCTCTTTGGGAGAATAGTCACTTCATTGTTTATTACTTACATAGTGGAACTATTGAATTTGGGTTTTTTTTCCCATTTTCCAAAAGCTCAGCATCTGAACTGATTTCCAACTGTGGAGATGTGCAGATTTGCTTATAGCTTTACAGCCACATGCCATGACCACTGTTTCATGTTCTTCCAAAACGTCTGTGAGTCCTCTGCTGGGAACTCACAGGAAATCTCTTACGGATGGACAAGAGGAATTTTCCTTAGCATAATGGAAATTTTATTTTGTAAGGTATTACTGCGGCTTTTCCAGTGTTGCAGTATATGATTGCTTCAAGAAAACCTTGGTTAGCGATGCATCTCTCTTGTTAGACTAATACAAATCTTTTAGTGCATTGTATATTTGGGAACTGGACAGTGATACTTAAATTGGGTAAAGGTTACATTTTTTCCACATGCAGCCTGTGACCTTTCAAACCCTGTTCACGCTGCATTTTCATCTCTTTATCGATAATTGCTCACAGATGCAGGACACAAAGACTCACATGAAAACTTCATCGTTATCTGGCATTAGTTTATAAATCCATTAAGAAAAACTATTTTCGGCAGTGAAGTCGATTTTTGGCTGCAACCAAACATGATGCTGAAACCTTCAAATACTAAACCAAAGTGATATTATAATCACAGTGCAGGGAAGCGTTATAACTATGTACAATATGTAAAACACAGACCAGAGACAACCCCCTAGAAAACATGATGCATGTCTGTCTTAAAAGATTAAAATCACATTTACTATAAAGTATAAAGGTGACTGTATAAACTAAAAAAAATGTACTTCTTGCTGTTGTTGAATTGTTACGTACTGTGAATGGCTGCTCTATAAGAAACAAAGTGGAGTCAAACAGCTCGACACAGAAACATCAGTGCTCCGAGAGCCACTAAACCATTACTCACCCATGAGTCAAAATTACTGGAGCATAGGTCAACTCCAGTATAACAGATTGACTCAGTTTTAATACAGGAAAATGTGAGCAACATGAAAAGGCTTATATTGGGAAAAGGGGGGGGGGGGTTTCTCAGAATCTGACAAATGTTCCCCTCTCTCCGGGTTTTGGTTTATGCTGTATGTCATGCCAACTAAGCAAGGCACACTTGTCCCAACTCAACTCAGCTTTTTCATCATCCAGGTACATTCACATAACTGTGGATGTCATAGTGTGGGGAGATATACAAATCACTCATGAAAACACAGACTAACTTTATCAAATTTGCTAATTGTTTTCTAAAATAACAGTATTAGAAACAACTGTTGCATCTTAGCAATGACTATTTTTAAATGTTAGACTTTATTTTTTTTAAATAAAACATAAACTCACTAAAACTGATGCAGAAAGGTTTGGTTTTGTAACCATTTCAGGTGAGCCACAGCTTATTTATTCAGATTTGGTTTATTGAGAGTAAATTGTACATTCTAATTTAAGATTAAGGATTAGAGTGGCTACACATGAAAATTCACTTCAGATAAGTACATCAATTTTCTCTATTACTTTAGTTGGAATAGAAACACACAAATGATTCCAAAGTCAAGCAGTAAAAGTTGAAGAGTAGTAAAATTGTGAAAGAAATACTATCCCATAACATTTATTTATAAACCTATGGTATTCATATTCAGTGCTCTCTAATCTTCTCAACACTCATCCACTCAAGCCAAAAAAGAAACAAAACACTATCACCATTCAATTCATTCATTTTGTAAACTGAAAACCACATTTTTCCACACTGCACAGCTGGATGACAATGGCTATCAGGCAAATATGCAGAATTCCAGCTGTCTTTGATAGACCTTTTATCAGTTTCCCATAGTGGGAAAACAACAGGTGTTACTAGTAACAATGTCCCAGTGACTTATGTCACAGTCAAGTCACAGTGAGTCATGGATTTTACCAGGACATTAAAAATTAAGCAGGTACAACATTAATTATCTATTTATCATCTTCACCTGTGTTTTTCCTACTATGACAGGTCAATATGTCCAAGGCCCATTATAAGTAAGTTAAGCCTGGCATGTCTAGGACAATAACAGTGATCTGGACTTTTTATCAACAACACCTGAGCAAAACGACCGTTTCCAGTGGTTTCTTATTTAGAGGAGTAGTTCCTCCAGGGTAAATGAATTTGAAGGATTGTATTTTCGTTACATGTGTATAGGAACCTCTGACCTGTTTCACCTTATTCTGCCTCAGAAGCTACACTCCTTCCCAAATCTCTTGTAACATGGCAGCATTATACTTGTTCAGAGAACAGTGAGCTAATAAGATCTAGCTAATCGGCCCTTTATGCTCCATTGTCACATAGTTGTGACTATCTTTAATTCACAGTTAGATACAGTTTAATGAAGTAACAGCTTGAGTCACTTCTTCATCAGCCCTAATAACACAGTCATGTAAAGACTTAAAAGCTCCATTCATTTCACTGAGATTAGGTTTGAGGGAATGGAGAGACACATCTAGCTACTTATCTGAATTTAATCAATTAATTTGTCACATTATAAAACAACATGGCACAGAAATACTTTTGTGCTCCAGCAGCACTCAGATAAGGCAAGAGTACCTGCTCTAGGCCTCTCCTGAGCTTTGAGATACTAAGTGGTATGTAGTTTCAGGACTACGTGTGCATTGCTGTACAACTGCATGGAGGGAAATGAGGACTCACCTGTCATGTTCTAGTTGCAAAATTGCCTTTAACAAAACTAATGATCATCATATGTACAGTACATATTAACAGCATTACCAATCAGTTATTTACTCCTGTCCAACTGTTAGGGTTTGTGTTACAGAGAGCCACAATACATCATACCCATAGAATGCAGTTAAAGACCCCTGGTGGAAACATGACTGCCTCTGGTTTCCTGGCCTTGTATTTTGTGGTTCTTTTTATTCTCATATTCCACTGAACAGAGCAATTTTGCATATTATTTTAGGATCAGATGTCTGTGCAGCCATATAATGCTGTCATTTAAACAATTCGTCCAGTTTATTAGAATTTTCAGCAATTGGCGATGATTATTTTAAATGTTATTTACTGAGATTATCACTATCAGACAATATGTCACACAGAGGAATTGTACATAGTGAAACACTGAAATTCTCGTCATTGAAGTCTGTGTTAAACTGCAACAAGCAGCTTGAAAACAGAGGTCTAAACTATTTCAAGAAAATGTCAGTGAAGCACGTAGCTTGGCCAATTTGGTGGTTTATTAGTCATTTGGCTTCCTTATGGTCTTACTTTTTGTAAAACCCACAAACAGTGGTAACACTATGGGAGGCTGTTGCACAGCTGCCACTTCATGAATAAATTTCTCCCTCTGGATGCATTTTTTTACACAGTGGGGACAGGAGCCATAACACTGCTGAGGATTAAGTGGAGGATTTCACTGGAGATCCAGCAGGAGCCTGTTTGGAGATAAATTGATTTTATTACCAGCCATCTGAGACTAAAGCAATTTATTGTTTTATACTCTGCTACTTGGCCTCTGTAACGTTGTGAATGGCCTACTTTCCATGGGCACTGCCTGTAGCAAAATAGAACATGCAAGAGGAAAAGTTCTTTTCAGACATCTGGTTTTTAAGACATCTGGATTGTAATGTTTATCTCTCAAAATGTATTTAACTTAATTTTCACACCAGTGGCCTCTTATTTGGTCAAGGCTATGTTATATTAGTGACAGTTAAACAGCTCTGTTTTAAGTTACAATGGCCTAATAATCCTGAGATTATACTTCTCATTGAAGAGCAGAATTTCTTGCACTACAGATGAGTGACCTATGAGTGTGTATTTGTTATTCTCTAGCTCCCCCTGGAGGGTTAAAGTCATACTTACATCAGATATGCCTTCAGAGGGCATTCATATACAGTATTACTGCAATATCATGAATTCCATGCATGCCAGCAACACATTTTGACCTTCTTGCTGTTCAACACACAGTAAACAAGTTAATTAAAGGGTGGCTGAACAGCACAGTATTCTCTCCTCTTCCCTTTTAACACCAAATGCTTTGATCTTTGTCATTTGAGTTTTAATGCACATGTAAAAACATGAGTAAATCCACTTGTGTGAAACAAAAAAGACAAATCAGAGCCAAATCAGCGTCTTTATTTTACAAACAAACGCATTATTCTATTGACATTTTTTATATAATAAAAAAGCAATTTACAAGCTTAAGAACCAAAATGAAGCAGCACAGAATGATTATGAGTAAAATATATAATTTGAATAAATATATTTTATTTCATGCTATAAAATAAATTCATAAATGGCAATAGATACAACATCAGCTCTAGCTAGCTTCATTTACTTCATAGTTGTACAAAACAGTAGAGTTCTGAGGTTCACAGTTGGGTTGTGAGGTTGTGTGTAGAGTGGACAAAACAGGAGTTGGGGCATTTCTACTGCCATGGTTCAGTTCATGGTCTCCAGTGCTCCTCAAGCTTCAGCTCTGTGGAAAACATGGGCTCATTGAGACCTTGAGGCAGAATGCTTGGGAACCACTGACTGAGGACTTGTTTCCCCACCTGAAGAGAAGTGCACAATTATACTATGGACATAAGATGTATGTCCAATGAGACCACTTTTAACACTATATACCCTGAGTTCTAAGTTTTTTTTTTTTGCCTTGTCACCAAATACATATGAGCCAGAGACATTATAGTGCAGAGTTTAGGGAGTTGTAAAAGGAAAAGGGACGATAGCTAGGATGAGGACTTCCCCTCTGTTCCTGAACAACTACAACTACAGTCTCACCACCTGAGGAGCCAATGGAGATCACTGAACCTCAACATGACAACAGACAGCCCGCTCCTAAACAGTGGCTATATAGCCCAAAATCCCTTTCATTATTTGACACAGCTGGAGGTGAAACTCTGAACAGTGCCACTGAGTTTGATGACTGAACCACGCGCTCAGTTTTTGTGTTGCAGTTTACTGACTACCACTGGATTTTGACAGGCATTTTGAACACCAGCAAGCAACACCACATTTTCATTTATATATATTTCCTGAAGAGGAAGTCAACCTGTCCAAAGTTTCAGAAAATATATAAAAACAAATCAATATCAAATTGTCCTGGTCCTACTTCAATTCAACAGCTCCCTGACATTCAGTTTGTTTGATATATGACAGGCCAATATTTCAATAGGCTTGATGATCCCAATACACCGCTTTTAAAAAGGTTATTGCTGTTTTCATAATACACAGTGGATAGAAACTGACAGAAAAGCTATGGAAGACTTAAGATTTTTTTCTAAGCCTGTATCAGTGTTCGTAAACTACCTGAAGTGAGTTTATTATAAAAGGAATAGGACGAGCTGCAATTTCAAAAAAGTAGTCTGACAGCCTTCCCTGTAAACACTTCCTTTTGATTACTTGTGGCCCATAATGCATCTCCTGTTCCTCTCAGAGGTGTGGAACTAAGAGTTGACAAAGAGTCAATTCGAGTGTGTGTCAAGTTCAACTGGTTCTGTAGATGTGTACTATCACATAAGTAACTATAGTTCATGAAAAGCATTAAACAATTTCCCCTCCATTCGCTTATGATGAAGACATGGACTTGTTTACTCATTTGATAAGAAAAAGAAAAAAAAACCTGACTAGTCTAAAAGCACCATTTAAGGGGAGAAGGTCCCTACCAAAGTGATTGAGGCCATTATAGCTGAGTCCCTTAAGGGTAACTACACTAGACTTCCTGGATGGAATTGGTATGTAATATCAACAAAAAACCATAAGTGCACAATCGATGACACAAATACAAGAAAACTCAAGTTAAAAAATTATCCATTGGCAATTTTATACAATTTTGTGGTTGAGCGACGTGCAATTCATCTACAGTATATGGGGGTAAGCTTCTTTTTTTTTTCTTTTTTTTTTTTTTTTTTTAAATCAAGAAATATTAAGTTAATTATTAGCTAAATACCCAGACAGCTGTTCCCCTGCCAGATGCTCCGAAAGAACAGGGAGGAAGTAGATTTGTGTTTCTCATGCATCTCCTTCCTTCATTAAAATGCCTACAACTACAGTACATTGCTAAGATTGTCCTCAGTGGCTGGAGAGGAGAGGAGAGGAGGGATACAGTATAGTCTCTGAACATGGGGGCAATGGCTCGCAGGGGAGTAAGTCTGCCTCATTTGATTGTAATCAATTGCTACAAAATCAGTTAAACCTTAAAATCAGTTTTCCATCCCATGACAAAAAAAACTGAATCAAATGTTAAAAAGCAACAACAGGGGGCACAACTAAAAAATGGACAAGAATAACATGAATTAGTTTCTATTCATTCTTGGTACCACTTTACATAAATGATGTGGCCATAGTTTGTTATAATCTCTCTATTCAATCCATTTAAAAAATGAAAGAGGCACAAGAATCTAAGTGCCAGAATCTAACATGTAAAGCTTGTGGCAAGGCACTAAGTTTAAGATGCCACTTTTTGTGAAGTATTCTCTCTGTTGTTTACATTGGCTTTAAACAATTACAATTGCACAACTTTTATATTGTCAGCTTTTGTATGGCTTAATATATGATATTATTTATGACTTTGCTGCTTAATGTCTTCTTAGCAAATTGTTCAAATTTTACACAACTGATTGTTATAAGCTGGGAAACGTACATTCCTTGCAAATAGCAATGAACTAATCCTACATTAAATTAAGAACCTATTCTTCTTAATAAGCAGTCAATTATGCAATACAGTCAAAATTTCCTGTTATAAATTACCTATTAGTCTTTGGTGTGAAGTCTTGGCACAAAATTGTTTTAGAAGTTTGTACCTATTACTCACAAAACATTACTGACAATAATGCAAGACAGTACGCATCTCCTCCTTTTTTTCTTGGTGAAGGGAAAGAATCATCACAGGCAAAATCAAACTAATCAGTGACTGATTTTGGTGAGGTCAGATCAGCTGTCAAACCTGCACATCACATCAGCGGCTGACAGAAATAAACTTGACTTCGTAAACATTCATCTAAAAAGTACTGTAGAGGTTGACAGACTGTGGCTGATGACGGCCAAAAGTGTTTGTGATAAATCCGTACACAAAAAGATAACGAAAAGCTAGCTATACCGATTTTTGCAAAATTCCCTAAATTTTGGATTGCAATCTTAACTGAGTGAAGTCGATGACAGCACATTCAGTGGAATAAAAAGGACTGCACTCTTGACGAAACATTAGACATAAGCAACAATATTCTCCCACCCACACAAAGTAGAAAATTATATGAAAACTGTAAAATAATCAAACTCAATTTCATTGACACAAATTCAGCATGGACCAGACGGGACAAAATAAAAGCATTTAGCAGGTGCTCTTCAAAAAAGGCAATAAGCAGCTGGATAGCAAACAAGAAAGCAGGACAGCACAAAAAGGACCACCCAGCTGAGCTTTAAATTTGCAGAATATGATCATCAATCAGGCCTTCTAAGTGCCTTTAAGTATTTACTGTGAATGTAGATTATTTTAAATCAGAATGGAAATAAACCCAAGTCTCTATATGCTAAAAACATCCCCAACCCTGATCCCCATGGTTCAAATAATATAGATAAAATACAATGTTGCCATATGTATGACTTGTAGCCAATAGTATTCATGTGATTGCAGAGTCTTAACAAAGTTTACAACATTTTTTTCTCAGAGGTAAAATTGCTTCTATGAAGCAAGTACTACTCTGACACTGCTGCTGCTGCATCAGAATTAAGACAGAGATTAGCACATTTTATCGCTGGAACAGCTCCCATCCCACCCACTAACTCTGCAAAGTGCATAAATACTTTGGATCGCCAGCTACCTATAACATCATTTACCTCTTAGCCTTAATCTAGCTATGCTGCATCTATGTCAACGCCATAAAGTAGGACTGATAAAATAAATCTGCATTTAACCCCAACCAATGCAGAGAACAAATATCACAGATCAATCGTCCCACCTTAAAAGGTAGGACAAAATGAGAAAAAAGGAAACAAACCAATAGCTCTTCCAAATAATGTAGGAAAACCCATGTCAAAATGGCTGAGATTCCTTTGTTCTTTCTGTTTGCATATTATTCAGACTTGTATACTATAATGTTTTATGTGAACAGATCCAGGGATGTTCCTCCTGTGCTGAGTTGACAACGAGTACTCTTGTCTCGGTTAGGCGTTAAGAGTATTAACCTAGAAGCCTATCTCAGGACAAAACACATACAATAGTTCGGTATAAATCTGCCATCAGAGTATAGAGGAATATAAACGATTTCACTGTATGGACGTAATTCACCCATTACATGGATGACAGCATCTAAAACCACCTTGGCCAACAGAGTGAGATCTCCAGTAGTGATGAGAGATAAAAATCTTTTGTGTTTTGTAGAACAAACGTTATGAGAGAGCAAAATCATATCTTGAAAAGTATGTAGGGCCATTCTCTTACTCTGTTCTTCGCATTTGCCAAAAACAAACACACAAGTAAGCTAGCAAATTTAATGCACTCCTAACAAAGCACCTTCTTGATCATCATTTTAACCTGGCTGACCGTGAAACAACTGAAAAGGACTTTGTCCCTAATCCATACAATCAGCAAGGAACATTTCCTTTAAGTATCAAGGCTTTGTGTTAATATTCTTTACAGGGTTTGGCAATAAGATACTGTACATATAACCTAAAACGGATTCCAAACGGTGAACACATCTGTGCCTGGTAGGTTCTTGGCTATGAGGTAGAACCTGGTGAGTTTCATTTAAGTTAAAATACTGTCTGTTATGAATATGTAGTTGCATCATGAGGTATTGAACGGATATGTCACACGAAGCTTTGCACTGGCAGAAAAATCATTCCTTGTGAGTAAGTGACCTCCTGTGGCCACATGTGCAAAAACAGGTCAGGTAAAAAGGTGATATGACAAGCATCTTACTAGAGCTTTCACATTATCAATTATTGCAACATGCCTATATAACTCTGTAAATATGTTTTAAAAAACATTGAAAGATAAAAAGAGAAATCAATTAGGGGGTCTTGATTATTCTGACCACCTCAAAAATAGTAAATTGTGACTCCCTTTGCTTGAAAGAATCATATTTCTATAAAGCACCCATTTGCTCTCTGCATTCAATAACTAACTTTCACAAAATTGACAGAAACCCTTGATGCAAGAAATGTCCATAGTAGAGGGAGCTGATTCAAAAAGAAAAAAAGTCCTTTAACGTGTGTTGAAATAAACTTTTTTTTTTCTTTTAAAGCTTCCTTAACCTGGACCTAAAAATCACATCTTGATGCTTGAGCCTCCTCTGGACTGCATTTTGAACTTTCCTCCATATCATTGGCTGGTGCCTCTTCTGCATATTGCGCCTCGAAAGCCATCCCCTCAGACGTATCCACTTGGTCCTTCTGACCTGAGCTTCCCTCCGTCCTCTCTGGAGAGTCCATGTGGTTGCTGCCCTCTGTTGCTCCCATGTGCTTCTTCCTCAGGTGCTGGTTAAGGGTGCCCTGAAATGGGAAGCATTTGCCACAGATCTGACAGTGGAAGGGCTTGTTGTCTGTGTGGCCACGGATGTGGTACTCCAGCTGGTCTTTTCTTGTGTACTTCTTGCCACAGAATTTGCAAACAAATGGAGTGATTCCCATGTGCAGGCGCATGTGGCGGTCCAGGCTCCCTTTCTGATTGAAGGTCTTTCCACAGTAGATGCAAATGAGTCTCTCATTGTAGGGGTACCACTGGCTCCGTAGGCTACGCTCTCGCACGTCGTTCTCCAACCCTGTGGGTCCCACAGCTGATTCGCTTTCTTCTGAGCCTGGCTTGACGTGACTCAGCACCCCTGCTGGAATGGCCAGGGGGCGCTTCGCCCTGGCTCGCCCACCTCTGTAGCCACTGAGCATGGAGCGGGAAGGACTAGAGCTGCTAAGGTTGACAAAGGACGGGGAGGACAGCCCTGAGTAAGAATAGGCAGCAGGCTGGATGACAGGGCAATAAGAACCCACACTAACAGCCAATACCTGTTCTCCATCCACCAACTCTGTGTGGTAACCATCATCACCAGCTGATGAGCTATCTGAGTAAGTGGGCCTGTCGGTCTTCTCTATCTTCACGTGCACATCTGTTACTTGCCCATCTTTGCCGATCAGTTCCACTTGCTCTGTCTCTCCCTCCATGGGAGTATCATGCTCTGACACACTATCACTACTGCCACGGTCCGACTGGCCTTCCTCTTGTTGCTGCCGCCCCCGGCCCAAGCCATGTCCTGTTTGACTCTGCCGGGAGTAGTAAGGGGGGGAGATCTGGGTAGGGTTTACAAAGAGGTTGCTGTCATTGACCCCATTCCGGCTGGTCTGCGAGTCGTCTTTCTCTGGGCTGCAGACACTAACTGGGAGGCTGATCTTGGAGTGGATGCTCTCCAGGATTTGGGTACACTTGTCAATGATGGCCTGCATCTGCAGAAAGCTGGCAGCAGTGAGGAAACTGATAATATCCTTGAGCTGCAGGGACATGTGACCTGTGTAGCAGAATGCAAGAAGCTGTTCAAACACCTCAGGGCTTTTGATGACCGAGATGGAAAGGCCACTCATGGTGCTGAGAGCTGAGTGGTCACGAAAGTAGGGTGAACTAGCTGCCAGCACAGCCTTGTGGGCTCGAAATGGCTGCCCTTGAATGTGAACAATGATGTCACACAGCTTCCCTTGCAGCCGCAGCTCATTGAGCTGGGTCAGAACAGTGTTACTGAACTCCGGCACATCGAACTCGATGTAGCTGCCGTCGTCCATTTCTTGGATATGTTTCTCCAGCTTGTCGACAACCTGATGGGGAAAAAAAAGATAAAGCATTAGGTTTTGAAAGACTGTTTGCAATGTATTGCTACATTTTTACAATTTCACAGTTAAGAAAATGTTATTATACATTATAAATAATACAAATGAGAAAGGAGGTTGTTTTAGATGAACATTTGATACAGGCTTACTTTATACAGTATTGTTTAAAACAAATACTAAGCCAAATGAAACAATATTGAACACATCACAGCAAACACATCTTCCTTAACTCAAGTTTAAAATAATTTGTAGTATTTGTTTTTTTTTAATCTTTAGACACAGACCTAGGCAATACAAATGATATTATACCATATTTTGTGAGACAATATAAATTTCTCAACCTTCTGAGATTTTGCCTGTCCTGAACTGTACCTTCAATATCTCTGGTTGTATTGGCCCATTCATGGAGGATTTTATCCATACTACAAACTACTGTCATTTATGGTAATTAACTTTACTGTTAATGTCATCTGGCTGTCAAAAGTGGCATCATCAAAGTATTGGGATGGCACATACTAAACATTATAAAGTCCGACAATATCATTATCTCTCAATCCCAAAGATAAAAAACAAAAGACATCTGCTTAACCACAACAGGTAACCCGAACTCATTTTGTTGTAGATTTACAACGAGAAAATCTCCAAACATTACACATAAAGCATACAGACGTGTTTTCATAATGGCTCCAATATACATTTTAACCATGTAGCAGATCATTTTTTTTCACAGCAACATATAGATAATGCAAGGAGAATGCTGAAAATACTGTCTGTTTTCTTGGGATCACACCACATAAACAGCATAAAGTGCAAATATTAGAGGGACGGAGAGAACAAGGGAGACGAGGTTATCCAAAGATAAAATTCTCAATTTGAAAATTAATCTCCCTATATTTGAGCCGTCATTTTATTTGTTATTTATTAACATGTTTTATCTGTTATCCATTTAATCCTTGTCGTTACTGTTTAACAGGAAATAGGGCGTAAGTTAAAGAAACATTAGCAACTGATGGAACACATTGTACTAGTATTCACACCTACTGTTGTGAAGCATAACAGTCATACAGGTATACGTATGTAATGTATTTGGCAGAGAAAGAAGAAAATCTGGTTCTACACAGAAGGGCCGCATGCACTTGTGCAAGTGTTCTTGAATCTCTCCTCTCTTTGAAGCCTCTCTTATTAATCAAAGAGTGTCGGTAACAAGACTGAAACAACTTTTGCATATTTGTGGATAATTTTCATCCTCTCATTCCTGATGAACACACTTTGACAAGCTTTGACACATCTTGTGAAAATGATCAGTGATCAAATTATCAAATCATCCAATTCAGGTCATAGCTACACCAGTGGCATACTACCCTGACATATATACAGACTTGTGCTGGTTGATAAATGATTAACCGACATTGGCCCTGCCTTCTCCGCAGAACATGTTAAACGAAACTGTGGAACACTGCAACTGTGAGATCTAATTCTATAGTACCTACTGTGTAATTCTGTGTTTGTAAAAGCAAATACTTCTGTGTTGCAAAACCTCAGTATGTGTCCTTTCTCCAGCTTACCCCCCCCCACTCCATCTGCCCTTCTCCCATCTCTCCCTCTGCACCTCCTCCTCCTAAACCCCTCCTGCCCCTCGCTGGCAATTCAGCATGATCTTCCGCGCACTGAATCCCTGTCAGCACTTTGGGAACGTAAACGCTTTCTCCAGTTGCCAAAGCCTGCCAAGACACCTGTCCAACTAACCATATGTTCTCATCCTGGCACAGGCGAGGGAAAGATGGATCAGAACAGAGAGAATTGTAACAAGGTGTGCATTATTTTTACTCCCCTTTACCAAAGAGAACATGCTCATACACTAAAACATATCACTGATGGCTGCCAACAGCATGCATAGTAGATGGAGCCAAGTAGAAGGGCAGCCAAAGAATGCATTCTCAGTAGTTGAGATGCACATGCTGGGTGAGGGTCACATGCTTGGCTCACGTGGGAAAACTGAAAATGTTAAAACTCAGCTCAAAAATTCCATCTGCTGCTCAAGTTCCCTGTCTGGTAATAAACCTGTTTGACACAGCTGCTTCATGTAGGTACATAGAAAGGATGCTGAGTATCTTGTGATAGTTTGGCTGACCAAAAGATCAGCATAACTGTAGTGGAAAGACATCACCCACAGCCGCAGAGTCTTATATGAAGTCTCTAATAACTTTGCCATGTCACTCAAAAAACAAAAAAAAAAAAACAGTAGAAGATAAATCAAAGTCAGCAGGTAAGCACTGTATGCTTTCTTCAACATCAGCAGCATTTCACCAACTTTGAAAAACAGCTTGTGGGGAGGACCAGATCCAGAACAGAACTGCTTAACAAGCAAAGGTTAGGGGAGCAATTTAAAACAGATAGTACAAAACAAGATAAAAATAGACCAGATTGGGATACATTAAAGGGAGGGTATGATGTGAGGAACTTTGCTGGTGTAAGAATAACATGCATTGTGGAAATTGTTAAAGCTTAGTGGGAGCTCAGTATGCAGAGCTAAATATTGTATGCTTAGCCTTCGGGTGTGTTCTCTTATTTGATTTGTTCTGGCTGAGTAACTGGAAAACCAGGAAAGGGTCTTTTTTCTTCTCAGCTTATTCACATGTTTATAAAATGAACACAAGTGAAAGTCTTAAAAGGTGATATATTGTAGAAAGTAAGATTTCTATATCTTTTTGAATGATAAAGTAGGTCGAGGTGTTATACCTTAAACAGTAAATACTGTTAAAGTATTAAACCGCTCAATCAGTGGCAAAATGGATACAGCCTACATTCACAAACTGTGACTTAAACGAGCCGTCAGGACTTACGTATCTTTGTGATGTCACAACTATACAGTCACTGCCCTCAGCCATGCCCCCAGCACAGCCCACCTGGACCCATAGTCCACTTTATTAACAACACAACACAAAGCGGTCATTCCATTGCTGAGTTAGCAAGCTATAAGACAGAAAAGCGCACCGCCATCCCAAGGATAGTAATATTAGAAACCAGTGGTTTAAGTTTTTTTTCCCCAAATTAGCGGAGCATTTTAGTCCAAATTTGGCCGTCTGTTCGGCTCATTTCAGCGATGACTGACCATCGCCACTTGCATTTACCAGTGAGTTTTACCAAGGTGCAGCAGTGGGCTACAACAATCACTCAGAAAACCTTCAGCCAACCATTAAAGGGCCTCTGAAACACACACAAAACACCTTGCTAGAGTTCCAAAGAGAAGTGTGGGAGAAGAGATGTAAAACTATTTTCAGATGATTTTTGGTACTTAAAACCACAAATGTATCTTTTTATGGATAACAACACTTTAAATAAAGCACTGGAAATGTGTAAAATATGGGACATTTAAAAGACCTCATTTATTCTTTTTCTACACCATATTGATTCTTAACCTTGCTGTATTAAAAAAACATTCATTCATAAAAACTGAATAGAACTGGCCAAGTTCTTGTTGGTGACACAGTGCTGCTCAAGGCTAACACTCGAAAAGAAACAGATAGGTGTGTTTTGGGGATTAATGGAAAAAAAGACACAACAAACAAACAAAAAGGCATCCGCAAAGACAGCCAAATGTTTTCTTGTCATCTCCAACACCTGTATTCACTGGAAGCAACAACGGATGCATTCAGATGAGAGTAACTAGTGGAAAAGGAACCTATCTACAACATAAGAGTACTCTGACTCTGGCCTCCATAACTGGTGCTTTCCTTCTGCAGAAGTTGTCCTGCATTCTGTCAAGGGTCAGCCCTGACAAATTTACCACCTCTTTTTTGCAGCATGACAGTGCTTTTAATGATCACCACTAATAGTTAAGCTGTCATCCTAAAACACTGTCTTTTCACCTAGAGCCACCCTGCAGTGATTACACTGTTACAATTCCAGTTGGCAGTGATAATGTAGTCTCCACCAAATACCACCAAATGGTCAGGATTTACTTGAGGTGGACCATAATTTAATATAGGTAGCCACCATTTGCTGTTGTAATGCAGGAAAAACAAAAACGTATGAATGTTTTTCAGATTTAGTCTTCTTCTTCTTCAGATAGGTTTTCTACACATCCAAAATCATATAAAAGATATTCACCTATCAGGCACAACATTAAAACTGGTAACTGGGTTTAATGCTGCAGCCAATCAGTGTATCAGTAAATATATATAAAATAAACATTTTGAATCACAATAGGAGTTGAACCTTTTACCCTGTGATTCAGAAAACATTACTCAATAAAGCAACATTTAAACCAATAATTAGGTAATGAATATCGCAATATCATGAGCAGAAAACATAATTTTAAAGATTGCCAAAAATATCAGGGGAAAATAATGCTCTTTGCAAATGTACAGAGCGTGGCACATGGTACCTGCTACTGACAAAGTTACTATAAACCATAACCACTGCACTCATACCCCAACAATTTCTGAATTACCAGATTACCACAATAGACCTCACAAGAGTCCAATTTTCATCAGAGATCAATTTATGCACCTGGCATCTATATTCCTTGTTTTGCCCAATCACTAATTTCAGCCAGTGGTTAAAACCAATACAGTTTTACTGCTTATCCCAAACAGAAACAAGGCTATAAAAAAGGTAGGTTGAATGGGTGCAAAACCATAATGTCTACTCATGTAAAAGTCGAAATTGCTTTGGCTCGACTCTGTTCTGACATGCCTTATAGTTAAAATATTTGGACTGGTTTCAGATGCAGTTGTTCCGGAATAATGTGTTTTTGGTTTCAAACTGGGTTGTTAATGCAGCAGAATAGGAGATTTCAAAGCAAATGGATGTCACAGAAATAGTACTAAACACAGTCCTTGGTGACCTAGGTGAACCCAGGTGTACTGAAAGACCTGCCATGTTCCTGCACTTTGTCCTTTCCTGCCATACCATCCTTGTATAATTACTTCACAGGTACATTAGCTGTTACCAAGAGCATTGTTAATACTGGTATCTTTCGATTTTAAGCGTAACAGATGCCAAATGAAAAAAAACGTTGTTGGTTCAGGTCAGTTTCTGACACGCTGAAAACATAAGGGCCTGATACCATCCCTTACACGAACGGTGGGATTACAGTACGATTTATTATTGCGACTTTTAGCGACACATTTACTTATGCTAGCTTTATCATGCATGGACATTGGGGACATTAGCATGTACATTTGATCCCATCGTACGTGTACACAACGCCGATACACCGGGGAGTAAACGTGCGGGGTTTCAAACTTTGTTGCAAACCATTCTGGTAGTACTTTAGGTAGCTAGTGATAGGGGGTCCACGTAGCGGAGCTGCTAACGTTGGCATTAGCCTGAACATGACATCCACCTGCTTCTTGTTTTGTTGTCTGCAAAACTTCTCGTTTCTTCGATAACTTGCAGTTAGGTTAACGTTCGTTAAAACATCGGTTCACGGGGCCGATACACCCAACTATCAAGCAGCACACAAGCACTCGCTAACCAGCTATATTAGCTAGCACAGCCTAAAACCGAGCAATTGTTTCAGAAAAATGCGTAACTTTTATTCTGACTTCACTCTTGAACGCACGGTGGATTAGTTTACAATTTAGTCACATTTTCTCTGCCTATACAAAAGCTTGACAACATTGTACAGTTAAGTAGCTAAGTTACAACATCGAACGCGGGTGCAAACTATGTCGGCTGTCATATGAAATAGCTAGTATGCTACCTAGCTTAGCTCGCAACTGTTCCATGTCAGCCAGGGCTACGTAGCGACCGATGCTAAGTAGCGGCTAACGCTTCCTAGCAGGTAGTTGCTAGCGTACGGTCGCACGCAATTATTTGCTCGTTACTTAAACTGTAAGATCAAAGACGTGCCGACATTACAGACACATTATGGTCACTAGTTCAAGCCAAAGTTGAAGTCCAGCAAACTCACCGTCTTGCAGATTAGCATTAAACGTTGTCCATTCCCCTCAGTAGTTCGCTAACACTACAGCCAGGCCTCCCCCCCTCTCCAGTCCAGATGTGTCAGACAGTTGCTGCTGCAATTTTTGCATCAACAGGAAGTGTTCTTTTGGCTCTTTGCATTCATTCTATCAGTGTGTTTTGCAGCAGCCCCTCCCTGGCTCATGTCAGTGTTATGTACAGAGACATCGTGTACTTAATATACAACGTGATGGAGAACATATACAGGCGCAAAAATAAATGTTAAGTAGCCTACAGTCGGTTTCCAATTTGTTTCCAGCAGATTAATGTTGCCATACTCATACTCTTATCTACTGACTAAACCTATACCATGATAGTATACATACGTCAGTTTCATCTGCTTCCACTTTACAACACTGACAGTGGGAGGGAACACTGAATGACAAAATCCACGTTTATTTAGTGTATTGATCTCTGTTGTGTAAATGTTTATTGTATCACTATCAACTTTTGTCATTTAAATCTGAGAGGATAGTGCTCCATACCTTTCCAGCCCAGCTATGCACCTGTGCAGTTGCCTACCCCCAAACCCACCACCACCCCCCCACCCACACACACACACACACACACACACACACACGCACACACACACACACACACACACACACACACACACACACACACGTGCGTTATTATATTATGAAAAGTTAAAACATTGGTAACATTTACTCTCTCTTAATGATATATACTGAATTTATTCTTCGTATTATTTCCTTAGACCCACAAACAGAAGGTAGCATTAAATTATCACCAAGAGACAGCAGGAACTGTGGTATTGCGCCCCTTAAATTAAGATGAGCAGAGTCGTGTCACTGTCACAACTTAAAAGGCATTGGTCAACTCATTAGATGCTTTGATAGTCACATTGTAATTTAATGTAGTTTTTCAGCCATTTGTTGTGTTCAATAAGTACAATAGTAATAATAAGTTTTTTGGAATGAGTTACATAATCACTTTTCATGAACGCAAAATAAATCCATTCAGTTCTTTATAGATACCACAAAGGGGCGCCAGAGACTAAATTGATGGTGAAACTCAAACTTTGCACCCCAATCCTCCCTTTCATTATAATGCACAACTCTCAAAAGGTTGAGGTGGATCAGCATTACAAAGAAAATATGCCATTGAAGCATTTAGATGGCATTATAAAATACATTAGATTATACACTATAAAAGTGGTGACTTAGAATACAAACAGTAACAGGTTAACTGTTACTGTTTGTTCTTTTTTTTAATCGTTATTTTTTAACACAGTGAATAGATGTTTTAAAGGGCTGGATTATGTTTATTAACTAGTGCATCATGACTGATTAAGTGTTCGCAAATTATTGGTTATTCCAAAATATTGGAACCACTGCATGATTTAATGAGGAAGTATTTGCTCGTGGCAGTGTATAAATATATTCTTTCATTAATCCAATAAAACTACAAAAATAACAAAATGGAAAATACTGTAAGTGCAGGGTCTTAAGAAAACAGAACTTAAATTTAGATTTTACAATGTTTGGCCATCCCCCAATTTAGACAAAGAGGTTTGTTTACTGTAGTAGTCTCTTTTATGTACAGCAGAGTTTTGAATATAATCTTGAACACTGCAGGCATATTGTAATTATTTATAAGGATTTTGCACCTACACAAAGTCTTGACATACAATATTGGATAGTTCATAATCATTTGGTTATCAACTTTTACATTTGCAAATCACAGGTATATTGTGAGGTTAAAGCTCAGGTGAAAGCCATATTTAGCTTAATTTTATTGAGCCTTACTTTTACTCGTTGATTATAATAGGTGCTTGCAAACACTGTATATGCTGTCTCTTTTTTTATTTTTCTTATTGATAATTGTCTGTTTTTCTGCCGGTAAAAGGGACAAAGTAAACTCTTGTCTGCTGTCTTCTGTTAGGAGCACTTTATCTGCAATACTTGCCGTGGAGGGGAATGAATGTGCACTGTGTGTGTTTCTGTTTTTTTATTGAGTGTGAGTGACAGGTTGGCAGCTCAGGTGAATATCTGACCTAATCTGTGTGCAGGTGGGTGATCAACGTAGAGAGAGAAATCGCTTTGTCATTGCACGTGCTTCTTGTTAAACAAGTCACTCCTCTATTCTCGACCGTGATTTTCTTCTTTTTTTTTCAGGAGATTGATGCATAACTGAAGGTGCAGCCAAAGTATGGTGATTAGAGATAGTTTTGTTGATCTGCAGGAATGATCATGGTATTGATAACATTTCAAACAAACTCATAATCAAAGGGTTTCCTGTTGAAGTTGTAATCTTTTCTGAAATGGGGCTTTGTTAGCTCAGTGTCATTTGGTTGACCAGGAATTATATGGCGGTAAGCTAATGGGGCTGGTTTTGAGTGGTGCAGCGCCAGGGATCGTATAGGGGCTCCAGGTGGTGTGGCCTGGGGCTCTGATGTGCTGCTCCTTTTTAATCCCAGATGACATTGCAAAATCTCCAAACCCCCTGCCCTTGTATAAGACGGTATAGGAGCAGAGACCAGATGATTTGTTTAAGGAGCGCATATCATGTATCAAACTGAGAGAATAAGGAGCTCCTGTGTTTTATGTTAAGCCCGTGACCATAGGTTATGCTTAATATGAAAGATAGGTATTTATTCTTTGTCTGAAAAAGAAATTTGTGTGACCATGGTAATATACTCTAAATAGTCTAACTATACTTCAAAGTATATTCATATTTCTGTTTCTTTATTTTGTTCCATCAATTACAATTGTTCAAAAAATCCCATAGTAGGCGTATGTTAGCTTCTTCTATGGAACATGTAATGTTAGCAGTTTCATTGCAATATTAAAAGCTATCAAGCCATTCTGCCGCAGTCAACAAATCTCACCAGGGTTTGTTTGGTAATGTTGAATAAGTAGCCCAATTTTTAAGATTAACATGAATAACACATTGTTTTCTCTGTGTGCCAAGAGTCCCAGAATACCTTGGCTGTCAGTGCCGAGGAGAACAATGGTCTCCCAGTGCTCCTGTCCAGAAATAGTCTATAGCTCACTGATGGAGAACATATTTCCCAATAGCAGGTGTCTGAGTCAGTCAGTGCCTGATCCTCACCACGACTGTAAATGAAAGGGCCAGCCCGTCCAGGTGCGGGAGCACCTCTTTGGCCCTTCTCCGGTTTCTCCTTCACGGAGGAGCTTTTTGTGGAAGAATGAACAAGAGAAATATCGGCATTAAACTATGTATGTTACTATTAAAAAGCATATACATCACCCCTTTAGGATTTTTAATATTCTACATGAGGGCAATTTGTTCTCTGAGGCTAATGACACAGACAGTTAAATATCTGTATAGATGACTGACGGCCTTTTATTGATATAAGAGTTCTTGTTAAACAACACATAGTCTCTTTGCTTTGCATTGGACAAATAGTAGGCAAAAAATCCTTTGATGTTTCTGGAAGTGCAAGCACAGCATAAGCTTATGAAATATTTATATACCACAGTGATAGTCAGTTTGACATATCTTCATCTCATTTTGAAAATCAGCTGGGCTCCAACCAAAGCCATTCAAGACAAAACCTCGGAAGCTAAGAAGAGAGTTTTAGCAGTAAGTACAATAATCACTTGCATTGCAGGGATAATGAGCTCTCAGATGTGTCATATATTTGCCTGAGAAATTAAGCCAATTTGTGGAAATGGTGGCCTGGGGTTGAGGGAATACAGAGTGGCTTGTAAAGATGAGTGATATCTGGCACAGCATGAAGAGAATGAGAGGTGTGCTGCCCGGTGCTTAGCTCAAATGAAAGCTCTGATTAGTGGAGCAAAGATCAAAATGACAGAGCGGTGGAGGCTTCAGCTGGGCCTTTGTTATTGATAAGTCTGTCATCTCTGCTGATATTGGAGCAGTAATGGCAGCTGATGATTAGGCCACTCCTGAGCTATTAACTACATTTCTTATCCTTTTACTGGGGCCCAAGAGAGCCTGTTTGAGAGACAAAGGCTTCATTTATGAAGCTGGCTTCTTAAACGGCATCCACCTGACCTAAAAGGCACAACTGTTACGTCTTTCTGCCAGGCCAAAGAAGTCAGGGACGAGATACATGTCAGAGGTCGCAGTGTGCTGCTGTTTGAAATGAAGGGGTTCTGAGTGAGTAAACCGCTGAAAGACGGCTGCAGCAAAATTACAGAAAATTGGCTGTTTTGTCAACATTTCATCAGAAGATTTACAGAAAGCTGACCCCAACCCTTTCTCTCCCCCTCTTTCACAAGGCTAAGGAGATTGAGTGGGTCGGAACTGACTGACAAACAAATCTCTTCTTTATTTCTTTCTCGCTTTCTCTTTCTCTCTCTAGAAGTGATATTCAATATGATCTCTTTTTAATGATCCTAAGTGGCTGAAATTACATATCCTCAACACATATTGTTGAGGTTGTTCTAGTCTGACTAAGGGCATAAAAAGTAATCATCAAAATGTTTCTATTCTCCAATGAAAAGAATAATGTGCCATTCATTTTGTATTATTATACCATAGTGCACATAGATGCAGCACTCATTTTTAATATTTAGTTGTTTATATAATTGTAATATGACAGCACCCGATAATTGCCATGTGTGACTGATTAGAGAAAGATTGTGAGAAAGACAAGAGGTGTCATGTATTTAAGTCAGTTTTGCACATGTATGAGATCAGTGATTCCCAACCAGGGGTACTTGTAATCCAGATGGTACTTCTGAAGGTGCAAGGAAGTACATGGAAAGACTGTGGACAGGAACAACTAATTTGAAAAAACAGAAATTTCAATTTGCTATTTGACATATTGAGTTGGCTATAGCTGCCACTTGAACGCTACATGTTGCGATTGAGATGGCATGAAAACTAGTAAGGAATTACAAGAACTCTGAGGTCTAAACAGTGAGTTATAGGTAATACGTTGTTTGAAACAACAAGCTAAAAGTAATGGATAATCAGTGCTGTGTAAAAGTAATGGATAAAGGGTTGAATTAGATAGCTAAGCGTAAGCTAATGCATAACTAGGTAGCTGAAATTAATTGATAAATGGTTGAAATATCTTAAAATAGCTCCATGGATAAATGGTAAAATCGTTAGCTAAAAGTAATAAATAAAAGGTTTAAATTGTTAGCTTAAAGTAGATTAATGGATAAATGGCTAAAATACTTAAACTTAAATAGCTTAAATAATGAATAAAATGCTGGGTAAAGACTCATAGTAAATAAATAAGAAACACCCATCTTCTGCTGCTCCAAGTGCAAATGCAGTTCAATTGTATGAAAACATTATTGTAACAATATTCACTTTTATACAATTAATAGTATTACCATCCAGTTTAAAATGAGTTCACATGGGCATGTTTGCAAGAGGCTGCTGGAGTACATTTGGACTATGGGAGTATGTCTGACAAAAATGGTTGGGGTCCACTGCATTATATTGCATACAAGCTTGTTTTTGGCGCAGCATTTCCATCTTCAGCTCCTTGCTTTGTCTCTGACCTCAGCTCAGTCCGCTCTGTGTCTTTGGTATTCCCCTACAAAGGCCAACAGGAATCCTAGGCTTGTTGATTTAGCCCCCAGTGGCCAGAGGCAAAGCATCTTTCATTAACGTCTAAAACCTCAGGAATGAGATACTGGCCTCACGATAAGATCTGGTAATGCAGTAACATGGAATTATGGAAGAAGAAAATTGCCATTTTGTATATAAGCACCTGTGATCTCCCATGAAAGCCCCCTGTTCCCCAGGTTGGGTCAGTCCCAGGAGAGGAGAGGGTCCTGGAACCCAATCCATCCTGCAGAGGAGAGATTTTCCTGCTGAAGGCTTGGAGCAATGGACGGTGCTGCTGTCTATGGAAGGTCAGCTTAGAGTACCAGCAGGCAACATAGTGATCCTGTGTGCCTGCCGGAGAAAATCATCTCCTCCCCACTGGAGAAATGCCCCCCATGTTTGTGGTTCTTTTTGTGGTCAGCAACTGCTTTAAGGTCAATACAAAGCATTTATGGGACACTCCAGAGGTATTGTCACAGTGCTTTATCACTTTACCAGTAAATGTGGACAAATCAGAGAGCTGCTGTGAGAATATGGGAGTTTTTGTTTCCTGCATTGCGCTTAGAAAGGTATGTCAGCCTCACCACTTTCAGAGAGGTGTTTCTTTATCTGAGTCTCTGCGGAGTTAACATGTCAGAAACAATAGAGTTATGTGGCATTCTGACATTTTGAAGAAGTTGGATACCCTTTCACTCATATGCTGAGGTCAAATTCAGAGTCCTCCAGAGAGCTTGGGAAGAATGCAGGTGTTCTGCTTGCAGCAAACAGCCCCGAGACAAAAAAAAAAATAAAAAAAATCTCCTTTTGCTATCCATGAGCCTCTTTCATCCTGCAGTCTGTGCTCAGGCAGAGCTGTTCACGTGGGCTTGTTGGTCAGTTACACATCACATTTATCTGATTTTTCCAGGCTTTCCATATAATGGAACCACAATCATAAGTTTCTGCGGCCAGTTTTTTTTTTTTATAAAGAAAGAAGTTCAAAGGGCTGGCAATGAATGCTGAGGGTGAAACAGATCAACTCGAAAGAAGAAGCTGGAAGGAAGGAAGAGAAAAGTCTTATTGTGGCAGAACTGATGTGTTTTTGTCTCCTCTGGATAGTTTCTTCATCACCTCTTTAAATTTTAAAGCATTTGGCACGCAGCCTGTGGCAGGTTCTCTTGAGGAAGCAGCAAAGCAATGAGGGTCAATGGTGCCATAAATCTTAGACTGTCCACTTTGGAATCCGACATGGACACTTGAGATATGATATTTAATAGGATGTTCATGTCGGTGTGACTTGAATGTCTAACTCAAATGCATTTTATATAAGGGAACTGTTACTAGATGCTAACAAGCGAGAACAAAAACTGTTTATCCGCTGGGAACCTGTACTGCTAAAGGGGTCTTTATCCTGTGTTTTCCTATGATGCAAAATGGATAACATGCATAAAACGGCACATAAGTCCTGCCTTTGGGTTTGAAAGGGCCTGAGGGGGAAAAGAGCTGGCGGCCATGTTTTTGCACCTCATTCCAGAGCAATGCAATAAGTGACATAACCTTTGCCTTAACATAAGAATGGAACTCAATCAAAGACAAGCTTTCTCCCTTCATCCTCTGTCCTCCCTTTCCTCTAGATCAGAGCTCTATATTTAAGTACTGTATGCCCTCATATTGAATGCATATTATCTGCCCTGAAAGCATTATATTTTTGGATCAAAACACAGCAGGTGTTCTTGTTCTATATAATCAAGAAAAACCTGGTATACAGGAGACTGCTGCTACTTCAGACAAACCTGCTTTGATTTTCTTTCCCAAAAACAGCATGCACAGTGCTTTTATCATATATAAGAGGCCTTGGCTTTTATTTTATGACAGCTACATTAAATATGGTTCAGTATAAGAACATACAGCCCAGTTGTAGTTGTTGAAAAAGTAAAACAACTATGCTTCATAGGCTACCCTTTTTACCGTCTATGTTTATACCAGAGCCTAAAACTAAATTGCATTCAAGTAGACAGGGAAAAAAGCTCTACAGTGTATATAATGTAAATAGTTTCTGGCAACAGAGAGGGGTATAAGTTCAAGACAATATTTGGAAGCTAGGAGACTGACAGTAATTCAATTAGACAGGAATCCTCACCCGTTCTGTGGGTCAAAGTTATCCATGTTAATCAGTAGAGACCGGAGACATATAAGCTGCTGGTTTCCTGCTGGGGCTACACGTCTGACTGTGAACTGTTACCAGGCTGTGCATTTAATATGAAAACTTGTGTCAATACAAACTTACCATTAAAAATGCATCTCATTTAAAAATATTAGTTAAGACAGTAGCGTTTACATAATGTTGAATGAGTGACTCAGCTGTAATATTGATATTAGTAAGTACAGAATTAAAATAATTACAATAGTCTGTTGGTGCTTAAATGTACTTTTAATATATTGCCTCTTTTTTTTCCAATTTTACTTGATTGTAGTTTTCATATAATATGGAAAATGTGGAGCACATGGAAGATAATATACTGCAAATAGTCTATTTATAATGGAAATTGCCATGTAATCTTTAATTGGTCAACTTTTAAGTACATATTTATGAATTATCAATGAAAAACAAATAATCTGAAGTGCGAAATATACAAACTTTTTGGCACCAATTAAAGGATATGTTCACAATTTTGACAAACTGTTTTAATGCACATATGTGAATATCATTTTAAGATAAACAAAATGTGAAGCTACCTTTTAAGTTAACACCACTGCTTTCATGTTATATACATATAATATGTATATAAGGATATATTAGTTTTTATAGAGTGATAGATTATTATTATAGTTATCAGTTAGCATTCACTATATTCAACAATACATTAATCATTTTAACTATATTATGAAGAATATATTTCTTGAAAGTAAACACAGAATAATATCACTTTATGCCATTTTCTGTTTCCCACAGGTTGAAATTTCAGCATGTCCCTGATAAAAGCTGTTGCCAGTAAACAACACTCACATGCTTTGACATCTATCTTGTGTCAACATTCAGTCCACATTGTTAAAAATCTCTTATGTAACACTGCCTCGTGTCTCATTTACACCTTAAATTGTTTTTTTTGCATTGTTGTTTTATATCCAATTTAATGCCATGTTTAAATCCCCTACTTTCCACTGACTTCGTTGCATGTTTCCTCTAATTGCTCGTCTATGTTGCGGCAAGTTGCGTCACAGTCTTGTTATTTTCACAATGTGACAGCAAACTTTCATACCAAGCCTATGTGGTTAGCTTAATAGCATTTGGTATTCATTTTAAACAATCTTAAAGACGGCAGCTCCTCCTCTGTGTCTCAGAACGTGCCAAGAGTGTTATCTGAATACTTCAGTAGAGAAAGTGAATATATAGTGAAGTGAGCACAATGGATATAAAGGTTGTATTTGAAATGGTACTCTTGAACAATCCAGTTTGTTACCAGAGTGAGATGTGACCCTGAGACAGCCAGCGTAAGAATGCGGCTGTCGTCTGGACACTTTGCACCCTGGGAGATGTCTGCAGAAAGTAATTACTTCAACCAGGATGCTGTCAGCTTGGCCAGAAGCAAATGATCTATAGTGTGAAAACAAGTGAACTACCATATCAATTATTAAGACAACTCAGTAGGGAAGTAGGGGGGAATATTGGTAGTTTGATATGTGTATTAACAAAATAATTGATTGGAGTAACTGGGCAAGAAGATCCCAGTTACTTACTGTACCTGTCTACCTGTGGCCGCCCCACTTCAAGAACAGGTGGATGCTGTTGAAATCGCATGAGCGAACACAAACACACAGACAGAGGACAAGAGCCAGAGCTGTCATCCTGACTTTCAGATGAAGTGGGGGATTAGGATGGAGGTGAAAGCATGCTGAGGACCATGGTGACAGCAGATGAAGGGAGATAGCGCAAACTCTTGTGGAATTCACAAGCATTCGTGGACAGAGTTGGGGATTTGTGGTGGGGGGAGAGGGTGTTAGGGGGCTGGGGGGGTTATATATTTCTGAAAAGATCTGAAAGGTTAAATATGCTTTTCAGATGACAAAGTCCTCCAGGGAACATAACAGCTCTCTCTTTCTGTTTTGAACTGTAGTAAAATCATGTATGTGTGTGTGTGTGTGTGAGTGTGTGTGTGTGTGTGTGTGTGTGTGTGTGTGCGCGCTTGCATATGTGTGTGTGTGTGTGTGTGTGTGTGTGTGTGTCTGTGTGTGTGTGTGTGTGTGTGTGTGCATGCGTGTGCATGTGACCAGAGAAACCCAGTACACCACCGGTCAATCCCCTGACAACACTGATATTAATACCAAAAATGATGTCCAACAAATTACAGCTTGTGCTCAGGATATTCTTGTGTGCATGCATCTGTGTGTGTGTGTGTGTGTGTGTGTGTGTGTTGTGGTGTGCGTGCTTGCATATGTGTGTGTGTGTGTGTGTGTGTGTGTGTGTGTGTGTATGCGTGTGTATGTGTGTCATATGTCTTTCCTGGTGTTATGGCTGTGCAGGAATGTGCTTTTCAGTGTGTTTCTTCTCCTGCCGGGTCTAGCTGCGGTGGTCCCGCGGCACCAGCCATTCGTCCCTCCACAGACACGCTGACTAGGCCAGCTCAGGCTCAGGTATCTCCACTAACCTCCCCTTTGTCCCTCTTTAAAATAGGCTCTTTTGTCTGCTGTTTTCTGCAGGTCATTGTGAGGAGCGCTTCTTAGTGTCAGCTTTAATTCACACTGTAACCCTAGCCGTGATGCCTCCCAACTATCCACACTGCCTGCCTGGCATTCAGCTGCTCCTTGGAGAGCTGAGGCTGCATAACCCCCTCCTCTCCCCACCTCCCCCTCCATAACTGCACCCAAGGGGCAACTTGCAAACTTTGTTGCTTAAATATTTAAATAGCCCTTTAATTGACATCCGTCAGACCTCACCCAGAGCACAACCTGAATGCTGCTCTGTAACCATAAAAGAAAACGCTGGTGTTGTGTTTTTTTTTCAGTCATTGTCTCCTAGCGCTGTAGAGATTAGATTATAGCGTACTCAATTTTTTCCAAGATCATAGATCGAATATCCCAAGCCACAATTCATCACTGCAAATTGATCGGTGTCTGCTTTATTGCAGTGGTTCTTTTTTCTTTGAAGGCAATAATTTAGAAATGGTAGCATGCAACAGAAAAAAGTTTGCTTCTTTCCACTCAGACCAGTAGATTTATACCTTTAAATGACACTAACTGGACACGGTTTCTATAACCTTTGACCTTTGAATGAACTGGCGTCAGAAGAATTGGTTAAATTAAAGGAACCTCAGTCTAAATTACAACAACAAAGCCATGTGATGTAAAATAGAGTTGCACTTAAGGAAATGCACCAAAAAAAAAAAAAAAAAATCACCAGCAGGGGTATTTTTCTCTTTGGAGCTTAACCCAAGATCCCAGCTGGGGAGATACAGCCCCCAGGCTCTGTCTGCCTGTCTACCCTTGAAGAGGAGAAGAAACAACAGGAGAAAAGAGAAAAGAGGCTCATGTTAAAACAGCAAACATCATAACCTGATATCGACACTCAGCTGGGGGTTCGCTTTACTTCTGCAGTCTCTGTTTTTCTCTCCTGGGAGGGTGCAATCTATAAGGGCTTCCTCAAACCATCTCCATGGCTAAAAATAAATCTCACATATGTACGCCGGTGTCAGGAGTTTGTGGAAATATAGACATTAGTCTGAAATCAGAGAGACAGATGATTAGCTGGGTTTCCATCCAAGATATTTTTCACAGTATGAAAAATGTAATGTATGTTCTGAAGGGGGAATTTTTTATAAAAACCTATTTGTTAAAAAACTGATTGTAATGTATTCATTCAGTAATCAAGAGGTAGGCATGGCACAGCCACATCACATGACTGTGTGTTGGCACAGAGGAATAGAATTCCATTATTTTGTAAAATAAAGTATCATTACACTGAATACACTAGTCACAAATTTAAATTTAATTTCTGTTTGTTCTTTAATTTCAGAGTCTTCGTCACACTTAAAGCATAAGTCTGGTGATATTCTATATTTTTGTTCTCGTCGACAAATCCCACAAAAAGATGAAAAACAATAATGGATGACTCAGAGCTTTCTGAATTTCTCTACCAGAGTTCACTGGCTCCTACTAAAGATGCAAATCTTTAAAACCAGGTCACACACATATAGTAAGTAATTTCCTTAAATAGTTGGGCACTGGAGTTTCTAGCAGATGTAACTCAAACAGGAGTAAATCATTTGTATTTGTTGGGGACAGTTTTCAGCTGTGGATTAGCACACGTGTGGTGTGCTTGTGAGTGTTTACGGAAGCAGGTTGATATATGAGGAACTGGCTGATAATGAACTACAGTACCCATGTTCCTATTGTAACGAAGTCACACAGTGCAACGGTGAGGCTCAGTCGTTTGTTTTTCTTCTTTTTTTGACAAGATTGGAGATCTATGTAACTTGGCAATGAGAAAACTTAAAATATTACCAGACTTCTCCTTGACAGTCAAAGTGAGTCTAGCTGCCTTTTATTTAGGTCATCTATGTAGATGTTTAATCTTCACCGAAATACAAGCTGATATAAATTTTTTTTTTTTTTTTTTTGCACGAAACGTGTTTTACATTTGGATGAAATATAGCTCCCAAGTCTAGACTGATTCAGCTTGTTCTAAACTTGCACCTAAAATGTGAAGAAACCAGCCTACGAGACACAGTAATTATGACAAATACCGTAGATTTAGATGTACATCAGATCCAAACAAGTAACCACAGTGTCTTTCAGCTGGGATCGCTGTCTTGAGGAATGGTTTGTGGGAGCCCGTTTCGGCCCAGTTCCCCTGCTCAGTTCACATTCTCTGGGTGAACCCGTGTCCTGGGGCCAGTTGGGCGGCACAGTCTCATGTCTCAAGTCCTCACAGTTCACTGGGCCCTTTAAAGTGAGCACACCCACCAGGGGCCCTCAGGACTACAAAAACTACAAACACTGGGCTGTTCAGGCTCGTATCTGAGACACACAGATGCACACTTGCATGCACACATGCACACACACACACCAACTGTTAACAGCCCATTTATCTTTGATACAATGGAGAGACAATAGCAAAGACAAAGATATTATCTGCGTTGGTTGTTGCTAGCACGGGTCTGTAATTTTGACCCTGAAAGTCACAGTCAATTCTGGGAAATATTCATCTTTTTTATGTGATTTTTTCTTGCCAGAGAAGAGATACAGATCCTGAGATGGTTATGGGAGGGAAATGTCAGAGAGCAGATCAGTTTTCAGACATGGCACACTCCGGTGAACATACGCACCGAGATCAAAGCAACCCCTTTGCCTACCGCAGCGCATCCCCAACAGATCTGACAAAGTGCCCCCATTGTGTGACCCTGACCCATTACTGATAATGGATCGCCTCCAGAACCGCCCCCCCTCGGAGGCCGAACCGGTCCTGCACGCAGAGCTGCGGTCTGCGCTTGGACGATAACTGCGGCATGTTGATGAACACACATGATATGACCTGTCAGCTCTCATGCAGTATGACAGCCTCAAACAGATTAGGAGCAATGTGAAGGTTTTTCCTCCTCGTCAGTGTCTGCCTCCAAGAATGTGACTGTTAAACCTCCATGTTATGTATTATGACTTCACAACATGACCACGAACCATTCCAAGCACTCTTTTGCCACAAGTATGTATTTACCGAAGGCAGGAGTGCGTATAACTTCAAAGTAAAAGAACAATTGTAAAGTTTCGGGGAGTTCCTTCCAGATGGTTGATATTTCTGCTGAAGTAGCAGTGCACAGGATTTGGTTTCCATCAGAGCTATTTCTTTCACTCGCAAGAAAAACTCCACACATCTCTGGCCGCTCGCTGCTTTAACATCTGCTTTATTTCATTTACTAACCCAGGTACACTCTCTCAGAGCCACAGATGATTCCACAGCCAAATGAAGTGTGACTGTGTGCCATTAAACTGTTTTCTAACCAGCACCTTAAGTCATGACATTAGACAAGCTTACATGACGCTGCTGTCAGAATAATCCAGCTTAATGTGTGAAGTATTTCAGTTGTGTGTATTTGGGTGTTGCTTGTGTTCTGATTGCAAATATGTGCACACACCCATGCCATGCACACACAATTAACATTTACACACACACACACACACACACACACACACACACACACACACACACACACACACACACACACACACACACACAAACAAACACACACATTGTGCTCTGCCACATCCATAGCCTCAGGCATGTTCTCAGTCTCTCTCTCCCTCATAATTACTTTGGTGATCAAGGTTAGAGCAGTAGTAAAGCACACTAACCCTTTAACCTTCCATGAACTCTCCCATTAGTCCACCTTGGAAGCTGATGCACGGTGTCAAACACTGTCGCCCACAACAAGCCCCTGAATTAGTCTGAGCATGAATCTAAGAGACAGGTCTAAAGGGCTGCCGATGCCTCTGCCGTGACTCAGACACTGGGGCAGAGACAGCAGGAGCATGAGGGGGTCAAAAATGCAGCGTTATCAAACCGTTACCCAACCACCACCCCCCTTCCTCGGACCCCCTGCCCGGGCTTACAGAAACAGGACAAACTCCCACAATGCTCCCTGCCATTCTGCCAGCCCCGAGGGCTCCTCCAGACAGCTCAGGAATTCGGGATAGGGATCCGACAAGGTCTACAGCTGGGAGGAGAATTTCTACCATCCTCCGTTTCGCCCTTTTATTGTCTGGTACTGGCATCCCAGTGTTCCCCGTCTGGCTCCGCCGTTCTCCCAGCGCTCAATGTTTTGATATTGTTTTTGCTCAAGGGCAAGGGTCATGTGGGTTGTGACATCTGAGTTTGACGGGAAATGAATTGCAAACAGTAATCATAATAAAGGTGAAAATTTAAACGAGGGTTGGCTCCGACAGAAAAACAGAGCGGATGAAGAGAGCCTTTGTTTTTAGCAAGTAGCCTATGCTAATCATAATAATACCAGCCTCATAGTTATTAAAAATAATGCTTACAATGATCCATGATTAGGTTCTCTGGTTTTATATGTGTGGTCTAACTGCCATCTTGACGTCAGTGTGTAAGAAGTTAAAGTGCAATCATTGCCTGTCCAGAACTGCAGTGGAGTCAGACTGTAGGACTAAATGATCGGTCCAGGGGGCTGCCATCTTTTCACACTCACATCCAGCATTGTTAACTGCAGTACACAAACTATTTTCCAGGGGGCACTATTGAACTAAGAGAGAAACACACTTGTGACTTTGTGAGCCAGAGAGAAAACACTTCATCTGAACATGGAACACATGGAAGGTTAAAGGCAAATAATCAAACCCTTATTGATAACTCAGATTCTCAGGCAGGGATACTGGATAAACATTTGTATTGATTCAGCAGCTGAAATAAGTGTCAAAGTTCACTTTGTCTTGAGATACTGTCGCTGTCGCCTTTTGACTAAAAACAACTTTGGTGAGATGGAAGTCTGTCTTTTTAAATACAGCACCTTATGTTTGTCAAGTAAAATGATTGGCTGAAATTATATATTTCTCATCAGATAAACCGCACTCATTACACAATTATTTTTTTTATTTTTAATTAAGTGATGTTACTGTGCTTTCAAGCTTATGGAGATAATTGCTGTTTTGACAAACATGACAAAATCTCTAAGATGACTTTTTGGAACAATCATTTAGAACTTTGACATTTAAACCCTTTGAAGTTTCATCAGGTTAAAAGACAAGGGCAGGGTTGGTGCTTAAGATTTTATTATTAATTATTTTAAAATCAGAAATGAAACCAAATGGCAATGATGGCCACCAGCACCAAATCCTAATCTTAAAGTATGGCATGTAAAAGAAAAAAAAAAAAAAAAAAAAGGAAAAAGAAAAAAATGGGTGGTGAAAAAAGAGATTGTACAAATCAGTGTCACTGCTGCATCTGAAAATCAGCCTGGCAACAGCTCGATGACAGAATGAAGCGAGTGTTCACAGCTGAGGCCATAGTGTTGCCGTCACATAGAATTTAAGCTGGGTGATGGACAGATGAGATGGACTGGGCAGATATTAGGAGTGGGAGTAGGATATGACTGGGATGCAGATGAGGCTTGTCAGAGCAGGAGGGGGGGGGGCTGGGCTGGGAGAGGGGNAATGAAGCGAGTGTTCACAGCTGAGGCCATAGTGTTGCCGTCACATAGAATTTAAGCTGGGTGATGGACAGATGAGATGGACTGGGCAGATATTAGGAGTGGGAGTAGGATATGACTGGGATGCAGATGAGGCTTGTCAGAGCAGGAGGGGGGGGGGCTGGGCTGGGAGAGGGGAGGGCGGGTGCCGGGGTTCATATCCAGGGAGACTGGGCGAGCAGCAGTATGCAGGTGGTGGCTGGCTGGTGCTCCTCAGCTGGGCCCGCCGCCAGCTTGGCCCCTGGGTGCCCTGCTTTTGAATTCAGCCCTTTGTGCTGCCCCGGGGAGGTCAGACAAATTCACGTCTCATCATACACCGAGATAGCAATGATACAGGGTAATGACTCAGCTGCAGTTTCAACGCTGTCGCCTCTGCTGCGAGAAATGTTCATCAAAACACCTTATCTCATGTAGCTCAGTCAGCTAATATAGATTGTGTGTGGGTGAAAGACATTTCCATTTCACTTATACGCACGTTTTTAGAATGTAGCGTGCTTTGAAATAACAAACAACATTGCTTTGAATTATAAGTAACTGATATTTTCATTAAAAAAACATTGTGTGTTTGTGTGTACATGTGACAAAGGAAATCTGAGCCATTAAAATCAACTCAGTGCTGTTCTGCTTGGTCCATTCAACTGACAAATGGATACTTTCATATGAAAGCAATAAAATATTAACTCAGTACTATAGCGCTGCCACATGCCAAAGTCAAACTGCTTAATTAGTGGGATTCGAATTTCAGTCATGCATGCATACTAATCTGACAGTAAATTAAGATTTCTTTTATATCTGAATTAAACAATGACGTCTTAATACCTGCTTGGAAACGAACACTGTAATACAATGAGTACACACACAGTATTTTATGTCTTTTGGAAAGACCAGTGCGTCAGTGGCCTGGGTGGCGGCCTACTTAGACCCAGTCAGACTAGTGGACAGGCTCTAATGAGAAGCAGGAGCAGTGAGGTGGGAGTGGGACTGGCTCTAGGGAAGGGTCACATGGGGTTAACTATCAAAGATGAGTGCAAACCTATCCCTGTGGAAAAGACTCAGAAGAAAACATCACCCTGCACATGCTAAGCTCCCCAAACTGGGAGTTCCTCTGCTTAATTAATCCAAGACACAAGAGCCTCCCCCTCCAAACGTCCATTTTTTGCTTCTCCACAGAGGAGTGGATGTGAACACACTTTAATGTCATGGTCATTTAGCTTGTAGACATTTTTTTTTTTTTGATAAACTTTGATTGTGTGAGACTGAAAACAGGCTGTGTTTGAAAGCTTTAAAGCAATTCCATCATTAGTTGATCATAAGCTCGTCAGCGGTTGCTTGTCATTCTAATTTATGGTTTTTACAAAGAAAAAAAAAAACAAAGTCACTAAAAGAACTGAAACATACTTGTATATTCAGATGTTTACCAAAAAAAAATCTGGAAGAAAGACTAAAGTATACATGGTTAACCACAAAAAAAGAAGAAAAAAGATATGAAAGTAAATTTATTATTGGAGCTGGAAAGATTTGTGTGGGTGCACTGAGAAACACCCAGCAAATTTTGGAAACCACATTGTGATAGACAGTTGAAACCCAAAAGGAAAATGAAGACAGATGTGCAAGTCTAGAATTAAGCTTGTCAGGAACAGTGGCAGCAGCAGGGTTGTCTAGACAGCTAATTTTTATGATGAAAAACTGTCTACTGTACATTAATGCAACATTGTGATTAAAACCAAATTTACTCCAACTTGTCAAATCTCTACTACAGAAAAATGTACAGTAACTCAATTTTCACAAGCAGTACACATCTATCATATAATACAAGCTGTATATAAGATGTGCTGCCATTTAAACCTTTTTAAATCAAGTAGGCTATAATGATCTAATTCATAATTCCACTGTTCACTGTCAGCAGCTGTCAACGTAACGCAGACCGTTTCTTCACCAAGTACTAATGTGTATGAGTGACTGTGTAAATCCTTATTCTGAAACACATTCATCGGAGATGCTAAAACCCAAAGCATCCAAATACAAATCTGCGTTCATTAGAGTTGTAAATGCTTTTGCAAATTCAGATTTTTGTGACAAATGTGAACAAATACAGCTGTCACCACACTTTTTTTTTTTTTTTTTTGATCCATGATTAGGTTCTCTGGTTTTATATGTGTGGTCTAACTGCCATCTTGACGTCAGTGTGTAAGAAGTTAAAGTGCAATCATTGCCTGTCCAGAACTGCAGTGGAGTCAGACTGTAGGACTAAATGATCGGTCCAGGGGGCTGCCATCTTTTCACACTCACATCCAGCATTGTTAACTGCAGTACACAAACTATTTTCCAGGGGGCACTATTGAACTAAGAGAGAAACACACTTGTGACTTTGTGAGCCAGAGAGAAAACACTTCATCTGAACATGGAACACATGGAAGGTTAAAGGCAAATAATCAAACCCTTATTGATAACTCAGATTCTCAGGCAGGGATACTGGATAAACATTTGTATTGATTCAGCAGCTGAAATAAGTGTCAAAGTTCACTTTGTCTTGAGATACTGTCGCTGTCGCCTTTTGACTAAAAACAACTTTGGTGAGATGGAAGTCTGTCTTTTTAAATACAGCACCTTATGTTTGTCAAGTAAAATGATTGGCTGAAATTATATATTTCTCATCAGATAAACCGCACTCATTACACAATTATTTTTTTTATTTTTAATTAAGTGATGTTACTGTGCTTTCAAGCTTATGGAGATAATTGCTGTTTTGACAAACATGACAAAATCTCTAAGATGACTTTTTGGAACAATCATTTAGAACTTTGACATTTAAACCCTTTGAAGTTTCATCAGGTTAAAAGACAAGGGCAGGGTTGGTGCTTAAGATTTTATTATTAATTATTTTAAAATCAGAAATGAAACCAAATGGCAATGATGGCCACCAGCACCAAATCCTAATCTTAAAGTATGGCATGTAAAAGAAAAAAAAAAAAAAAAAAAAGAAAAAAATGGGTGGTGAAAAAAGAGATTGTACAAATCAGTGTTCACTGCTCGCATCTGAAAATCAGCCTGGCAACAGCTCGATGACAGAATGAAGCGAGTGTTCACAGCTGAGGCCATAGTGTTGCCGTCACATAGAATTTAAGCTGGGTGATGGACAGATGAGATGGACTGGGCAGATATTAGGAGTGGGAGTAGGATATGACTGGGATGCAGATGAGGCTTGTCAGAGCAGGAGGGGGGGGGGCTGGGCTGGGAGAGGGGAGGGCGGGTGCCGGGGTTCATATCCAGGGAGACTGGGCGAGCAGCAGTATGCAGGTGGTGGCTGGCTGGTGCTCCTCAGCTGGGCCCGCCGCCAGCTTGGCCCCTGGGTGCCCTGCTTTTGAATTCAGCCCTTTGTGCTGCCCCGGGGAGGTCAGACAAATTCACGTCTCATCATACACCGAGATAGCAATGATACAGGGTAATGACTCAGCTGCAGTTTCAACGCTGTCGCCTCTGCTGCGAGAAATGTTCATCAAAACACCTTATCTCATGTAGCTCAGTCAGCTAATATAGATTGTGTGTGGGTGAAAGACATTTCCATTTCACTTATACGCACGTTTTTAGAATGTAGCGTGCTTTGAAATCACAAACAACATTGCTTTGAATTATAAGTAACTGATATTTTCATTAAAAAAACATTGTGTGTTTGTGTGTACATGTGACAAAGGAAATCTGAGCCATTAAAATCAACTCAGTGCTGTTCTGCTTGGTCCATTCAACTGACAAATGGATACTTTCATATGAAAGCAATAAAATATTAACTCAGTACTATAGCGCTGCCACATGCCAAAGTCAAACTGCTTAATTAGTGGGATTCGAATTTCAGTCATGCATGCATACTAATCTGACAGTAAATTAAGATTTCTTTTATATCTGAATTAAACAATGACGTCTTAATACCTGCTTGGAAACGAACACTGTAATACAATGAGTACACACACAGTATTTTATGTCTTTTGGAAAGACCAGTGCGTCAGTGGCCTGGGTGGCGGCCTACTTAGACCCAGTCAGACTAGTGGACAGGCTCTAATGAGAAGCAGGAGCAGTGAGGTGGGAGTGGGACTGGCTCTAGGGAAGGGTCACATGGGGTTAACTATCAAAGATGAGTGCAAACCTATCCCTGTGGAAAAGACTCAGAAGAAAACATCACCCTGCACATGCTAAGCTCCCCAAACTGGGAGTTCCTCTGCTTAATTAATCCAAGACACAAGAGCCTCCCCCTCCAAACGTCCATTTTTTGCTTCTCCACAGAGGAGTGGATGTGAACACACTTTAATGTCATGGTCATTTAGCTTGTAGACATTTTTTTTTTTTTGATAAACTTTGATTGTGTGAGACTGAAAACAGGCTGTGTTTGAAAGCTTTAAAGCAATTCCATCATTAGTTGATCATAAGCTCGTCAGCGGTTGCTTGTCATTCTAATTTATGGTTTTTACAAAGAAAAAAAAAAACAAAGTCACTAAAAGAACTGAAACATACTTGTATATTCAGATGTTTACCAAAAAAAAATCTGGAAGAAAGACTAAAGTATACATGGTTAACCACAAAAAAAGAAGAAAAAAGATATGAAAGTAAATTTATTATTGGAGCTGGAAAGATTTGTGTGGGTGCACTGAGAAACACCCAGCAAATTTTGGAAACCACATTGTGATAGACAGTTGAAACCCAAAAGGAAAATGAAGACAGATGTGCAAGTCTAGAATTAAGCTTGTCAGGAACAGTGGCAGCAGCAGGGTTGTCTAGACAGCTAATTTTTATGATGAAAAACTGTCTACTGTACATTAATGCAACATTGTGATTAAAACCAAATTTACTCCAACTTGTCAAATCTCTACTACAGAAAAATGTACAGTAACTCAATTTTCACAAGCAGTACACATCTATCATATAATACAAGCTGTATATAAGATGTGCTGCCATTTAAACCTTTTTAAATCAAGTAGGCTATAATGATCTAATTCATAATTCCACTGTTCACTGTCAGCAGCTGTCAACGTAACGCAGACCGTTTCTTCACCAAGTACTAATGTGTATGAGTGACTGTGTAAATCCTTATTCTGAAACACATTCATCGGAGATGCTAAAACCCAAAGCATCCAAATACAAATCTGCGTTCATTAGAGTTGTAAATGCTTTTGCAAATTCAGATTTTTGTGACAAATGTGAACAAATACAGCTGTCACCACACTTTTTTTTTTTTTTTTTTGGAAACTACTTGCAACGTGAGGCTGAACCAAAAACACAACTTTCTATTTTCCAGTGATGAGTGTGATAAGCTGAAAGCAGCACACCCGCTGCACTCACAGCTACAAGCTTAATTTGCAATTGATCCTATCTCCCCTGCTCGGCTCTTGCTGCAACCCTCACAATGAGAACCTTTCGTCACAGCAACACATTAGTTTCCCTCCACTTGTCCAGACAAGGATTTCACTGGTAATGGCTGTGTAATGGCCTACAGGTCCTTGGGCATAGGCTGTAAAGGCTATATTATTGAACAGTCACTCCTTGACTGACAATTTGTGTACATCTGTAGAAATTGCCAGGCAGCAACTGAAACAGCAGCGGCTCAATCAGCCAAATTGAACACAAGACCTCCAAGAATGAAACTGATGAAAGAGAAAGTGAATGCCTCGCAAGAAGACGGGGCATGTCAGAGGTGCGGGATCAGCTCAACATACAGGACTCTGTCAGCTCTCACTACCTGGAGCACGCTGGGTTTCTGTTGCATTTGCCTCGGAGCTAACAAAGCTCTCTGTGTTCAGACATGCAGAATGTTTTTCACACATCCTTTCATATCTGGGAAATATAACAGGGCAGACAATGATCACTGACTAATTTAATTTGTAAGAAAAGGAAGATACCTTGGAAGTCTATGTTTGATTTTGTCATAAAGAATAAGAGCTTTCCTCTCATGTTGTTCAGTACTGACAGTTTACAACGCAGTGACTGATCCAGAAAAGTGAATTGTTTCTACATATCTGCCTCAGATTAGTCTGTTATTTTAGACCAGGGCTCCTCCTGCTGAGATCATTTACTGTTTTAGATTGTTTTAGGCTGAAGTCGTGTTGAAATTCAAGCTTCCAGACATTACGTATTAATCCAGCCTGTGATGACATTTGCTGGAGGATCTTTGCCGTAAACACTAAAGATGGCTGGCACCTGTCTCGGCAGATACAGCACAACAGTGGCACCCCTGTGTACTTTGCATATTTATGTTTTAATTGTGTTACAACCCGCATGGTCTATTAATGTTGCTCTGTTCCAATTGCTGGAGTGACACAAATATGCCATGTTCCCCGTCAGCCCTGGTGTGTATCTGTTTGCTGAGGCATGCAGGCGACGAGAGAGAATGCAGGATGGCGTGCTACTCTGCAAAAGGCAGGAGTGAAAAAAAAAAAAAAGTGTTTTGCATTACATAATCTATATTTTTCAGTATGAGCTCTTAAGACGTTGCATCACAACACTTTGAACTTCACTTCAGACATCAAAGAAAAAGATTGGGAAGCCAGCCTGATACTTTGTTTTTTTTTTCACATGCTTAATATTGACTTTGAGGATTAATGACTTTGTACCTCCCTTGAATGACATTGAAGTGGTTTATATCTTCTGCATCATCCAAGACAGTTTGAACACAAACTTTGGACCAAGAGGATGGATTCCAATGTTCCCAAGGCAAGTTGACATGAAATGTCAAGAAGAGACACGCACCTTCAAAGGGCAGGCCACAGGCAATGGTTCGTGGGTAGGTTTCTGTTGTGTGCACTGGCAGCTCTCTGTCAGGGCTTGCTGCCTCCTCCTGAGCCTCCAGTTCCCAAACACCCGAAAAAAGAAAATCAGGCCATTCTGTCAATCTGGAGGTTGACAACGCTGCTGCTCTGCGGCTCCAAATCCTCTCTTTGTCTCTGGGATTTATGAAATAATGAAACCTTTTTATCATTATGTATAGGACACTAAACTTAAAGCTGTAGTTTGACATTTGATTGAAAGTTAGATGACACGACTCATACTCTCATATTTGTCCATAAATAAATATTGGGCTACAGCCAGCGGCTGGTTAGCTAAGACTGGAAAAGGAGGGAAAATAGCCTGGCCATGTCTGAAGTAACTGATTTTGCATAGCACAACCTGCTGATATTCATGAAATCTCATGGTTATAACAGGATTTTAGGAAGCTACTGCTCCCTAGCATGACAGTCAGACACGTAAGCCCCCTGTAAAACCACAACTTGTCCTTTATGCACTTCAGATTTTTTATAGATTAAACAAACTTGATATATTACATTAATAAGTGAGCTTTAGATGTGCTGGGAAGAGTTTTTTTCATAACTGGACAGAGCCAGGATTGCTGTTTACCCCGGATTCTCATCTTTATGCTAAGCTAAGCTAGCCAGCTACTGGTGGAAACCTTTATGTGTGGTATCTGTCTTTTCATTTAACTTTCAAGGGAAAAAGCAAACAAGCATTTATCTGAAAATGACAAACTATCCCTTTAAAACAGACTCATTAAGTCATACAGGGATCTTTGTTGAATATTAGTCATACATCACTACCTGCTCTGAAAAAGAGCCCGTTTCATACAGAAAGCCACAGTATAGGCTGTATGATGAATTTGCCAACATAAAGTATTTCGTAACAGAGTTTTACTTATTCTACTTCAAGGCCCTGCTCAGTGGTTAGCGCTCAACGCCAAGGAGCTGGTTACGTCTCACTTGTCAGCAGAGGAAGTCAACAGAGAGCTTTCTTTGAGGCGGGCACGGCGAGTCCGATGACATGTATGAAGGTGGGGGCGAAGAACATGTTAACCCAGATACTGCCATACCATCTCTGGAGTCGGCGAGTCAGTGCCCCCCGAAGAAGCCCCGAGCACGAGGACTTTTGAGATTCAGGAGCCTGCTCAGATACACCGCCGCGACGGTCTGACTGCACCACGCAGGAGCCCTGAGAAACCTGAGCTCGATGCAGAGCTGCACATGCTGATGTGCGCAGCAGAGAGGAGTGCACCGGCTGGGGCGAGGGCAGGGCTGAGGCTGGGATTAGGCCAGATATTACTCCTTTCAAAAAACACCACAGTACATGGCTGTGTTCTGCTCTGGTGGCTCCACTTAGCTGACTGACTGCAGTGTAATCAATATTTACTCATAACAGCCACACTGGGAGGTCGTGACCTTTGGTGTTCGTGACTGGTTATAATCTTGAGTTAGAGCTCATAGATCCTGAACTATTGAAGAGGAAAAAAAAAACATTTCTCTCACTGAACAATTACAGTTAAGCGCTCGATGATGATGCCATGGCACAGTAATGTACAACAAAAAAATCTATCGCTGATAAGACACGTTGTTGCTTCGCACAGTTCAATTCACAATAAGTGAAAACCTGTTTGCTTCAAGCATATTATTTGTCTGTTAAAACCATCAACATGTTTTTCCACCCACAGTAAGGCCTTAAAGGTCACGCTGTCTTTATTACACCCAACATTTCATCTCTAAATCCATCTTCATTAAACACAGAGGGAGGACAATGGCCTCCCTTGCACTCCCAACACTTAACCTCACCAGGCACAACAATATTGTAAAAGTGCAAATCTCTCTCCAAAATGGCCCCACAGTTAATAATTAAACCATGACATTTGGGGGAGACACCAAAAAATCCATATGGTGAAATTTACTAACCTTTTGAAAAGCTAGCAAGAGGAGACTGTTAATCTGCGGTTTATTTGTGCTGTTTTAGTCCTCATAATAAAACTGTCAAAAACACAGCAAAAGGCAGAGCGGCACACAATGGACGATTGTCTGCTGTTAACTGGAGGAGAGCATGAGGCTAATCAATGCGCTCCAAGTCAAAGCTCTATTACAAGAACCCCCGTCTCTGGGGGGGGGGGTGGACAGAAAGACACGCCTGACGAATGATATTCATATGGAACAATATGGATTATAATTGTCATGATGAACTGATAATCATGTTGGTTCTCGCTACAATCAAAAGGTCACATCAGGGCAGAGTAGCACCGACCTCTCTCTTCTAAAAATACTGATTATCAAGTTAGAGGGGGTCATCCGGGAGGTCAAATGTGGCCCAGTGGTCATTAGATGATCTCGGTGCAATAGCCACTGTGGCACTCAGCACATACTGATTTACAGTTTTATATAGATCTTTGGAAATAACTTAAAAGTGGGTGTAATTTATATAAACAAACAAAAGGGGATGTAATATAACAGATTTCTTTTACATGTCACATAACACAGGTTGAGCTATATTTTCAGAGCAAATGTAAGTATTATAAGTCGCTGATGGTCTCCAGAAAGCCCCTCATTGGAGTCATTAAGGATATATAATAAACAGGGCATACATGACAGGAAGTGTGCCAAATACAGAATTCCTAACAGTTTGGTTTAGCTCTCACTGGCTGTTGACTTTCAGATTTACTGTCCACGCTCAACTCTGAGGCTACACTGCGAGTGATTTATCAGCCTCACAGGTGAGTTCTGTCGAAACATCCAGGGCTTAAATATACAGCTCAGGGCTCACCTTGTCCTGCGCTGTATCCCACATCCAGAGGGTAATGTGTGTGAGAGCTGCTGTGAACGGCATTTCTGCCCAAAGTCATGTGTGAGCCAGAGGAGACGGCTTCCTCTCCTCTTCAAGTTCATCCAGACGAGAAAAAAAAAAAAAAAAAAAGAGTTACTGTGAGTTCAAACTTTAACAAGCTTTCAGATTACACTTATAAAATTTCTCTTTTTTATGCAAACATGTTTTGGGCAGAGGAGGAACACACGTAAAAGGAGCTCTTTTCTGACACAATTTGTAAATTGCTTGAGTAACCTGAACTTCATTGCATACTCTCTTCCAACTCTTGTGGTTAATATGATTGCTGCCTTTATCTGCCCTAGTGACAGATTTAATTCTCTGCTCCAGTTTGACAAATACGCATCCATGCAACACACTGACGAACAACAGTTTGCTCAGTCAGAGCTTGTGCAGTCTGTTTGCCAGAAGGTAACCTAAGTCAAGGAATAATTATAAACATATAGGTATCAGGTAGCTGTGCATGTCATGATCTTGAAAACACATCAGCACTTATTACTAATCACTCATCACATGAGTAAAATTTGATTGATCTATGATGTCACTGAGTCCTTATTATAGGAGAATACCAAAATTACATGTGTTTGTGAGCATAAACTATCCTCTGCGAGAGCTAGAGGTAAAGGACAGAATGATGATTCTAATCTTCTGTATTACACCATTGCATAGCCTGGAGCTGATACACTGATTATAAAAGCTAAATTCACTTTGTGGACAATTAGGATGTTTGCTTGAACTTTAATTTCTTTGAGGGCCTCATAGTACCTGATATTACTTTGGTAAAAGTTCGGAACCAAGGGCTGATCCATAAACATCAACTGGACTACTTTTTTTGTTTGCCTTTTTTTTTTTTTTTAAACCAAGCTGTAGCAGCATGGCACCAGGGAAAACAGTGTTTGTTGGTCAGTCCACCACTTTGGACCACTCAAGAACTATTGAATGGAATTTGAGCACAGACAGTCGGGGCTCCCAGAGGATATACCCCAGTAACTTTAGTGATTTTTCATCAAGATGAATGAAGTTGACGTGTGATTTGGAGTGAAAAATCTCAACTATGGGACGTTCTGTCATAGAATTTGATACACATATACTTGCCCCTGCCAGGATGAATTGTGAGAACTTTGGCTTTTTTTCAAACCCTGAAAAATCTGAAATATCTTCATAACATTCACATTATCCCATAATCCTCAGCTGTGAGTGCTAACTAGCCAATGTTAGCATGCTAACAAGCTTAATTTAGGATGAACAGGATGGTGAACATGGTGAATATTATACCTGCTAAACATCAGCATGTTAACATTATCATGGTACACATATTAGCATGCTGATGATAGTACTTTGTTGTAAACACTGCGCCACCTTAGCAGAGCCTCGTAGAGGGCTAGCATGGCTGTAGACTCTTAGCCTTAATATGCTATTGCTCTCGCTGCTGCAAAATTGTAAAATGTCGCATATTAGTGGCAGTGGGAGATGTTTGCTAAAACATATCAAACTGACTCAATATAAAAGTAGTCATCTCATAGTTTAAAGTGGAAAAACAATGCTTTTTCCTGGTAAGATATTGAAAGACCACAAGAGGCATGTGTGGTATTTTTATTGATTGTGAGGCTAGTTTTTTGGTATATTGTCATACCAGAAAATCTCATGACTGTGACACAAGTCAATTGCCAGATGAAATGGCAAATTTCAAAATCCAAGCCGTCTGAGGCAGGAGAGAGAGCGGGACTTTGGATTCCAACATCAAGGGAGAGGCTCCTGGAGGTTAGGAGTGCTGGCTTGTGTTAGACCTTAAGGTCATCATTCCTTCAACTAATGCCCCTGGCATCACCTTCCTCCTTGACTTCAAACACTCTGGCTACATTCCTAGACCATGTACCAATAAGCACTAATAATGCAGAAAAATGAAAACCAAAACAGATGGGCTCCAATAGTGGTGGGGATTACTGAGCCCTATCCAGGGCTCTATCTGTACCCCTGGGCGCTGAGAGGTGAATCCCACACCATCTTTTTCTCAGTACAGCAACAAAGGTAGGAGGTGAAAAAACAGTTGTAGCAATATGTTTGCATGTCCCAGAAACGTTTGTGGAGATTTTCAAATGGTCATTTGTTTTTAGACACGCGAGGAATGAATGTAATGGATTGCACCTGAACCTTCCTTTGAATTTTGACTTTCCTGTATTTTTATTTATTACAAATGTCCAAATGTCTGTGTTGCATCACTTGTGGTATTTCAGTAAAATAGTTTCCCACTGTGGAGTCAGTAAAGTAACAGTAAACCACTGTTACTGGGTCTACGCTGGTCCTGTAGCATGCAAACAATGCCTCATACAGTGGCAGCAGTGTTTTGTGCTGCTGACTGACACAATAAAGCAAAGCACCGCTGTGAGGGCATACTTGCATGCCTGGATGTTTGGCTCTGACCCCTCTCTCTATGGTCAAAACCACAGCATTTGATTGTGCACAAGCCCTCAAGGCTCAAAGAATATGTGTCAGACACTGGTTAAAAGTCTCCCTTAACAATTAACCACACGCCATGGAAAATGCCCAACCAAAACACCCAAAAGCCCCCCCCCCCGCTTCCACTGGGGACTCGCCGTGAACTCCTGTGAACTCTGTGAAATCATGAGAAGAAATCTAGACTGTACTGAACCCACAAACGTCAGAGTGTTTTTGATCCAGCAAAGCAACAATTAATTGGGTTTGGTTTGTTCAAAAAAATGTAATATTGTTCTGTTGTAAAAGTGATATTGAGAAATGCCAATTCCAAGTACAGTAAATTCAAAACAATTGCCATTTCAAAATAAAAGTTTTGAACGGTTTGAATGAGTCAATGCCTGATCCGAGTTAAGGTGATGAGGTGATGGTGGGATGTGCAGCCTTGTTGCCTACGCTTCAGCTACTGTCTTAAGTCATGCTGTGCTTTTATGGGGCAGCTGGTGAGAATCTTGTTTTAAATTAGTCCCAATAACAAATCAAGTGCCATATGTTTTTCATGGGTCGGGCTGGAGGAGCTACCAGTTAAGAGAGAAAATGAATCACAAACCTCCAATTGTGTCTCAGGTGGAAAATTTCAGGATTTTGGTTATCTAATGAAAATATTGTCACTAGACTCATTTCCTATGTGGTGCCAGAACGGCAGAAGAGTAAATGTGTGAACAGTTTACTGAAGGCTGACTCTTAACTCTCCGTGAGTTTGTGTATGTGTGCATGTGTGTCTTCAGCTCAGGTTTCAGCACGACTGTTTTCACATCGAGGCCACACTTACCTCAACCTCAAAGAGTCTTCTTTGGCCTATTCACGTCTGCGTGCCAGCGAACAAGCAATGACATAGGTTATATTCACTCATTGCCTTTTACTGTTTGGCAAATTGGGGGCTTGAACCGAAGAAATCGGGGACAGGAAGTAGGAAAAAAGCCGGAAGGGCATGAGGATGTATAGAGTGTGGAGGTATAAATGGCCAATAAAATACATCCTGAGCAAACTGAATTTTTTTTGCTCTGTCTACTAGAGCCTGGGTGGAGCAGAGTAGAAGGTAGAAGCCTGGATATTTTGTAAAATAGAGATATGCACTTAAGTTAAAGGAACAGTTCAAATAAAATATGCTTATTTGCTTTCTTGTTGAGTGCTAGATGAGAAGATTGATCAATATGAAGCTACTGCCAAACAAAGGCAGCTAATTCTTAAAAACCAGAAAGCTTATCAATTAATAGTCTGATTTATTTGTCTGAGTATTTTTCATTCTTTCTTTTTTTTTAAATCTTTAGACAGAACCTGGCCAGCTGTTCCGCCTTGTTTCTGTTTTTATGCTAAGCTAACATCAACAACCTGCTGCTGGCTCCAGCTACAGACATGAAAGGGTTATCAATCTTCCCATTTAAATCTTGACATGAGAGTGAATAAGTCTATTTCCTGAAGTGTCGATGAGTGATGAAAGCAAACTGGTATACTCAGCTACTTAACTATTTTGGTCAGTTATGCGTCAAGAGGTTGTTCAACTAATGTTATTCCTTTTAGATTCAGACACTCCATTGGCAAAAATACATTTTTTAAACACCACAGGTTTCTGGAAGAGTGTTCCTTAAAGCAACATCAGACTGGAAAATGGTGAGTGAATTGTCAAGAATACAAAAGTCATTTGTCTGTTTTGTTTTTATATGCGCTTTAACCTGTGTTGCCTGATGTAAAGTTTTTTCCCCTTTTCCTGAGAGGACCACAGTGGAAATAAGCTTTCAACTTTGTCTATTTATCTCAACGGTTTACTTGCGTGTAAGAACAGGGTGACCGCAATCTATTACTCTATCAATTATAGTGTATGGTTTTGGACATAAATAACTATAATCATATTTCAGTAAAGACATTGTGCAGGAGAATTTATGATTTTGGAAGGTTTATTCTCACATTTCCACTACAATGTCAACGGCAGAACCCTCTGTCCTCCTGTACACCTGAAAACCTCTCTGTAAGATCACCTGGCCTACCCTGAAAAGGGAGAGGTTCAAACAAACTGCACTGTCTTTCTCGTGCAAACACAATGTGTGCGTGGCAACCTCATCCATGTTTACTGTAACTGGGAGCCTTTGTTGCATCTGTTTACTCAGTCTTTCACATCTTTCACACTTTAATCCACATAGAAACCTGACGCAGACGTGTTCATTGTCCTTATAAGTCTTGCTTATAGACACGCACTATTTCCTGTTTTCTATTCAACTTCACAGTTTTTTTTTTAAAATCTCGTTCAAACAAACTACAGGCAACGAGGAAAAGAAACAAAAAGTCATAAACTAATTTTTGAGTTCATTTGGTTTGATACAGTTTTCAGTCATTTCAATTGTTAAACAAATCTCATCCAATCAGATTCCACACTAAAATGATGTCACTGTGCGGCGCTTCTAGGAATATTCACCTACTGTGACAAGTGAAGATAAATGGCAGTGTAACCTTGCCAACAAGTCCAACACCTGGCTGTCAGATTGAAGACCTGATATAGATAGAGACATACATACACCGCACTGCGCTCATACTCTACACCTTCCCAGATTTGACAATTTTATGTGCTCCTCCAGCTCAGGAATAGCAGGCAGGATTATTAAACCCTGTCATGAGTATGACATTAAAAACATATTGAGTCATAGTTACATGGAACATCCCAAATGCTTATTTGCATAGTCACGTTACTACACAGAGGTGGAAGCTTGCCTGGCCACATTGAGGAGCTGTCAGGGAGATGAAGGAGCACCCAGATGGTACTTTCAAAAAACCGCCCGACAAGCCCTGAGGTTATAGGTGGGGCTGCGCTCGCTAGCTCGTGCAGCTGTACTGGTATGTCACCTGAACTTTTTTTTTTCCGACCTCACCCTCACTACATGTTCATGTTTTTTGGCTCAGTGTCCTCATTCTCTTGCAGACAAGTCACACACTGGCACGGTTACAAGATTCTGATATTAGTTCACCTGTTGAAGTCAAAGAACAGCCAAGATAGGTGAATCACCAGGATGTGCTCACTGCTGGGACAAACAGTTAATGACCATGCTAATGGCTCTAATGGGCTGTACTTAGGAACAGCTAAACATAAACAGGAGCATGCAAACATGCTCACAACAACAATGCTAACATGGTGACATTTAATAGGTACGTTCACCATTTAGTGGTGTTAGCATGCTAACATTTGCTAATTACAGTAGCACTAAACACAAAGTAGAGCTGCTGCGCTAGAGGATAAGTCAGGGAAGCAGGTGATATCTGAAATGTCCCCATGTGAATGATCACTGAATGGCATTTATTTAATGTTATCAGGAGAAAGACATTGTTTATTCATCAAACCAGTCAACTTTGGTCAATTAGCAACTTTAACATTTTGAGAATGCACATATGACAATGACAACAAAAGGTTTATGGTCTGTACGAAATAAATAGCAACATTGCTCATTTACAGCTTGGCTGAAGAAAAACAAAAAACAAAAAAAACAAAACAAAAACAAAAGGGTTAATCTTCATATTAAAAAGGCGTACAGATGAGTTGAGATACTCATGAACTCACTAATTGCTCAACAAAAAAATGCTCTCCTTTTTAAATAAAGCTTTTTCAGTTTTAATATGTACCTTCAAGAGCCTGTTATAGTTAAATAAATAGAATGTTTCCATTTTTAACATGCACATCCAATTTGCCTGGGGAAAGTATTTACACTTCACTGATCCTACTTGTCCACCAAAATGCTCCTCTTTTTTTTCTCCTCTAAACAATTCTTTCTCACCACAAACTCTCATACATACACAAATGTACAGTCACTCTTGCAGACATGCTGCACCTATTTACTATTAACACAATATCTAAACCTATTGAAAGTGATCAAAATGCTAACGGTGAACATGGAAATCCATGTAGTGTAAAGAAGAAACAGTCCAAACACCACATCTTAACCAGGGGGGGCTTACAAAAAGTTTTAGTTTACAATTGATCATGCACTGTATAAATTCACTGTTATTTGGTTTGCGAGTGTGTAATAATCAGTGGCTTCAATATCTACTTGTTTTTCTTTAAGTGAACAAAGAAAAGGAGGAATATCTCCTGTGACAGATAAACAATCAGACCAAATAATCTCTAACAATATTTAAGTCTTTTTCCCCAGGAATCTTCACTGTCCTACAACAAGTGGTTTTAACTATCTTTGAGTAAGCTTCCGCACATAACCAGGAGCCACAGCAAGGTGAGGTGTTTCTTGTGTCGTGTCCGTGTTAGTGTTGAAACTCCTGGCCATCGCGCTTCAGGTTGAGATGGGCAGTTTATTCTGTGCTGATGTTCCTCACTCCTCTCTTTCATGATGCAAAGTAAGAGTTCTGCATGGAGTAGAGGCGGTCGATGGGGTTCCCCACGCGGGCCTGCATGGAGTTGACTTCCGACGACGCCATGAAGCAGTCACTGAGGCTGGTTAAAGACGTGTCACTGTCTATGTCATGGAATGCAGAATCATTACCTATGGGGAGAGTAGATTGCGGAGATAGGCGTCAGGATCCGGTGGCAGAGGTGTCATTTAAAAAAAACTAAACAAAACACAACAACACCCGACTCCGACTATGAAATCCATGCAATCTTGTATTTGAGATTTATAGCAGCACTGGGAAATTATAATTACTAATAGTCACTTTGAGAAATTGCTGTTGTGTGTCATCACAATTGTGAGAACTGTTTTGTTAGATATCATCAAAGCTCACTTTTTGCTGCCCTCGCTGGGACAATTGTGGTCTGTGAGGGAGCATGTAAACAAGGGGCATCCTCCGAAAAGATCTGGTTAATAGCAACTGTTTACGCCTTTCATAAAACCTCAACATGTTATTTCTCTAGAGGGAATAGTTAACTTTATTACACTCTGGATCTTAATGATAGTGTTGCACAAAATGGGGACAGTGTTTTGAGACATATCTTTTAATGCCTTGCCAATATTGTTCTTTTCCCCAAACCAAAGGAGAGTGATGAGACTGGGGATTTGGGTTCTTACTGGCGAGAAGAACTAAATGGAGGCAAATTATAAGGAAGTTATGAACTTCGGGAAATGGTCCCTTTGGGGCTTGTTGAGGACATCACTCTGAAATGTGTTATTCCAGTTACATCCTGTGGACTAACACTTGATTGACTGATTTTTTCTCCCCCTGCGTGTTTGCATTTTAATTCTTCCCTGTATCACACAGAAATCTGAGACTTGTTATTTTCCCATTCTGATTCATTAGTTCACACAACCCTCAATCATTGTTGGGATTGCACTTTATCTCAAGCTGTCCACATCGACCACATGTTTTTACCAACATTGGAAAACATCATTAGTAACGGGGCAGGTCTCAGAACTGGAGGCGGAGAGTTAAAACCATATTAAAACGATTTGAAAATGAACTTCAAAACCTAATAGCTTATGAGAATGCTTGTGTTATCTCATGTGGGAGGAGAAGCTGCTCGTACGTCTCTGTGAGCGGCTTAAATCAGGAGGGCTGTGGCCCGAACACATGTCCCACACTGGGGAGCTACGAGGTTGATCAAGGGACAGGCATGTGTGTGTTTTGAGAGCAGGAGTGGGTGTTTTTTTGCGGGGAATGGCTGGAGGGGGTGGGAACTGGTGGATTGCTCACCATATGGGTTCATGTGGTCCCCGGGCATCTGTGGGGGGGTGAGCCCCTGTTGGAACGGGTCTGTGCTGTAACCGTTCTGATCCATGGCGACCAGCTGCTGCTGCGGCGGAGCCAGCGGTGTGAAGGAGTTCATCATCCCCTCCATCCGATTGGACATCACCTCTGCAAAACAAAGAGAGAACCAACAGGGGAAACCATTAGGAAAAAAAACCTCGGGATGAATCTGCAGAATGTAACTGCAGCCACGCACAGTGGATACACACAGACAGGTGGGGCTGAACAGGGGAAAAACCAATGATGTGTAGATTCCCTTTAACACCTGGGGATTTCACAAGCTCACCTGAATCTGAGTTACAGTTTCGCAGAACCAAAAAATGTGATAGTGAGAGTGATAAAAAAAAAATGAAGGTAGCTTGGTGCTTTTGAAATAGCTACAATAACCTGGATTGCTTGCCTGGTACGATTTCCATGGTAACCTACAGTAGTCTTTCCTGTGGCTTCTCCCACAATCCCCTTCACAAACACTGCTGTTGGCTAACCGACTGGGTGAGATGGACACAAAGCTCCTGTGGCTTCATCACCGGAGCCACAAAATCAATGATGTCTGCCATTCATTTCGTTTGGCTGCCAAAGTGAATTCCCACCTTCCTTTCGATGTGAAATGTTTTTGTTTATACAATGACATATTTGTAATCTCTATACACAAGAAGCTCATATTCTCAGATTCAGTGTCTATAGTGGTATTTCGATCATGTTTAGCATTCACCAGGAAGAAGTCCTCATGTACAGCTTCTAACCAGCTTGGTGTCAACATTTAAAACAATGCATTGCTATGAAACAGAGAACATTTAAAAGGACCCCACCAGACAAAAATTCTCTGCTTTAACTATTTATTTGTATTTGTTTTTTTTTGCATAAAACTATTCAATTAACTTGGAAGAATTTTTAAAATGACATCTACTCATTCTCCCTCATTGAAAAATGCAGAATCTATGAATATGTCTCCATATCACATTTCTTTAAGGTGCACATTTGACACTGATTGGCTGCCTTGTGTTTGTGATATAACAAAATCATGCCCGTACATACACGCCTTAAACTGGGATTTTAGACGAGCACAGAGACACTTTCGCCCTTAAGCAGATGAATGTGAAAACAGCCTTCTGGTGTCAAACTCTGCACATACATCATTCTGCACGGTGAAACTGAAGACATCCAGGTAAGGGAACAAATTTGTGAGTGGAAAGGGGGCTGTAAAAATTCAGAAAAATGTAAATGAGAAATATGCGAAATGCAGTAAATATGCAGCTAAACACCTCCCAGAGAAAGAGCTTTGAGACAATGAGCCTCCATTGTGTCTGCAGGGTATGTACAACATCGTTACCTTGGCCAAGTCTCTGAGAATTCTGTTGTTCTTGTTGTTGCTGCTGTCTTCTTGCCAACTTCTTCATCTGAAACGAAGGAGTCAAAGTTGTGAGGAACTCCCAAAACTAACATGCACTCTTTAATTTAAAAAGGATGCTCCTCGCTGTTCACCCTCGAATGAACTGTGTAAAATCTGTATCTGAGTGCACTTCATTGTAAAGTATCAAAGGTTTTCATGAGATAATAATCAGAAAAGGGGAGGGTGTAGACATTTAATGCAAGAGTGAGCTACAGTTGCAACTCCTTGCTCTTTTTTTTTTTTTTTTTTTTTTTTTTTTTTTTTTTGCATTTGTGAAAGGAATGCAGTGATAAATTTAACACACATAGTTGTAGTGATTTATTAGCTGGACTCTTAAGATGGAATAAGGCTGTTGTATGCGGAAACAAAATCTAATGTCTCCTGCGTTTGCTGCTCTCACCTTAGCTCTCTGGTTCTGAAACCACACCTGGACCACCCGAACACTGAGTCCTGTCTCCGCAGCCAGCGTCTCCCTCACCTGAAAACATCCAGACAAAAGATTTCCAGCGTCACACACACACACACACAAAAAAAAAAAAACACTTCACAACATTAAAAACTACTTTTTTCTTTCCTCCTGAACACATTTGATGCATTTCCCAACAGGCACATTGCCTCTTTGATTTCACTGAACGTTGAATGAATGCAGTGGTCTTTTTGGACGTCTTGGTTATTGCCTCTTCAAAGCTTTGGACCGGGTGCAGCGCCTGTTTTTAGGGCCAGGGCTATAGAGGCAGTGCTCCTATCTCAGTATGACATTTGGTGCAGGCGGACTGCGTTACAACAGCCTGCCTCGGTTAACACAGAACAGAATGCTGCTTGCCACTTCAAAGCTCGGCTCTGAGGTGGGGGAGATTTTTTTAATTTGAGAATTTTATTTGTGAAACTACTGTAGGGCTCGTGGTCGGCATCCAAATCTCCATGTGTTCATTGCTCCAAATGCAGACCAGAGAATATTGAAAAAAAAAAAAAAAAGAATTTGCTAAATTTTCCTCACTTTGTCAAAAGATTATTTAAGCTTTGAGTTACCTTTCTGCAGGGTTTCGAGGACACCTCAAAGGAGGCCTTGAAGGCGCGTCTCTGTTGAGTGGTCAGGATGGTTCGTGGTCTCTTGGGCCTCCTGGGATCCTTCCCGTCATCCCCCTTCCCCTGGCCTCCTATGCCTTTCTCTGGCTTGATGTCCAACTCCTCATCGTCACTTTTTTCTGCAGAGAGAAAGTCATTTCTCTGTATGATCAGCACGAGCTTGAACTGACTACACCCTTTTAGTCAGTGACAGTCTGCTGATAAATATATTTTCACTCTTCCCCATTCCAGGAGATTCACACACCACAAGTGCATAATCAAAGGAGACACATGTGTTTTTGATACTTTGTTATCAATTTATTACAAAAAGGAAAGGGCCACATGTACGATTAGACTTACAGAAGTCTTATGGCTCTTGCTTGGAGAGCACAATGAAATATGCACATTTGTCACTGAACTGGACACTGCGTCACTTGTAATTTATTGCCCTCAGCTTTGTCTGATTTACACTAAATCAATCTCTGATAAGAATACTCCATCAAGTACAACACGGAAAAGCCAACACGAGCACATATGAGAAATGCATCTCCCATGACACAGCAAGAAAATGAAATTTTTGCTCGGTTTTAGACCTTAAAATAATGACAAAATATATATGGGTTGCTAGATTTTTACTAGCAGCAGCAGCAGCCGCAGCAGCAGGATATTACAGTTTTGGGTAGTAATATTGGTGCGATGTTTATGCTTCTAGCCTACAACGTGGCATTAAAACAAAATAATAACTTGGTTTTTATTAGATTTCTGAGATATGTTTGTAGGTTTATTTTTTAGATTAAAACCAGCTAGCTGTTTCCAGTTATCAAAAACAATAACTACACACTCAATACTCTCCCAGAGCTATTCATTTCACTCAGAGGATTTCTCAAAATTTTTGTAATGATCATAAATATTTCTTTACTGAAAAAATGCATGAAAACATTGTGAAACTTGTTGGTTTTCAGACAACAGCCGAATGCAAACACTATTAATGGCAAATTAATAAGTTATACTTTCATCACTTTAATTCTTTAACATAGTTTCAATTGTTGTCACTGAAGACTTGGGCTGAGAAAATGTCATATGACTTGTTGTGAAATATGTCACTTCTAAATTTATGCATTTCAATATCACTTGGCAGTGAATCCACAACGTTATGCTAACATAACATGTACAACAAATGAATGAATAAGAAAAACATCAATTATCACTTCATGTGTCTCCAAATCAGAAGCAGCAGTGCTGTTAACGAACCCTAATGATTTTGGGGTCTGGTGGCTACAAGCAGAGGCACACACATGATGGCTCAGTGCTTCATGTCATCTGGTTCCGATGTGTATCTACATTTCTCTGCCGAAAACCTACATTTCATCTGCCACATGCCGAGGTTAACCTCTGTTCATGTCAACATTTTCTCCATCTTGAAATTCGGAGAGGCGCACAAAAAAAAAAAAAAAAAGACATGCCTGCGCGATACACTGGGACACAACTGAATGAGGATGACGCAGAGCAAATATTCCCACAAGTTGACAAAAGTTGACACAGGCACAGATGTATTTGACAAATTCCCCGCTTTTGTGCGTGTCTAAATGTGAGCCAGATGGTAGTGAACAGTGAGGCTTGGCGAGATGCCTCATTGTGTGTGGAGGCTATAGGCGAGGAACACTAGAGCTGATAAGAGTGGAGGCGCAGGCTTTCTGTAGAAAGGCCCCAAATCCCTCTGTCACTCACCATGATACAGTGATTTAATTCTTTCCAGAACCAGATCCTGCCCACGCATAGAGAGCCATTAATACGGGGTGGCTTGGCTTCGTCCTGTTTCCACTTCCTACTGTATCATAAACCTCCGCTCCCTGCTTGAATTAGAATGCTACAAAATCAGCCATTGAAAAGCTGCAGATGGAGCTGAGTTAGAACATTTTACTGCCTGGGCTGCATGCAACATCTCTGAAAAATCCCTAGCAACTGGTTTAAGCACAAATTAATACCAGTTGTGTTTTTTTTTGTTTTGTTTTTTTTTATGTTGATAATACACTGTAGTGCTGCAACCAGTAAGATTCAGATCCATCATGGAGGATGTCTATATTGGCTCCCACTGTGATGGAGCAGAGCATACAGAATACAACACCCCGGTGCCATACGATGATAGCACCACCGTGTTGTTCTCGCTCTTGTGTGAGAGGGTGCAGAGGGCTCACCTGAGTCTGAGTCATCCGGGCTGACCGAGCTGAGTAAGTCCTTCTCCCTCTCGTAGTCGATCTTGCACAGCAGCTGACCCTCCTTCAGGACAAACTCGTCGCCCTTCCTCAGCTGACGGTCGCACACGCAGCAGCAGAAGCAGTTTAGGTGGTAGACGCACTCCAGGGCGCGCATCACAAACTCTGTGGGGGCGATTTTCTCCATGCAGCCGCTGCACTTGGTCGCAAACAACCTGAACGAGAAAAACAGTAACAGTTGTAGGTGTGCTGGTGATAGAGAGAGCTGTTGTTGTTTAAAGCAACACTGTAACTCCTGAAAGAGGTAATAGTTCATCAATTATTATATATATGAAAAGTTCAGTTCATGAGAAACTGAATGCTCCATTGCTCAGCTCAACGCACACCGGGGTTTTGCTGATACAGCCTGGTCTGGTATGACCAGAGGCTTATGGTGGCTGATGGTGGCAAACTTTAAACTTTTAATGCTGTGAAGCTACTTGTGCTCTTACTATGATATGTTATAGATTTCTTCGTTACCCTACAATTCACTCTGGCAAAAGTAACAGATTATATTTTTTTCAAAGTGAGACTACACAACCTTTAAGAGGCAGAACAACACATTCTCTCACAAGTGAAACTTTTAGTGCTTTTCTTTTGGCGAGGTGTGTGGCTTTATTCTGCCACGTAGCCTCACTTCAGCTGACCATCAGGGGTTTTCTTGACTAAGAGTCAAGTTGGCTGGCTGATCCTGTGGGCAGCCAAGAGGTGACTCCTTTGGCAGCAGCTCATCTGTTAAAATTTCTAGGGTGGGCCCCCGTCCCCTGTCATTCCAAGTGAGCTCAGTCATGGGCACCGAAACCCTCTCACAAATCTGAAAAAGAGGCTGGCTCAACGTTCTAGTGCAGTGACCACCAAACTCTGCTGATCCCAATCAAGCCTTTGCTGGCAATTTACACATTTCTTTCATATCCACGATGCTCTATATGCATCAGATACCATATCGCACACGTGATTCATTGCTGACTACTGGGCTGCCCTCTCGTCTGTTCATATCTCATCTGACTGTCTAATATCATGCCTCTATGGTGTAAGACTGCCTCTATCATCATTTCCAAGACAACACCTCCATCTTCTTTTATATCCTTTCAGGAAGATGTTTGCATTGTTTTATTGGTGACTGAGAGGCATTTAATTCGTCCTCTGTTGTTCAGAAGAAGCCACATTAAATGGAGTAAGAAGGGAGCGAGTGTGGTTGATCTTGTCCAGCCGTAAAGCTGGATTTATTAGCGGCCTCTTTGTTTGCCCTGGTCTGGAAGACAGCTGGCAGCCGCCTATCTATTTGTGGTGAACATCTATTTCATTGTGCGAGGCAGGGAGGCAGCGAGAGGAGCAGTTGACATCATCTGCTGGTCCGGGACGGGGATGAGCGATAGTGATGAATATAATGTGTAAATATGAGAGGAGGGAAACCAAAGGATGGTTTTGTTATGGTAATGTTGTTATAGGTGCTGATTGAGTAGTGATACTGCGTATGTGTGTGTGTGTGTGTGGATGAGTCAGTTTCACACATGTAAGTGCATGTGTGTGAGCAGCTGTATGCTTGCTGGAAACAAGATAGTGTGGTTTTTGTTGTCTGTGCAGCTTTCTAAAATAATTACTGTGATATTGCTCATCAGAGCAGCATCAACAAGGCTACATTTTATGTTATCTTAATTACATCACTAACAATTAATAGGTTATTTTACTAATTCCATTCATTATAATCAAAATCACGACCTGTATCTGGATCAGAACGCGGCAGCTAAAGCATCTTATTTCCTGTTTAACCATCATGAAGCTGCGAAACAACAGAGCTATCAGAACTAGCACTCTGAGGGTTCATAAAATCCTTTAATCTTTCATTTATTACAATAAGTTAAGAAGATTATTATTCAACTATGGAAAAACCTCCAGGATAATCCCTTCTAAAAGAAATTTTGGCATGTATCTCAAACAAGCAGGGCTCTCGTTTAAGTGACCTGCCAGCCTGGCTCTATCTTCTAAACAAACCTCCAAGTTGGGTCACTGAAAAATAAAAGACAAGAGCAACACTTTAAATAATAATAAAAAAAAATTCTGGAAAAAAAATTAAAAGAAGGAAATTTCACATTGACTCAAATCTGCAAAGATAAACTGAATATTCAGGGACTTGTTTCTAGTTTTTAGAAGGATTAGCATGTTACATGCTGGGATCAGGGAAAGGAGGTGATGAATCTGTCAAGACAAGTTCCCAGCTCTAACTCTAATGTTTAGCTAATGATTGCCGGCTTAAGCTAAGAAAGAGAGCACAAAAAAAGTTGAGGAAATTACTTGTTAGCACGGTTTTGATACGTCCAGGACTCTGCATTCACCTACGACCGCTCTCTCAAATCTTCTCATCTAGATGAAAACATTCTCATTCAGCCCTCTTTCCTTTCTTCTTTCTCCTCGCCGAGTCTAATCTTGTAAGCCATTATTTTTCTATTTCCCCTCTCTGTCACTTTGCATTATTTTTGCTGCTGTAATTCCTATTCGTCCCTTCTGGAATCTTCCTGTCCTGCTTTGTCCTCAGGTCTAATCCGGACTTTCTGCCTGTTTTCAGTCCCCGGTCCCCATTCTCAGCGGGGTTCAGATGGAATAGCCATGCATGACGCCCCTTCTATGGCAACCACACCTCCACAGGAAGGCAACGGCGACTTTTCGGATGGGCAGAGAAGGCCTTTGAGAAGCTGGCAGCAGAAGTAAATCCCTCTCTAAGGAACAAGGAGAATTAGCAGGGAGCAGTGGACTAGGGATTTAACCCTACCCCTCTCCTTTGAAAGGCACAGTCAGTCCCACTCCTGCGGCTAGCCACAATCAAACAGAGGAGGAGTGGGGAGGTGGCAGTGGGGAGAGGAGAACACAAACTCCCTGAATGACACAAGCAGTGGATTGTGGAGGAGCCTAATCCCACTTTAATACCTTTCCAAGTTCAGCTGCTAAAGAATGCTCTTTAAAACAACACCACTGTGTGAGCAGTGAAGGTTGACCAGGGGGAGGCACGCCATTCAACCTCCCCAACATTACCTGATTAGTGGTTTGAGGACCAGGCCAGTGGGCCAGTGGGCCAGCATGCCAACGGGAGACAGAGGAGAGGATGTAAATGATGATTTTATATATAGAAAAACAGGACGACATGGGCTGCTGATAACATTAGCTGGAAAGGAGATTTCACAGCTTTTTGTCAAGCTCTACCGGGATATCAAAGATATCAAAGAAGCTGTATGTGCGACTGGAATCAGACTTAAAGTGATTTAGGTGATCATTTACCACTTTCTGCCTCTACTTGATCCCAGTGACCCATCACACTAAGACCTCTATCCACCTAAAATCCACTTTCTGGGCGTTCAGCTGCTCCGGTAACACGACTCCCAGTGTCGCAGAGGCAGGCCGATCAGCACCTTTAAGCTATAGTCTGTTTATAAAAGACACCACAAAGAGGACCACCAGCATGACAAGCCGTGTCCCAGCTCTCGCTCTCCCTCCTCCCACACCTGAGCGCACAGATCAAGTGATGAGACCCCTCCTGCGTGGATCAATGGCTGCATCTCAAGCAGAGAGAACTGTCAATATTTACCCAGGCCTCCCCAGAACTGGACTCATAAATGAAAAGAGTCCATCTCAGCACATATACCTCTCTCCCACAGGAATCATTACGTCCCTCGTTTTAATCCTGTGTCCACATACCTGTAATCCCTTGTCTGTCCTTTCTTACGTTATCTATGGTTGTCTCTCCCTCCCCGAGACAGATTATCGCACTGTTGAGGCTTGTAACACTACAAGCTGTGTTTTTAGCAAATGCAAGACAAAAAATAAAAAGAGCACCACGAAGAAGACAAAAGCCAACAGGGACCAACAGTTATTTGTCTGATGAACACTTCAGCCGAGCCAAGTGCAGCTGAGAGACTTCGCCCTCTCTGCTGCTCTTCTTCTCTCCCACCCCCCTTTTTCCAGGCACTTTGGAGAACTGCACTCTCCCTTTGAACAGATTATGGACAACTTAAAGTGTGACAACATCTTAAGCTCTCACCACATGTTGCCAATGATTTCCCTTCTACAGACATTACATTTAATGCTTCTGCCGCAGTGATAAGCATCAAGAGGACTGGGTGGGATAAAAGAAGCCAGAAGAATAAGAGAGAGAGACGGGGGGAGGGGTGGGGTGGGATGGGGTGTTTTTTTGTGGGGGTGGGTGGGGGTGGGGGGGGGGGGGGGCTGCTTATGGCTTTTGATAATCATGCTACATTTAGCAACACGTGCAACAGTCTCACCTACTCCCCTTTCGCTATTGAACAACGCTTGGAGAAATACCATAACAATTTAGGGAAGAATAGCTGGGGCTATTATGTCACGGCATCCCTTCAAAGACAGAGGGGATGAGGATTATCCAGGCAGCAGCTGTAAGCTATTACTTTGAAGATAGGCTCTCGTGTTTGGGCAGGAAACCTGTGGCCATGCCAATCATTGCGGAGGTGAGAGATGAGGCCTGGGAGGCAGGTCAGACAAGGGCCTCCGGACAGGATGAAGGACATGTGGAGCAATCGGTCAGCTGTGCACGCTCGATGTTTCCAGTTTTTGTTTTTTTTTTTTGTTTTTTTTACTGTCTACATCTCGGATACATCTGGGATCAAACTGGAATTTGGAAGGTTTCTTTGCTTGTAGATCAGATGTGAGAGTTAAACAAATTGTTTGACATTCGGGGGAAATACACTGTCTCGCTGAGTTAGATGAGAAAATCAATTTGATGTCTGTCAGCTAAGCTAACCAGCTGCTGGCTACTGCTACTGCCAGCAGCTGGTTAGCTTAGCTTAGCATTACGATTGAATAAAGGAGGAAACAGGTATGTAAAAACCTTCAAGGAATAACATATCTCTCATATTTTTCTGGTAAATTTAAGTTTAGCTGGGCAGCCTAGCTTAGCATAAAGACTGAAAACGGGGGGAAACAGGTATGTAAAAACTGTAAAAACTTTCAAGCCATAGTTCAACATTTCTCTCATATTTGTCTGGTAAATCTAAGTTCAGCTGGTTAGCTTAGCTTAGCATAAAGACCAGAATTGCGGAGACAGCTGGCTCTCTCCTAGCAGCACCTCTAAAACTACCTACGTAACCACAAATGGACCGGCACATAAGCATGTGTAAGCCCTCGTTTTTACAGTTTGGTTCTTGTACAGAAAAAAACAAACAAGCCGTAACGTAAGTTTTTAAATTGTCAAAAAGTACTGTTTTAAAGTTTTCACATTCCTCAAAGAACTTTTTTCAACCGAACGCTTTTATTTAATGAACAGCTCATTTGTTGTCCAAATTTTTGGGTGGAATCTTGTTCTGTTTGTTGTCTGGAATGACAACAAACGGATCTGTCTCACACCAGAGGCACCAGAGGTCTCCCAATTGTTGAGCGGCTCTCATGAGACACGCCTCAGTGTGTGAAAATTGGTTCTTAGCAACAGTATCAAGAGCTTCGGTCAAAGAGGAAAACATTTGATGCCCAGATGTTTTGGATGAACGACGGCAAAAACCTTTTCAACTTTGTCTCAACATCAGGAAAATTACTTTGTTATGTACGGTCCTGTTGTCCTCTTCATGCAACAGACACTACATGTTGACCACACTGGCCTAAAAATAGCAACCTGGATTTGGCTAATACGAGCGTTTGATTGCTTGCAGAGGGGCTGACGATAAAAGTGCACCCCAAAAGAAAGTTGTGCTTTAACACGTGGGATTTGCATATTTAAATAAATCCAGCTAAGGCACATAACCGTCCATCCTTCCTCTGTTAGAAGGTTAAAACAAACTTTCAGTCTGCATGAGTAGTAATGTGCAAAAAAAAAAAAAAAAAGTGGTAGTGATAATACTGTCTTCATAAATGATCTCAGTAGCTGACCTTGTTTCATAGTATCAGCATTTCTCTTTGGAGCATAGATTCATGGAGAGTAATGAAGCCAAATAAAAAGTGCCATCCTTCTGCTCCCAAGGGCCAGCTCCAGTCAGCTCTAAAAGCTGCTTAATCACCATCTCGTGCTTACTACATTAGCATAATAATGGCCTTTAAATTGAGGCTCTTTGTTTTTTAATTAAACTCCCAGCAGGTAAAAGTAAAACACATTAACGGGAGATGTGTACACCACTAATGGCCCAAAGGTGCCTTCTTCATCACACAGCTCTGGCCACAGGGTTCTGCTTGTTCCCCGCACTGAAGCGCAGCACCGGCTGCCTGCGAGCTCACAGGGGAGGAACGAGACGGGCTGATTGCACTTGGCATAGTGAAGATAATAGCCGAGACGTGTTCGACGTGTTTAGTGTATGCACGTGCACCTGCCCTACATCTCAGAGGGAGCACACTTAGTAAGAGCTGCTGAACAGAGCTATAGTGAATCTATAAAAAGATGCTGGTTACAGTTAGTCTGCGGCGAAATGTCTCCAGGATCATCTATCCCACACGTCGGCTATTGTGAAAATAAATATGGCCACTTCATTTCTACGGCAGCATGAGCTCCTATGTGCTGGAATGTGCAGCTCCTCTGACCAGTCACCCCCCAGACAGAGATCCCAGTCATATTTGTACATAACGCTATACTGCACAGCTGCACAAAGAAATCCAAACCCTTCAGTCGTTATTCAAATGATCTCATTCCAGGGGCTGTGTGTTTCACAGATTACCCAACACCGGAAATACAGTTCAGAAGGAATGTGGTGTTAATGTGTATTCTGAGTCTAAAAACATGCAAATAGCGCACACATATATGTATATACCTTAAAGCAAATGTTTCTCATGGCCAGTACTCTATTGATATGAGAAAAACATATAACGCTTAATACAATCAATACTGCATGTTCATACAAAGCTCTAAAAGCAACAGCGGTATGCTGAGAATTATCTTGCAGCATCAAGCGACCCATTGCTTCTCCTTTGCATGTATCTGCTAATGAGTCACTGGGGAAACAGCATGGAAATAATCCCCCCGCCCTCCCTCCGCCACACAGGTAGAACAAAGCTCATGGAGTGAAAAGGACAGTGTACTGGGCAGCAGAGGAGGCTAAGTACACATCTAAATACAAGAGTAAGCAGGCAGGCACACATGATGCTGTTTGGACAGCTGGTGTTCCCGAGTATGTAAAATGAGTGCAACATCACATCTAGACTCCGTTTTTAGAGCTCAGAACAAATAACGTTGGTCGCATACACTGTGCAGTGACACCAGTGAGGAAATTATGATTGTAAAGATGTGTGTTTTTTTTCATTTTGGCTTTTTTCCCACTTTTTTTTATTTTTTTTTTTACCTGTTCTCAAAGCCTAGTTGATCCTTGAACAAATAAATTAGGAGGTTGTGAATTACAAGGCTGCTATAAAGTGCTTAGCTCGGCCTTTTCGTTACTCCAGTAAGCTGTTTGTGAGGGCCATCACCGCTGGAGATGTGACATGTTTACAACACGCTCCCTGTAAAAGCAAAGAACCAGGGCCTGGGATAGCTCCCATTAAAAATCACGTGCAGCCATTTTATATATTTTAATAATAATTCCATGGGTGTCTGTTTGTCCGACCCTTCCAAGTTAATCTGTGTGAGGTGGAGCAGAGCCCACTATTAAGGGCTTGGCCCGCTCGACGAGGCTACCACGAGTGATTGCCGCTTCTGAAAGAGCTGGGAGAGCAAAGAGAGTGATGGCTACAATAAGTGTAATGGCTATCACATGTTATACAGCTATGGCTGGCTATAACTGCCCACAGATACACAGGTTTATTTCTGTTTTTTTTTTTTTTTTTTTTTTTTTTTTTTTTTTTGCCTTTTTTTGATGAGAGAAGGTGATTCAGGAGTTCACTACAAATCAGAGCGCTTATATCACTCCTGGAGAAATAAAAACAACTATGATCTCATGTCCAGTCAAATAACAATACATTCTAAAAGACTAGATTAAATCATGAAGTGAAAACGTGCGAGAAGCTTTGACCAGAGCTCAGATACTTTACTTTCTTTATTGTAAGAAAATAAATGGACTCATCTTACAGATTCAGCGCTGGAATGGTTAAAAAACAACATTTGGATTGGAGGGCTTTATAATTACTATTGACCCAGAGGTTCTGGGTCTAAGAAATAAAACAAACAGTAATATGAGGTGTTCTAAAGCACAAGTCTGCAAATATGCAAAGACAGGGTCTGGTGGAGAGCATCACGCTTTGGCTTCTTTCTCCGCTCCTAATCTGTGGGCCTACACAATATTAAGACGGCTTTGGAGCCACTTGTGACCCAGCTGTGCACTAATGAAAAATTCCACAGCTCTGTGCAGAGGCCAATGGAGCTTGACCCCTTTCCACCCTGAACCAAGCAATGTCCATCTTGAGGAGTTTACCAGGTCTGAAAGATACTGGATTAATAGGCAGAAAAGGAGAAAGAGAGACAATCTGGGAAAGACTGAAAAAAGATGCACTTGTGTGCCCCCCCCCTTCTGCCCTTCCTCCAATCTTTAGTATATTGGTGTGAAGTAAAGTGTTTGCCCAGGTTTTAATGGACAGAGATGATCTGGAGATCATTGTGATGGAGGCTGGTTGCATGAGGAAAAGGGGGGGGGGTTACTGTTTACTTACCAGAGATTCAGTCTAAGCCCAAAATTAGTTTGGAGGGAGAGAATGTGAGGCAACCAGGAATTAGACGTTGTTCACATGATCCGGATTCATGTGTGTGTGATCCTGCTGCCCTTGATTCTCTCTCTGTGTGTCTTCGCCAAGACAAAAGTCAGCGCTATAGAAGCAGATATCAAAGGAGCAGCGAGCACGGTGAGGAGTCTGCACACTGGATGAGGATATACAGTTTGCAATTATAGAGTAATGTACACCATGTTCACTACTCAGATATGTCAATAAGCAGGAGTAGTTTTTATAAGGATGTATATGTTTAGGTTTGGTCTGTCTTTCATTATCATTATATACTTCTTTTTTGGCATTTATTTATCCAAACCTCCCAGATCAGCCACCCACTCATCTCCTGTAGTTGCTAACGTTCAGCCGCACGGATACACAGATACATAGACACATAGCCATGCAGATAACATCCAGGAAAATAGACAAGAGGTAGAATGATTATGTGAAAAAAAAAAAAAAAAAAGAAGCACGGTATTGCCTTTTTCATGAGAAACAATATTCATCCTCATTTCTTTCAAAGAAATTTTAAAGAAAATATCAAGACTTTCAAAATAAGACATGGCTGAAAATCAGAGAATAGAGGCATCTAAAGGACTGTGGTAGGATACATCACGTTTCACCCTGTGCAACCTTAACCATCAACTTTAATTCTCATCAGAACGAATGATAATAATGCGTTTCTCTTCGAGCATCTAAATCATAGATGCTCTTGAATTGCCACACACTTTAAAAGATGACTCCACCTATATTATCCTTGAGGGAATAGATTACAGATCTAAATAAGGGGTGGAAGGGGAAGGGGGTGAGAGAAAATGAAAAAAAAAAAGGGAAAGCAAATGAAAAATAAACATTGTTATTGAAAGACAGGATGCTTTAAGACCCGGGGGCCAGGGATTAACATTCAGATTAGCATTCAAATAATATATTTGAATTTCTGATCAGCAATCCTCTTCAAAGAGCTAAATCCCAAGATTAGCAGGTGTTATGCTAAAAAGCTGTGTTTTTTTGTCAGGAACGTAGCTACACTAGCCAAACAAATATGTCTTTGAGTGTGAAGGGCTGGCATGGATGTATGGCTGTAACCATGGCGACTGGCTGGTAGTTAGGAGCCTTGGAGAGGGGTGCAGTGTTGGAATGTGTCAAACAGACAGAGGGGCGCACATACACCGCAGAGCAAACCAAAAACCTGCTGTTTCACTAAAGACCATCAGCTACATTATTGAGACCACCTACAAATTCCAGGGGGCTGAGGGTCGACAGGGAGGGAAAAGTAATTTTGAATCGTCATTATTATTTTTTTTAATACACTCTTTCCCAATTGGTTTGATTTAAGAGTGTCTGGCTGAGAGAGTCAAACATAAAAGTGATGAATTTATATTAGAAGAATTAAAAAAAAAAGAAAAAAGATCTCCAGCTTTACTGAAGACTCACACTGTGTTCACCAAAATGCCAAATGCTCCCCATTCCACCCACCACGGGTCTCTCTTTAGTTACCTTGGACGCAATGAAATGAAGATTGAGATATTTGTAAAATTCAGCTCTGCCAGGACACATACAGTACATGTTGGTAAAAGTCATCCAATTACACACTTCCACTGCAGTACTATTTATTTCCATTCAAAATTAGATACTGATTTCTGATACTTGGATTTTATGTTCATGGTTTCCATTTTTATATTCACACATATTCACAGATGCAAGACCAATAATTGTTATGTCTGAAATACAATTAAAAAACGGTGCTGTTTTACCCTTAGTGTTGGCTACAAACGAGCGAGCGATGCAACTAAATTAATTCACTTTATTTAAGTCATTTCCTTTTAATGCCACCTCTGCACCACTACAATTCAAAGAGGAAACATTTTACTCCCCTACAGCTTTAGTTACTATTTATTTTACTGATTTGAAATACAAAACATATGATGAGGTTATAAATCATGATGCATTGTTTAATCTACCCAAGAGCATAGTTAATTCACTCCACCTTGACCGGGTTCAGTAAAATGCTACTAATAATCCAATAATATAAAATGCAATGGTATAACAAGCACGGGAGCTATATATTTGAATTATGAGTACTTTGATTTGTGATATTTTAAGTAAATTTTGCTTAAAATATTTATGTACCTTTCAAATTGCATTTTCAATGCTGGAGATTTTTTTTGTTTTGCAGTGTTGCTGCTTTTACTTAAGTAATGTATGTGAATACTTGTTGATAAAAGCTATACTTATATATTTCTGATGTTACTTGTCACTTATGTCTTGCAGAACTGTGGTTCCTATATGTATGGTCATGGATACACAACACTCATTCTCACATCTGAAATATGTTGTTGTTCTACTCTTTAGCTTTAAAAAAAAACAACCACAGTACAAAACATTTCTCTGGATGATTTCATCATTATCATCTACGGTGTACATTCCACACTAGGTACAAATAACTCTAAAAGAACAATAAATGAATTGTCTGGACTTGCTGCAACCTGCTTTGTGTACGTGCATGTTTGCGTCTTTAATCTTGAAAGGGAAATTCTCTCTCCATCGTAGCAGCTAATGTTACTGTGAAACTATTTTGTTCATGTCCTAAAGTATTCAAGCATGCATTTTGCCCCGGGAGGTCTGGCAGAGGAGTTTGTCTGATGCCTCCTCTGCTCATTCTCTCTACTTTACTCTGTCTTTCCCACACAGCCACACACACACACACAGCCACACACACACACACACACACAAACCCACACACCCACACACACACACACACACACACACACACACACACACACACACACACACACACGCTGAGCATTTCTCTGTCGTGTGTTTGGCGGAGTGTAAAATCTCATCTCTCCAGCTGGAAGAGAACAGGTTCGACAAAATTCCCTTTTCTCCACGTGGAGCCTTTAAGGCAGAATGGAATGGTGAAGCATGGCACGGCACGCCTGGTCTCTACAAACCAACCGACAGTGTATCTGCATGGCCCTGCGGCGCCTAGCTCCAGACAGCTCAGTGGACTTACCGCAGCCCTTTAGTGACTGCATTATGACCCCTAAAAGAGCACTGACATGGTTTGTTTTCCCTTTGCTTTAGCTCAGGACTCAATAAATTGACATTGTATTGTAGTGGAGAGCAGGGAGACACAGGTGCCTCGACTCGGACGACTCATACATGCAAGGCCCGGTTAAACGGCCTCATATGAATTCTCAAGAGAGCGTGATGCGGCAGCAGCTGTAGTTATGCATATCTGACTGAGAACAAGGCCGATCTCTCCGGAGCCCCTGCCACTCATTGTACACATGACTGGGCCGATATGGATCCTTATTTGTCTTCAGTTGCAATGACAATGTCTGCCGCCACAGTGACACCCGTGGTCAGCCCTCTCAGCAAGGAAAAAGGTTTGTATTCACCCACCAATTTTACACTCTCTTTAGGGCCAGGAGTGTCTTTGTGTGCCGGGGAGCAGCCCATTCTCTCTGGATGTCTGAAAAAAGCAGCTGTTTCTATAATGCTGTGGCAGCACTTTATGCTGCAGAATGATAAATGAAGGGGAAGAGGCAGAGCTGAGGTGCAGCTGAAGCGCACACACGCAGAAACAATGGCAAAGGAGGGTCCATGCACTACATGGATATGCTCTCTACGCCTCTCTCTTTCAGGCTCTGCCTCTCTGTTGCTTACACACACACACACACTCTCTCTGCAGGTTAGACTCCCGGAGCTCGCCCATAGCCAGAGGTTATGTGAGCGTGTTGAAGCAGGGGGGGCTAACAGACTGACATGTCCCACCAGTACCGGTGCAGACCCAGGGGAATGAGAGGTTGCGGTCTCTGTCCCACGGGGACCTGTCGCTCCTCTGTCCTCGGGGCAGTCATCTTCCTTTCCACCACCAACCTAATGACAGAGCCCCGAGGCCTCATCACTCCACCCCCACTAACCTCCGCCCCCCTCCCCTTCCTCCTCCCAGCTCCACGCTCCTCTCTCCCCGTTGTCCTACCCAGGTGCCTGTCAGAGGGGTGTCAGCTCCGCGACTGGTGTAGCTGTCCACATAAAGGCCCCCCCTCCCCCTCCCGCCGTGCCTCCTCCCCATGGCCCCGGGCTCAGTCTTTCATTTTGAAGTGGCGCAGGCCAGCTCTGCACCAGCCTGGGCCCTCGGCCTGCAGCCTGCTCCATTGTTTGGCCTCAGAGAAAGACTATTATTTCAACTCAATTTACTGTGAGTAAACACTGAGTGATAAGGCCCCCTGTCCTATTCCTCACACACTCACACACACACACGCTTCTCTGATCCCTCCCTCCCTGACCGTGGGCTGTAATATACACTGCCAACAAATCACTGCTCTCAGCCCATTGCTATCACTGGCTTTAGAATGGAGCTTACTAATTCACTTTCCAACACAGATCAGAGGACAGGCCTCATGTGTTTCAGAATATGGCTCCAACACCGAGTGGCATTTAAGGGGCTTGTGGCCCTACGGTGGACTGTTATAAATTTTAAGCAACAGCATTGGAACATCTTTACCACACTATACGCATGCTAAAACTGCAATGATCAGATATAAATATGCAAAGATCTAAACTGCGAAACACTGCTGCGACAGTTTATTAAAACAGAGCATTTTAATCAGTTTCGGCATCAGTAATATCAAAGACGAGTCGTATGATGAATGGCTCGTCGCCTCAGATAGATCAGCTGAGCTCAGAATAATCAGGATGGTAGCTTTTTGTGTTTCCTAGACAATGGATGCCGAGTGACTCACAGTTTCAGGAATCAGACCGAGCGTGGCCAAGTGTATAGTTATAGTGCATGACTGAGGTGGAACTTTTCACGGACGAATGTGATGCTTTTCAGTCTTGCGGAGCCTCACAAACAGCGCTGTTTGGTCCGTTTTTCATTGTTTCACCACAGAAAAACCCGCAATCCCTCTTCTGCGTGAGGAACTGTACTATGTCTTAATTATACAGAATTATCAGCCGGTTTTAAATAGCAGTCGTTTGCACTGTCTCCGCCTTATGTGGCTAATATAATTATTCGGGAGCCTACTTTATCTTAGGCAGAAAGAGGCTGACACAGTAGCACAAACTAATGTGATAAAAGCTTAGCATATCACGGCTTGATTCGAGGATTTTAAAGGTAAGTGTTTATGACAAGGTAATAATGCCTCATGCAAAAGGCTGGCCTGTAAATTGGTTAGTTAGGGCATGATGGATGAGGGGGAGCCTAACCTTATTTCCAATAGAGCCTCTTGATTTCTAGAGCTGAGGATAATGAATTTGATTTAATTAGACCATCCCTCATCTAATTAAGAGTGGGAGAAATCTGACCCTGTGTGTAGTCTTAAAACAGACAGCACTTTGAACCATATGGACACATCTAAACAAAGACTGCAAATTGACTCTTTTGAAGGAGAGGAGCGAAGGAGTCGTCACGTTAGCCACAGTCCCTTGTTATCTAACCCATCCTTCATGAAATAAGTAACAAAAATGTAATCAATTAAAAAAAAAAAAAAAGATTATTGTGTGAAATAAAAACAAACTATCACCCCATTACGAATTGAGTCGAGAAGATGGGACTAGGGATTAGGTAACAGCCATAAAGGTCCAATTAAAGTAGTGATTCATCATCAGATTATTAATGAAGCTTGTGAGGGTCCTCTGTAGTATTGGTAATGGGCTGCTTGGTCTATCTCCCCCCTAAACCCTCTGGGTAGACCTTCTCCTTACACTGCCAAGGTAATCTCTTAAAAGGCCAAGGAGATCCAGCCCTCTAGGTCCCCAAAGGCATCCTGTACGTTGTTCCCACCACCTGCTGTACTCTGCGCTTCACCTCACAGGCTTGACAACTCTCATTATGGCTCCAACTTTTCTAGGCTTCACCTTGGAGAAGAGAGAAAGAGAAAAAAAAAAACAAAAAAAAACCTCCCTCAACTTGATCATTCTGACAGCCCCGGGTGTTGTATTTGTCATCCTGTGACTAACTGGACGTGCTCGCGAGAGGCGGGGATCTGAGGAGAAATGATGTAAAGTCGGCCTTGTCCTGAGACAGATCTCCGAAGCCAGTTCTGATTTGCTCCGGGCTCTGATGATGTCCGTGGGTGTGGGCGGATGAAATATCTCAGATCAGCCATTATAACTGAATATGCTAGAAAGCCTTACAATACGTATCATTGACAGTCCATCTCCTAATGCCCCTGGTAAGCTCACAATACACATCCCAATAGATGCTTAGGTAGCCAACACACTGCAGATCCAATTACCTGTAATACACACTTCAGTTTATCTCACTCCCAGTCATTATCTAAATTGCCGACATATTATTAGGATACCTGCTTGAGAAGTGTGTGTGTTTTCTCTTTGTCTCCTAATAGGGCCCAAAGGGAGTGTTGTTTTGTATGTAACCCTCTGCAGGCTGTAAAGGAATGGGCTTTATAACCATTTTCCAAAACAGAGGCATGTGGGAAGCACAGAACACTTCACCATTATGCACCAAACACAAACGCATCTGTCATGACACGGTGAGTGGTAGAATCAGGAGATTAATTATGTGATTGTGGAGAGAGGAGACCCGGGCCCTCAGTCAGAGTGGTCCCTCATTACATTACCTCGGCCTCCAGAGGAGCCCAATTGACTTCAGAGGCTCGTGGCTCCTCCACGGAAGATCTAGACTGATTGAGAAGTGTGACAACTATTAACAGTTGATTCCTCATGGCCCCAGTGGTAGTGCTACTCTGAGGTAATTCCAGCAGGTCACAATTAAACCACTGAGCTTAAAAGAGTGGTTTTATGGTGATTTGGGAGTCACTCTCGCACTCCAGTGAAGAAAGGTGTATGTGAATGTTGGGTTTAATTGACACTTGTATCCTAAATTCTCCTCATCACAACCACTCAGATGTTACGGTTCTCTCCCTCGACTCAGAAGTTTTGTTTCCCAGTGAAATCCAGAGTCTGAGTTGAACTCAGAAAAAGCGAATTCCTGAAAAACCATGGATAATCATGTTGCATTTTATTTGAAATGAAACTGCTTTTAAAAGCAGTTGAGTACATTGCTTTCGACCGCCAAAATTTCTCTTAAGATTATAGATATTAAGAAAAAAAATAATACTCTAAGAGCAGAGAACCTCAAACCGTAATCGTGTGAGTGTAGTAGAGTGTTTTGCCATTGCATCTACAGTTTGTGGAGAGACTCTCCTTCTATCTATGCTTAACAGTCACTATGTTTTGTTTGATGTTGGCACTTATTTAATGAGCAGACCAGCACTGAGACTGTCATAAGCCCACAAAGGGGAGAACTGGAGACCAATCACACCTCATATCATTCAAATCATGTCCATGCAAGTGAGATGTACCCTTGACACTGGCCGCTCCTCTGAGAGCCATATATGCAATTGCTGAATAGCTGCGGCTGAAAATGTCTCATCCATAGGGACGCTCACAAGCAATAACACACCATATGAGAGACAGACAGCTAGATTGAATAGAGAGACAGCTAGACAGGCAGAGATCAAGTCCAATCCCGCTCCCATCATCTGGCTGTACGTTCGCAGGTCAGGCTTAGCTAATCTAATTCCTGGGCTTTCCCACAAAAAGCCAAGTGCCACTCAGGAGAAGTGCCAGAAAGAGAGGAGAGAGAGAGAAAGAGAAAGAGAAAGAGAGAGAGAGAGAGAGAGAGAGAGAGAGGGGTTGGGAAGTGGAGTGGATGTGAAGAGGGCTGCTACTGCTGCTGCTGCTGCTGGTGGCGGTGGTGGTGGAGGTGGTGGGCTTGAATAATTATGAATCAGGGAGCTTAACCTTCTGGGGAGTTAATTTGAAGAGCACTGGGGACAGGGGAGCGGGACTCTTTATTTCCCTGGGGTGCCCCTAATGCCATTGTGAGGGAATGGAGAGATCAGGACACGCAGCAATATCGTGTCTGTTAGCCACCATATGACGAGCTGACCCCAGAGCCGCGTTCACAATCACACCTGCCGTCATCAGGGCTAATTTGTTAAACATATCAATAGCGCTCTGCTGGTCTTTTCTCTGCCACACCGGACCATTGATTCAGCCGCCGCGCTGAGTGACAACACCCGACCCCCTTGACTTCGACCCCCCCCCCCCCCCACCACCTTTCCACCAACAGACACATCAAATCACTTACAATTTATGGGCTGTTTTTTTTTTATCTTTTTGATTTTCAAGAAATGTACAAGAAAAAAGTTGGATAATAATTACAGTGCAAATAAATCAAATCAATTTTATATCTGTTGGCAGCAACTTCTTGTCAATCTGCAAATTTATTACACCTACTAAAAGCCTATTTACACACATAACACTGTTTTGCCTCCACCAGCCAGCCCACATGCACAGTAGGCTGGGAGAGACACACACTAGAGGACGAGGGAAGACAAAGAGGGGATAGAGACACGGACCGAGGGTTAGATAAATCACAGCATGCGAAGAAATGATACTTTGCAGCCCTTGGCTCTGCGAGGGCCCGCGAGCTGGAATTCTTTTATTTGGAGCGGGGGCCTCTGTCCCAGGCTCTCACCGGGAGAGTCTCCTGTCATGTTTGCAACCATGGAGGTTGAGAGACTGGCTGGCTAGCTGCTGGCTGGCAGAAAGAGCCTGTTGTGTGGCTGTGGCAGCAGCAGCAGCAGCAGCAGCAGCAGCGGTGGCGGCGGCGGCAGCAGCAGCCTATGGCAGCACAGACCTCGACATCTGGATCCAGTTTGCTGGGAGCTCACTCAGACAGGCCTGACTCTGCCAAGGGGAATCTCAGCCCTTTGATTCCTTCTCCCAAGGCCCGCTCTAATTGTCATCCCTCATTACTTAGTCAAAGGTGGAGGGATGAATCATAAACTATTATGGAGAAATGACATTTCCTGCTCCGAAAGAAATCCTCCTCAGCCTCGCTCCCTCTCTCATCTCAGCTGATAAGGACAATGAATTTTATACACGGCCGGACTACAAACATCTCTCATCTCAGCTCATATAATTAAGATTTAGCCGAGAGGGTCTGTGTTCTTCTGAAACCACAAATGATGCAATAGGGGAAGGCCGAGAGCTGCAGCTGATTTGATGACAGTCCTCACTTAGAGAGGGGATCTTAGCTGTCAGGAACGTCTTTGCAAAAATAATAAGTCCATGCTGAAACTGGGCTTTAACAGTAGCAATTGCAGGAATTACTGCAAATAAAAGCAACATGTTTTGTATAGAAAAAGTACATAGGGCAGCCATACAGGGAGTTTCATAAAGACCTTTTCTGAGTGACTCATCAGAAATAGTTCAAGTCTGAAATAAGAGTCTCATAATTTATAGCTAATCGAGACAGAATTATAGCAGGGTTTAATGAGCACGCAGCATCTTCAGAGGGTTTTAAAGCACTTTCTCGCCGTAAATTAATCTGATTTGCGTAACGAGATAAGTGCATTGCATTTCTGTTATCTAGACCTCAAACCTAACCCATGCTGCAACTTTCAAATATCATGTCTAACCCTCTCGTTCAAATCTGCCACATCAAATAAATCATCACACTTCTCACCATACAAATTTCTACAGTTTATTTGTACATCATTTGGAAAAGCACCAAAGTTAATTTTCTGATTCACTTGACTGAAGAGTAATCAAGACAAAAGAGAAAATAACAGTACAATGTTTAAAGAGACTTCTTTTTAAGATGCTAATTTACAACCAGAACAAAGCAGAATTAATGTGTCATAACAAATATATAATAATCTAATTTGTGGTTGCTCTCATCACAGCAACAGCCAAGTCTAGCTGATAATCAGGCCAGTAATGACAGCTATGTGTCTGTGCACAGCACGTGGCCAAGTGAGAACAGGTTTTGTTGATCTTGAGTAGATCATAGAGGCAGAGCCACAATACCTACTCTGCCTTTGATATATCCTCTGTTTGTTTTGGAAACTCAGTGATGCGAGAATATGTCCTGTCCCGTTTTGAGTGTGTCTGAGTGTGTGATGTGCCCTGTTCATTACCCCTGAAGTGGAATGTGTGCTCTGCTTTCTGACACATGACAGCGTCCGTCCGTCATTCAGTCATTCGACAGCAAAGAGCTGCGGCGATGACAGATTGTTCAATCCTTTTTTAAGGATACTTTTATTTCTATCTGAAAGAAAGAGGAAGTAGTGTTGTGGAATAAAGCGCTTCCTTCGTCAAAGCTTTTCTCATCCGAGATCGAGTTTCAGCATCGTGTACTACTTACTGTACATTTGCAGGAATACTGAATGGTTCAGAGAGATGTGTATCAGCCCCTTCTCTCTTACACTGCTTTGTATCTTCTTTTTATAGCGGTCATCATTCACTCACCACCAGCTAGATGAGCCATTTTTCCAACTGAATGCTAAGCCTACCATCAGATTAGGCAGTCTCTGATTACAGCACTAATTGTGCACGTCCACTTAAGAAGCTGACAGCATGGCGAATGAGGAGGCTCGCAGGCCTCTGCGGCACGACACTCATCCATCACAGCCTAACCGATTGCATCCCTCTGAAGGCTCAACACGCTAACACCATTAGCTCTACTGCTGGGCATCTAACTAGCACATCACTCACACGGCTACATGCTAACAGCATTACGGCTAATGCTGCCCCTCTAACTAACACATCCGTCATAGGGCTAGAAATCCTACGGCTCTACAGAAACACACGGAACTGCACTGTCTCTCCGAGACAATCACCCGCATTATTTTGCCTCTGTTACTTTTGTTGCTCTGTTGCTAATACCCTCATTTGTCTCTGAAGATGCCGAATGCCACTGAAAGAAAGTTGTTTTGATTCTGTTTCACTCTGCCCACAACAGATCTGGGTGTACGGTTGAATATGCATGCCTCTGTGAAGGGAGCCATTCAAATCGGATTATGATTTCATATTTCACAAAGACAGTACACCACTAGGATGATTTTTAATTAGAACCAGAATCAGTAAAAAGAATGGGGCATGGAGACAATAAAATGAGGAATGCATTCATCCATGGGATGATTCTCTAGCTTTATTTAAGATCTGTGCCAATGTGCTAACAGCATTAATGAAGTTATAAAGAATTATGAGGGGAAATCAAATTTGCCTCGCCACTTGAGCGCCACTAAAATGCCAAACAATAAACTACCAGATTGCAAATTAGATCAGTAAAAATATCAAACACATTGCGGTGCAGGAAAATCCATAATTGCATTTAGTGCCTGGCCTCTCCTGGGGGAAGAGACACTAAAGATCATCAGCAGGCTACACGGGAGCCGCTATTGACAGAGCGGTAAAAATCGACAGGCTAACTAAATAAACACTCCAGGCTCCATTAAATATTCAACGACTGAGATTTGACAGTCTAGCGTGCCTGCCTCTCCCCATCGCCTCCATTGGCTTCTCTCTGCAGCACATCTTCTCCCTGTCTTCCCTCCTCCTGTACTCCCCCTCCCCTCCTCTCTTCCCCCTCCTCTCCCCTGTGACTCCTGACAGCAATAAATGATGCAGTGCCTGAGGGCGCTGCTCCAGTGGGAGACCTGGGAGGATAGAGCAGGAGAGCAAAAGAAATAAAGGGAGAGACAGCCTATGACCAATGGCCATTAACCAAGGACTGAGACAGGGCCCTATGACATCCACTGACACCCCACCCCCTCAACACACTCTCATTCTCTCAGGCAGACTCACACACGCACGTACACTGTTACAAACCTGAAACACCACAGCCTCCTCTCTCAATTTTGTTGTTTATGTTCTTATACCACAAAGACAGCTGAGCCAGAGAGCTCTGTATATACAGGCCTGTAGAAAGGTGGTTTCCGCTTTCATTCCGCTAACTTAATCATAATCAAACAGTTTATCCCGTGTGTTTGAAATAAAACTGGCACCTAGAAGGAGGTGAAAAACCCCTCCACTCATACGCCATCGAAGCTCCCGCAGCCTCCTGACAAGATCGTATGCATTCATCTGCTGTGGCGAGCCGAGCAAGGTTATGCAAATGAGAGATGACAGTGTTATTGTGTGAGGAATATCAATGGAGTAATTACTGTTCCATGTCGGGCTATTGGCCCTCCGCTGCTGCGCCCAGCCAGCGCGCTTCATTTCTCAGCAGCTCTCTCAGGGGAGAGATGAGCGGCGTGCTCTGGAGAGCAGAGCTAATAATGGCAGCTCGGATACAGGCAGGGCTTAGAAGAGCCCCGGGGTCCTGAGCTGCAGACTGCTAAACGTTGCAGGGGTCTCAGGAGAGCCCCCCAGCAAAGATGAAATGATTAAAAAACCACCCAACCTGACTGACAAGCTGACCGGCCACCTATAACTCTCTGTGCAGTGGGTCAAAGCACCAGTGCTCACTTCAATCATAACAGCAGGTGCCCTTTTTGGACATTAGCCGTCTGCCTGACAATGATTCTTAGTAGACAGTTTGAGAAAAGACGAGGAGAAAAAGCAATATTGGCAGATGAGACAACACATACTGAAACACACCGCCCACAAGTTTTAAAATGAATCAAACGAATTGAAAAGGATTTGTGAGTCAAAAAATACAATAGAATAGATAGAGACAGGCAAATACAAAATAATCCTGTGAGTACTTTTGCTTCTCTGACAGTTTGTAAGATCAAAATGATCTGGTCTGGATTCTTTTTAAAGTCTTGGCAGGCGTCCAATGAGCAAACTCCTTTGGCATGTAAACTGTCATCAAATTTAAAGCTCAAATTTGTTGGGGTGTTTAACAAAGCGCTCTCCTTAACACGTGAAAGTGGCAGCTGCATGTAACGTGTCAACTTTATCATCTTTTACATGTGAGGGATTGTCTAATAAATAAAAATGCTGAGCGGCCACAAGTTCACTCGCTGGAGAGAAGGCAGGGCAAAGGGAAACTTCAAAGAACGAACGAAGGCTGGTACAGAGCCTGGAGCTGTGAATTAACATACCAAGCAGGAGGAATGTTTCTCCCACACACCTTAGTGAGGCAGCAACCTATGCTGGAAAAAAAAAAAAAAGTCCAATTCTGTGATTGTGTATTTGTCCATAATTCAGACAAATAAATCACAGTTATTACATATGACCACTGAACTTTATCTGCGTTTATGGCAGCTTAGATACTAAATGTTCAGATTTCACATCCTATAAAGTAAACTGATGCAATATTTAGGGACTGTATGAAAATTATTAGGGAGAGAGGAGGGTTGTGTTATGCATTATTTTACTTTTTGCTAAGGGGAGAATTTTCTGACTCTTTTTGGGAGAGCAGCAGAGGGCCCTTTATTTTTTTTCATCATCGCATATTTATATCTTATTTCAATGTTCCCTTGCAGATTAATTATAAGAAAAAGAATTAAACGACAATAATGAAAATTATTATCCCATTAACATACTAAGGTTATTACAGGGAGAGTATTACAAGTTTTTTTTTCCTTTTTTTCTAAGCCAAGGGGAGGATCAAATATTAATAACACCTACAAGAGTACTTTTTTAAAGAAGTGAAACGTTGAACGAAAATGTTCAACACCCCCCCACCCCCCCCCCCCCCCGCATTACACCAGTAATTTGATATAATGTTACTTCTAGCTTTAGAGCAACAATTTACAAAGTTTAGATCTTTTAACTGAGACACGGATAAAATCTAACAAACCCCTAGAACTACAACTATCTGCACCTTCTAATATCTCTGTAATGATCTGGGGCGTTGCGCTTACAAGACAGGGGCCGGATGAAAAAGGAGGTTCATGTGCTGCACTCGTACCTTCACACCATTCATTTCCAGGTCAGGTGCACCTCTCACACTGTCCAGACACCTCATACATCTTGCAGGCAAGCACCATCTTATCTCCATACTTATCTCCCAAGTAATAATTCCCACTTAAAGCTGTAGCCTCAAGCAAATGACTGGAGAGGACGGGAATGGCAGGCCCGGGCGGTACACCACTCCCACTCCCACCCTGATTTGAATCTGAACTCACGAGAAAACAAAAACAAATTCACAAACAAAAACAAAAACAAAAACATAATTTAACTTCCCTAAGGTCAAAAATGGAAATTGATTTATACATTTTGCCTGTGGTGTAATCTGACGCTGGCTTGTGGGTTGGGGGTTTATGGGCATTTGTGAACATACCCAGGTAAAGCAGTCAACTCAATCAGCCATTCCCTGCCGACGAGCGCCAGAGAGCCAAAGCTGAGCCATATACACAAGACTGTCGCTAAAATACTTTTTCCTCGTAAGACAGACAGAGGGGCTGCACAGCAACCCCCAACCCAGAAATTCACTGAGAATGAAAGAGTCAAACACGATTTTCATCCCATCAGCGTCTTATTTCGGTCCTGGATAAGAAAGAGAAAATAACACACGAGCAATATAAAGTGCCAAAAAAAGGCCGAGAGTATATTTGTGGTGTGAAATCTGAAATGCGTCTCTCTTTTCCTCGCTGCTGTTGTTCTTTTTACTTAACAGGCCGTTTTTTTGTTTTTTTTTTGGGCTTGGTGGCTGTTTTTCACAGCAACAAAGAACAGAGACCTGCCTCTCCCTGACGTGGTCTCTCGATGTTATAAATCCGATTGTATGACTAACTGGCTGTTTTGTTTATTATTCCTGTTTCTTTGCTTAATGTCCTTTCAACAGAGCTTTGATCCTGCTAACCTTATGGATCCTCACCATAAACACTTACCTTCTCAAGACATTTTTATCACCCCGAGGCTCGATGCCAGGCATCTGCGCGGAAGTGCAGCAACAGATAAAGTTGCCAGTTACCAGCAGGAGGACAACAGACTCGCTGAGCGAAATGTTTTAAGGCTCCTCCATCACCCTCTGGTTATGGTTCTGGTCTGTTGTGGGCTGTAGATTTGGCATGAAGACATCATGCGTGTTTTTTTATCTCCTCTGCTGTTTAAACATGTTACTCCCTTAGTATAGTTAATAAAATAACCACAAACCCTCATGTTTTGGATTGCAAATTACAACGCTGATGTCATTCTTCACCGTGAGAACATCACATTATTCCAGTTCAAACTCGTAGAAATAAAACTCATGCCCAAATCTAACCAGATAAATCAAACTTCATGCTATTTTTGGTAAAATACAGACTATTTAGATCTTATTTTTTTGGAAGTATTCTGTAAACTCAAACCCTGCATGTCTGAGCCTACATACAAACACACAAACCACCCGCGAACACTCAATCGTTGCCAGTGATGTCTCTGTGAGCAGGAGACCACAGGAATTGTTTATCACTGCAGATCAGAGTGACTAATCAGAAGCAGGCTGTTTCTTCTTGAACCTGAGGTCGAGATGTTTCCTCATCCCACACCGAGACACGAACGTGCCGCAGCATGACCTACGCCTCTCCTCGTCCTTGCGAGCACCTCACCAGCTCAGATCCCAGCTCCAAACCCAAAAAGGACAATCTGTGATGTTCTGTGACGGAGAGCGAGACGACTAAAATCACTGCTGAGGGGTAGCAGAACGCGCGGAACCGTGTCTTACTCAAGACAAATGTTCCCTTTAGTTCTGGTTTATTTATCCCACCCTTAATCTTAATAATTAGCAGATAATGCATATTCTTTCCACTCTTCTCTCTCAGCCATGAGTTCATACTTAAGTATATCAAAGTCGCAAACGAATAATTATGGTAAGTAAAAATAAAGGCTAACCAGAAAGAAGGAACTTAATGCGATTGCTAGGCGAACTAAGAGTTTCCATTAGCATTTGCCAAAGTACCATTAAATGTTATGGGAACATCAAGGCCCAGAGAGCATGTTGGTCAGCACAGTGGGAGTATGACATCTTACACTGTGCAGGGCCTCATTCTGGACCATGCAGACGGCTTCAAAAGAACTTAATCGTCAGGAAAAACAGTCTGTAGGCCCGAAAACCACACGGCAAAAGCACCACTCACAACGAGATAAATGTTTAACTGACTCACCCTCCGGGAGAGCATAATGCTTCAGGTATTATAGTTAGTTACGCAACATTCCTTTGATATAAACAACAACAAGCTGATCATAATATCCAGACGAGGCCGAATGTTGTTAACGGAGAGAAACAGGCGGACTCCAACAGAAATAATGATGCAGAACCACGGCACAGTGATAGAAGTGATGGAGCTCTGTTGCCCATGAGGGATGTTTCAAAGCCACTCCAATGCTTGTCGGTGCAGTTTATTACTTCCTTGAAATATCTGTAAAAGAGGAGCCATTGAGCAAAAGAAAACTGTTTAAGAGCTGAGGGTGTAAATCTCTTTTAATGCTGCTGATCCCTGTGTTAGTGCCGCTTCCAGAAACCGCTCGCTGTTTCTCCTTCCCTATGGTTCCCTCATTACGCATCGTCTAGGAGAAATGGCTACCTTTTCACTTCGCCCTCTCAAATATTGCAAACTATAAGCGGTTTTTCTAAGTTATAACTGCAGGGGCTGTGTCTGCCAAGAGTCTGTCGCTTATACTTAGTTTTTCTCCCCCCCCCCCCTTTATTTCTGTGGCTGTTGATTAAGAGAAGCCGTGCAGGTCACAAAACCAAAGCTGCGACAGACGGGCGTGATGTCGTAGTTTACACTTGATGTAGATATTTTCAATATGAACATCTTGCAGTGGATTCTGATGGCTACTGTATGATTGATGTTCCAGGTCAACATTGCTCCTTGTTGCTCATTTTGATGAAGAAATGAATGTTTTTTTGTTTTTTTTTTTCCCTGTGTGTATTTTCTTCCAGAAAGGATAGATTCTGACAAGAGTCCTGAAGCCATCCGTCTCTCCCCCAGGTTAGGTTAGTTCCCTGGTGGGATGTTTTTGCGCGGAGAGGCCACCTCTCTTTCTTATCTTCCTGTCATCTCTGTGGGACGGCAGGGCACGACTCCTTCTCTGGCTCCAGAACCGCAGGCTTCCCCTGGACACCAAACCACCGCTCCACACTCGATGTGCTCTTTGAGAGGGCGGTTGTTTAGGGTGTGTCAGAGCTTATTAGTGCCAGAATATGTGGAAAAAAACAGGGCTGGGTGAAACAGTATTTGCAAAAAAATATGTTTTTTTATGGGTTACTTCGCTCGTCTTAAGTAACCCAGCAGCGCAGGGTTTACCACATAAGGCAGAGTAGACGGACAGAAAATTAGGACGATTGCGAGAAAGTACATGAATGTTAATTGGTGCTTTTTGTGATCGACAGTTTACCTAACACTATCTGAATTTCCCTATTTGGTAAACCACATCCTACTTGAAAAAATGAATGACACTAAACTAAATTCATACATCTATTCTTCTACCATTATTTATGGGAGGAAGTTGGTGCTTGTGTGCATTAATATCATATTTCTACCCTGTAAATCAAGGGTTTCTAACCTTTTTCCTCTGACGCTCTCACACAGCTGTGTCAGATTTACCCCACGGCCACTCATGTACTAAATGTGTTCATTTTAATTATTTTACTCTGGATACTGACTGTTAATGTTACAGTATATGATAATGTATATAATAGTATTGTCTTTTTTTTTTCATACAGTTGAAATGCCAGTGTTGGCATCAACCATTTTCTCCATTACTATTCACTATGTATTCTTTTATCCATCTCTTTTAACATATATCATTTACTTAGCTTTGTGTTTCAACTGTTTATCCATTACTTTAAGCCAGGTAGTTTAACCATTCAACCACTACATTTACATACATGGACAGATACATACAGATATTCCAACTTCTCTGCTACTAGTTTTCATGAACTCTTAGATGCAAACATGGTGTTCAGGTGTTGTAGCTGACTCAATATGTGGATATATTTTTTGCATCAAATTGTAATTTCTAATTTATCAAATGACTTGATCTACTCCACAATCTTTCCTGACAAGACCTCCAACCTGAACGACTACCCTCTGATCCCGAATTAGCGCCACAGATAAACACTTTATGTTTTAATAAAGGTTTGGTTGGGTTTGGGCACAAAGACGACTCGAGTTTAGGGAAAGATCATGGTTTGGTTTAAAATTAGTAGCAGTCACGTTCTTCATGGTTACAATAATAAACACGTGGTTAAGCTAAAAGAACGGTCATTGTCACGGTTAAAAGAAACAACGTTGACGTTGGTTGGAAACGAACACTGACCTCCTGCGTTAAAGTCCGACATTTGGTCGGCCCATCCATCCACGGCGACCTCCTCTCTACACAGTCGCTTCTGTTTTAATAACTCCAACCACTAGAGGGCTTTTGCTGAAAAGAAGTCTCTCATGACCGCCAGAGGTCGCCTAACAATAAAACATAACTATGGTTCTTATAAGCTGCTTACACAAAAAACAGAACCGTCTCATCTCTCCATATTGTACCCCTCGGCTGGGAATCACTGCCCTAAAGCACCATGACATAACCCTTAACACTGTTTCCTTCCGGTGATGACGACTCTCAGTTTCCCACAAGACATAGGGCCGACAATTATTAAAATGCACGCAAACAGAAGTCGAAGTAATTAACAAGAGATTACACAATTTAAAAAAGGAGAAAAGGAGACAGCGAGAATGAGTCATGCCTATGTAAAAGTTGTGGTGAGGCGAAAACCTATAATAACATCATGAATGGCAGCATGTGTGTTGATAGTCCCTCACATAGACATACTTGTGGGCAACAAGAAAAACATGAGCAGCACAGTGAGGCACTGAACCTGCATGCAGCTCGGAGAATGTTAATAAGGATTATGGTTAATGTACTTATAACATTCGTCGCAAAGGCCAAGCGTGTTTCGCCACTGTCTTTGAAGAGGCCAATGCTTCTGCCAAGCAACACTAACTTTCATGTTTATGTTGTGGAAAAAAAAAAAAAAAAAAAGTTCCTCTGTGTCAAATTTAACTAAAAGAAAGTGCAGCTTAAATAAGTCGGAACTCTCCAGAGGAGCACATAGAAATTCCTTCTCTGTCAGACAGAACAAGGCCGTAAGTGCTGTAATAATTTTTCTAACATGTAAGCCATAAAGAGATGCTATTGCCAGAGAGCATGCTGTGACCCCGTCGACCTTGCGCCTGCTGCCTGGCTTCTGGTTAGTGTAAGCAGCATCCAGCTGAAAGCTACCAGAGGCCTTCATGTGTATATGTGATGTTTCCAAGGAGAGATGGACCAATTAATCTGATTATAGTCGCAAATCCTCAAACATGTGTAGGCCTGTCCACGGCCATGTGCAGTACAGATGTGTGTCCATGTGTGTGTAAGCATGTATGTACCTGTGTGTATCAGATAATGTGATCCACAGACACAGTGAAGGTACGACTCGGTGTGTATGCACAAAATCAGAATCTTGGCAGAAAATATATGACCCACAAGATTTATAAAATATCTTGAGTGACATTTTGCAAACATTTATCAATATGAAAAATGGGAATGGAGTTTTCCCTGAAAAAGATGGTTGCAAGGGAGCTGAAACTGTATGCAAATACACGCTGTGGGTGAGTAGTCGCTCCTTGGAAGTCAAATAGCGACAGTTAAAAGTACCTGAAATGAAATACTGGGTGAAATAGTAAACCATCTGTCAAAGCTTTCGCGGTCTGTTTAAAAACACAACACCCGAGCACTTAAGGGTTTTAAACAGCCCCTTTTCATTGGCATGGCTATGAATATGCCTATTCTGATGGTGATCCTTTCATTTTCAAGCCAGAGATCCGAGTCAGTCACAGCTCGCCGTATGTTTGTGCCACTGACTGCAGCCTGCACTGAGGGGCGGGAGGAAGTGGAACGAGGAGCTGACAGACAGGGCCTGATACTGCACTTCCACCACAGGCCAATCCCCAGCTAACCCCTGTGCTGACAGCCAGGATGTAGCACTCATCCACAGGCCACAGCCCAGGCTCTGGGGCCCAGGAAAAGGAGAGTAAGGAGAGCAGGGACCGGGCCGCTCGGCTGATGATAGAGAGAGGGGGGTGGGGGTGCGGAGGGAGGGGGGTTGGTGGCTGGTGGTTTGGGTGGCACGCACCGCTTTCTGCCTCCAGAGCAATACGGCCAAGAGGAGAATCCACAGACTCTATCGCCTGCCAACAGCATGTCCAATGCTTGGCCAAGTGACAGACCCACTACACACACACGCAAGTGGGCATGCTACACACACACACACACACACACACACACACAAACACACACATACACACACAGCTACACACATATTCACAAAGGAATGCGAAAAAACTCGCTTAAATGCAAAGTAAAGCTGGAACCTATAAGATACCATGAGATAAACATGCTGTATTAAGAAACTGCAAAAACACAGACATGAAGACACATTCACACCACAAACACTCAAAGTGGCATTTTTCCTGAGCCCAGATTTTATGGTTACTTTACAGATTAAAGTTTAAGAGTGGAACTCTCCAACATAGACATAACAGATGACGGCCTCATTGTATTTTCTCTGGCAGAGTGATGTTACTGACAGTACAACTCATGTGAAACATTCATCCAGAAAATTGCGCAGACAGAACTAACATTTTGGGAAGTTTAACCTCTCAAGCCAGATGTAATTGATAACATGACCTCATCAAAACTTCACTTCTCCGATATTTGTTGTGAGGCCGAGTCTTAGAAGAACCCGAAGACTGCGGGTCAATAAATAACGCAGACCTCGGTCGGTGCTGTGCAGAAGCACGGCGGAGTGATGAGGGCTGAGAGGCCACTGGTGACCCCGGCTACACGCTGCGAGAGGGCTCTGCTCAGAGCCAGAGCTGTCTCTCCAGCTGGGATCACAACACAGAGTTGGAGCTCTGGTTTCAGTGCACAACTCCGGCCTGGGGCTGGGATGGCGCTCCCCCTGTGAGGCTGGGCCTGCAGGGCTAACGTTAAGGCAGACAGACACCCAGGGGGTCAGTCAACCCACCCACTCTCAGGAGGAGGCAGCGACAAGCACAGAGGCCAAAGACTGATTGAGGCTGCTTCAGACCACAGCTTTGCTTTTTTAACTGCTGAGTTTGGGTTTTGCATTAAGCCTCAGCCTACTACAGCTATTTCTGTTCAATGGGGTTTCCACTGAGCTGGCACCAGAGGCAGATTCTGTGCATAAATAATGTGCTATGAGGCCATGAGGTTGAATCGAACAATACTATAGGCTAGAGGGGGGAAATTTAGATAAATAGAGCGAACAACTCAGCCTTCACCTGCAGCAACACATTTTTCTTATCAAGGCAACCAAATAGAAATCTCCACCCAGAGAGTACTATGAAATCGCATTTGCACAAAAAACACTTTGAAAAATCTTTATGTTTTATCCCCCTATCCATCCCTTTCATAGACACCAGATCATTTTGCAGCGTTCAGGACTCGTGGAATTTCCCAAGAAGACGTATTGTAGCAGCTTTCTGGGAAATATTAATATCCAGCCTGCAGAGGAAAGGTAAAGGGAGAGGAGAGGGGATCGGGGGTGTGCAGCAGGGGGGTGGGGTACAGACGATCAGTATCATGGTATGGTACCCGATGATAAAATGCCTCTTCTATTGCAACTCTTCCCGACCCCCTGTGCACAGTTTGCTCCGCTGTTTGCCACCTTTTTATGCGGAACATAGCGTCTGTCTCCTAAGTGACACCGGTGGAGGAGGAGGTGGTGGTGGTGGTGGTGGGTGTCTGGATTCGGTTGTGTGGGCGGGTGGGGGTGGTGACTTAAGAGTCCAGGATGGGCAGTCATCTTCTCTGCACACACTCCCCTGTCATCACGGCTGCACTTCAGACTCTCCACATCTGCCTTGCTTTACACCGCTCAGACCCTCTCTTACCAAGCCCCCATCGCCTCTCTGCCTCCCTCCCACGTCTCCACTCCCCCATCAGGATCATCCAAATATTTCCCCTCGCTGCTTTTTGAAGCTTCCATGGGTCACGGGACCCCATGCACAAATCATGCTGGCTTGCCGTGGGGGGGCCGGTCAGAGAGGACGGGAGTGAGTCAGACGCGTAGAAACCCAATCTGCACTGTTTTCATACGGGGGTTATTTTTCCTGCCAAGACAGCCATCACCAATCAGCGGCTGGTTCTAAACAGCCAGTTTAGGGGGCTCGTGCTGTAGATGCCGGTCCTGGCAGCTGATCTCAACCATATTCCCCAGCCACACCAGGGGGAAGAGATGGAGAGTAAATTCAGAGAGCCTGACAGCCTGCAGTGGTTTAACATGGGGGTTAGCCCCAAATACATAGCTCTGGGTTTATGTTGATGGATGGATAACCAAATCCATCTCTTTGTTTGCAATAAAACATAGATGTTAGTTTTTACACTGTGACACCACACTTGCTATGGAGCTGAATTATGATCTACTGAGGGAGAGACCTGACAAATGCAAAAATTCTGTCGGCTACCAGTTTTGGAACTTGTATTCTTGAGATGCAAGGGAGAAAAAAACAAACTCAAATACACACGGATAATAAAAGGATCAAGTCAGCTCTGCAGTGTGTGGGCACAGGAGGTTTCAGTACCTAATGCAGAATTTTCATAAGAGAGAATATTGGACAGGCCCTCAGACCGGGCTGGTAAACAGGACAGACAGAGCGGGATGAGTCAGTGTGGACCCTCCCTCCCACCTGCAGAGCACAACAGCTCAGGGTGAGAGGAGATGCTGGGCAGGAATCTGCAAGTGCTGGTTAAAGTAATCACATTGGTCTCACTGCATCTGATCTGCAGTCTAACAGACTTCCAAACAGTTGAATGAGTAAATAAAGTGCCCCAGGGGACTCCCGCTGGAGATGGATTACCACAAGGGTGCACACACAAAAGGAGCTGAAACCCCACAACCCGATGTGAGCCGCAGACAAAGGCCTAGCGCTGGACCTCGACCAGGGAACCGGCAAACTTTATTAATCTCATCCTAGACCGAACCTCCTGCTATTGCAACCCATGAACTCATAGATGGACGCATGCTCTGCTGTGACTGTGACACAGGTACACAATCCAAAAATCACAGCGCATGTGTGTGTGTCTCTATCTCTCACCGCGCGCATTAACAGGCGAACATATGCACTTGCACGCGAGACGCCCTGTTTATGATTGCGTGCATGCGCTTGTGCAAACATCTGAACATACTGTACTGTAGATGCACGAATGTGTGTGCGCGCCTGTGCGATTGTATATGCGCCCGCTCGAGTGCATAGACCACATAAGATGAGTCTCATGCTCACTTGGCTGTGGAGGCCGGGTCTGGAGGGGACTAAGGGCCGTGGCATTCTGCAGCCCCATCCCACCCCGGCCCCATTCTTCCCTCTTTCTGGGCCTGACACAAATAAAAGGATTAGGAGCCCCCGTTTCCGTCAGACCCTCCATTCAAGACAAAGCTCTGACCAGCTTAGTGTCACACTTAATGATAAAAGTGCAAATCTCTGTCAGTCACTTTGGGCAGGAATACCGGTATTTGGGGGCTAATCTCATTTGATGAAGATTAAAAGGGGTAAGAAAAAAAAAAAAGACAAAGAAATGTGTTTTGCAGTATCTGTACAAAAATATACACAGCTCAAATTCAGACAGCCACGTTTGACATGGAGCAACTAAGATGAGGTGCTGAAATGTATCTTTAAAATATAGAGAGTGGACGTGAGGCTGTGGAAATAGTTTAGATTAGAGACAAAGACAGAAAGGAGCAGAGAGAGGAAGCAAGTGTATACATACACACACACACACACACACACATATACACATGCGCCCACACCCTCACCAAAACCTTGGGTGTATTTAGACAAACACACTGCTCTGCCCATTCCCACGTAGAGCTAGAATGTGTGATGTGAGTGTGAGAGTAAGCCTTGGGCACACAACAGTCTGAATGCAGCACTTGCCACTATGATGCCAGTCCTCTCTAGTGTATCTGTGAAAAGCCTACGTGTTGGAAAAACATTCCAGAGTGGGATCACATATACACAGTTGGGGCCAGCAGCGATACTGCGAGCCAGCAGCAGAGGCCATGTCTCAATTTCTCATGCACGTTTGACCAGGCTGCCTTGAAGAAACAAGTGTGGGCTATTTCCAAAGCTACAGGAGCAAAGGCAGACAAACGCACTGGATCTGGAATGGAATTAGAAATACTGCAAATGTGCAGAAATACACGAGTAAATGCTACACTTACACATCGTTAATGATGTTCGAAATGAATAATTTCTGAGCAGCAAAAAAATTCCAGACACTGAAAATTTTCACCCTCCTGATTTAAACGTGTAATCTGGCAAATTGAAATTGAAAACATTTGCTGAGTGTTTGTATTCCTCAGCTGGCTACTTTAAGAAGCCTATTGCAGTATTTCATAGATTTAGCCAAAATCTAATTTGTAAATTGCATTTAATGGTTTGTGGTTGCCTTCCTTTTTGTTATGAAGAGTTGTCATGCTGTGAAAATAAACCTGAAGGCCCGAGGACTTGGAGCCAGTAATGAAAATCACTGCGTTGCCGAGCCGTGGGCTTTCTCTTCACCGTCACTGATTAGCATTCCCGAATGACTGACATGTCCCACTGGCTGCCTAACAGCCGGCTTTAGGAGATGAGGTTAAATTGTGGCTACCAACAAATTGCATGCTTGAGTTCCTCTGCACCCCTCCGCTATCATCCAGTGTAATGTGAGCACACCAGGCAGATCCCTCTGCAGATCCTTCTCCTCCCCTGCACTACAGCTCCCCCACACAAAGCCACAGAGACCTCTTTCCACATCCCCAGCCACCAGTCTGGCTTCTAAAGTGGTGATGGGCATTACCGTGGCTGAGCCTCTGTGGCTTCCCATAGTGTCCTGCAAAGTGCTTTGTGTTCCAACTGCCGCTACAGACACACACACACACACACACACACACACACACACACACACACACACCCCAACCCTAACCCTAACCCTTTTAATAAAACACACAGCGGAAATGCCTTTGCAAAAATAAACCTTCGTGAAATCACCTGATTTCATAATGTTACTACTTTCTCTTCAGATTTACTCACAGCATCACAAAAACACTGGAGTGAACACAAACAGGCGGCTATTGAACCTTTTATGGATGCAGATGTTGTAAAATTTATAACAGCACTATTCACATATACAAGAGTACATGTAAAACGATATGTTTAAATCAAATATTTATCACACAGCGAGCTATTTGTGGGAACCAGGGAGGAAAAAACAGAGAATCCAAGATGTTGCAACTAGTGATGCAAATAAATAGCACTGCAACAGGTCGTTTAATGGGTGTAAATGTATTTGAGGAGGGGGGGATTGAACAGTTAGCAAACCATGAGATGACAGATGATGCATCCTAGTATGCTGCTGGGACAGGCCGAGCCATGTTGACATAAAACCCAATACTTCCTTACAGAGGAACGGGGCCAGCTTTAGCTAGCTCCTTGCCGAGCACTAAAAATCCCAGCAAGCTGAAGCAACATTATCTGGCTTAGTGTTTCTAACATTAGATTTGTCTCTCTGTAGAGGTCTTCTTTTATTTACCCAAGAGCAGTGGCTAAAGACACATTTTTATCCTTTTTAGGGAGAATCACAAAAAAAAAGAAGAAGAAGAAAGTAGCTGAAAGTTAGAAAGTTTTCCACAAAGGAACGTACACCCACACATCAGAGTTGCTTCTGAAACACTTGTGCAGGACTGAGGACAATGTTTAATTAACTGCAAAACTATGTGGCTCGGTTGACAACACAAAGTACATCCTAGTTTTTTTTCTTTTCTTCTCTTTGTTTTTGTGCGTATGAGTGTTCACAAAGTGCCAGGCCACGCGGGAGTGTCCTAGAGTGAGTAAAACATACACACATATATACACACACACACACACACACACACACACACACACACACACACACACACACACACACACACACACACACACAATCGGTGAGCTAACACAGAAACCCAGCCGTCAGCACCTATCCGGCGCACACACACACACACCGCTGCAGCGTCCCAAACACAGCTAATTAAAAAACAACAATTTCACAGGAGGGCACTCCAAACAGTTCTAAAAAGCAGCTCTCAGCACACCGGGGGATCGTCCAGCGTACATGGGAGGTGAGACAGGTTCTGGGAGCTCTGCTTTTATGGCCCCATCACTGCTCTGTTTTTCTACTACTCACACTGCCGTGACCTGAATTTCATTTCGCTTATAGCACGTGAATTTGGAAATTTGGAAAAATCTGCATGCTGGAGTGTTTGGAGGAGTTACAAATGAAACATCCTAAAATAACATTTTGCTGAACAGTAAAACTTTATAGGGCATGGAGAGAAAAAAAAAAATCCACTGTGGATGGAAGTTTTTTTTTATTATTTTTTTTTTTATGCATCAGCAGGACCTAAAAGTAGACAGCATGGTGTATAATATAGTTAGTTAATGTTATGTTTTGTAGATGGAGCCCATGGCAGTTTCTAACAAGGCAGTCCATTACAGGGGTGTTGTCCAACACTTCAGTCAAGTGATAGGCCTTATTACATGGCTGCTTTCAAAGCATCTGCTTGGTTAGAGGAAAGGTCCCTCTGGGGAAAAGATCTCCCACTTTCTAATGATGTATAATTGACCTCCAAACACCAGGGCACAACAAACTCTCTCGGGGTGGTGTAATTCCACTCTACCTTTTACATACCACCCGTCTCGTTCAAGCTTGTTCCTCCTCTACGGCTACGGCTCCCGTCCAACTGACAGCTCTGCCTATTTACCCTCATTTTTTTTTTTTTTTTTTTTTTTTTTTTTTTTTAAACCTGCTCTGAAAATTATCCCACAAAATAAAAAAAAAAGATGCGCCACATTGCCGTATTTCTCCTCTTTTAAAATACATTTAATTCTATTCTCCCCTCTGTAAAATACATCATCGATGACATGTCTACGCCTGAGATTTTTTTTGGCTGTCAAAAATATTCCTCCTTCACAAAAAATAACACATTTCATATCAAAACAGGGATGATAAACACAAGTCAGCTGCATGACATAAAAAGAGGCAAACATGTGGGATAAAGGCAAATACAATCCAATCTTGTTACTATATAATTGCACTATATGGAGCAAGATGTGTTGAACCGTGTGGGAGTTTTAATAACACAGTACACAATTGTTTTCCCCTGTCTGCACTTAAACCTGTTCCAAAGGTGTGAAAAAAGACTGCTTGCCAATTCCTTGATTTATTATGGCTAGTGAGAGCTGATTACGGGGCATGAATCAGTTGCTGTAGGAATGTAATTAGGCACATAGACCTCTGTAAGGCTAAGGGCTCTCTTCACAGCCCAAAGCAGTTTGTGGGCTGACAAATGCATCTTAAATGGGTGTCATAAAAGTCAAAAAGGTGCCAATTACATCTTTAAGTATCCCATCAATGCAAATGGAATAAACAACAAAAAAAAAAGGGGGGAATACTTGTGTCTGTGTGATGGAGGGAGTCTGCAGCTAGATTTGAACCTGGGAGGGGTTAAAAAAAAAAAACAGTGGCGGAAGGAGGGTGAAGAATTAAAAGATATGATGAATAATAGTGTGTGAGAGCAGGACCAGCAGGTTGTTGTGTTTGGCCGGGGTGATCGGACTTGCCACACAAGCTCACAGCATTCACCAAATGTAGCAGAGAAAAGGGGGAAATGGTTATATTCCAAATATGGCTCTTCAAAAGCAAGTCAGAGACAAAATGCCAGGAAAAAGGAGTATGATTTGGAAGCAAAGCAGATCCTGTCTGTCTCTGTGTGTTTATCTCCGTCTTCTTGTCTCAAATTAAAGGGGAAAAAAAAACTAAAAAAAAAAAAAAAAAAAAAAAAAAAAAAACAACAAAAAAAAAAAACTACAAATGAGGGAGAAAAGCAGAGGCATGAGAACGAGATCCCTCTCTCTCCCTGCCGGACTGTCTCAGCTTCCAGCCACCTCTGAGCCGTGACGCCGTGACTCTGGTATCCCCTAGTTACTGCTATGAATTTTCCATTGTTATCAGCCGACTACACTGCTGTCACAAAGCTGGATGAATGGCACGCATGGCAATAGATGTAACTCTTTGTGGCTTTGCAAGGTATCTAGCAGAGAGCCATAATGTCCCGGTAATCGAAGTAGAATTGTTAAAAAGGCCGGACACAAAAAGCTGAAAATTTAGTGACAAGCATGAAAAGCGCTCATGCGATGAGAAACACAGGGCACCCCAGGGTCCTCCCAGGCCAAAACAGCAACCCTCAGCATTGTAACACTTCTGTTACTTAGCCTCAATATTTGCTTCACCATATCTGCCATCTTTGCTGCTTTTATGTGATAATTTACTAATTCAATTTACTCATTTATCTCACTCCATGGAAAAATGGCTGCTATGCCAAAAAGCTTTTCATGGGAAAATTTAACCACTGACATTGAATTTATTTATTTATTTATTTTAATATACTTCTGGTCATAGGCCTTATTTGAAATACAACGCTTTATTTTAATTCACTATAGCAGAATAAGCACAAGGGGATAATTCCTACATTCCACTCATTTATCTTTAATTTCTACATTTATTATTTTAGTAGCAGTAATATTAATAAAGAGTTTTTTTTATTTATTTAATGTGTTCCTGTGAATTTGTTAAAGCAAATTATCAAATTTCCAAAATGCATTTAATCCCATCAATCTGCTGCTGTCATCGCACTGCAGCTTTTTAACTCAGAATAAGGCCGGACATATTTCAGGATGTTTTCAAACTGTGACACAATTGAACAGTAAATTATGAATGCCTTTAAAACTGTGTGCGTGCATGTGTGTGTTTGCCTTTTGTTAGTGTGTGTGTGTGTGTGTGTGTGTGTGTATAAGTCATGCGTGCGCAAATTGCTGAACTGTGAATTATTTTTCTTTTCTAGCTAAATCCACGTCAACATGTTTAATGTTGCAAGTAAACAGAAGTCCTATGGAGTGAAAAAAAAATGCGCAGATTGTTTTTCATTGAAGCGTTAAACAGATGCCATGACTCATATGTTAAAACACATCAAATCCAATAAAATAAAACAACCTAAAAAATAAAATAAAATAAAAATTGCCTAAAATATATATTTTTAAAGCCAAAAAATTACTATAAAACTGTAACAACCAAATAAAAAAACAAATAAAAATCTAATACTGAAGGCAAATCGAGGCGTGTGATTTACAGAGTAAGTGAATAATGTCAGATCGGAAAGTGAATCTAACTGCGCTGTGGGCTCAGAGTTTATGAACAAAACTACTGAAATGATGTTTTCCATATTTTGAATGAATCTGATACATGAAGGGAAAGTCCATAAAAGAAATGTAACAACAGAGAGCGGAATAAAAAAAAAAAGTGGACGCCTTGTACATTCGCGGGCCTGCGTGGGATCATATTTTCTTTTGTTAGAAACGCTCTCCTACCGCAGACACAAAGGTGGAAATACCGTGGGCCACTGTGACAACGATAAAGCCAAGCAGATGACAAGAACGTATGAGCGCTGATGCGAGCGTCCTGCAGCCAGTGTGACCGTCTTTCACGTTCACAATTCAAATCTAGTTTTTTTTTTTTTTTTCCAAACAAGAAAAAAAAAAAAAAAAGGTCTGGTTCTTGTTCCTGTTGCTCTTTTAATTGATTTGAATAATTTTGCAGGAAACTTCATGTCAATATTAAACTACGGCTGAACGAGCAATGACAACAGGTTCATTTATATCATATCTCCATGCTGCTAGATATTTTTTTCCCCCTCTTAATTAAATTCAAATAAGACATCACACTAGCTGAAAGACTGTGAAGGAGACAAACACAAGGCCTTCAGGCCAGCCAAAGCCATCACTTCATGTCTTTTTTCTTTGTTTTTTTTTTGTTTGGTTTTTTTCAAATCACCACACACCAACCAAAGCAATGCGAAGAAATGCAAAAAAGGGGAAAAAAAAAAAAAAAAAAAGGGAGAAAAGCAGGAGATTCCCTCCCTGGTAGAGAGCTTACTGTTGGTAGTCGTGTTTGCAGTAAAGTTTCCTTTCTCTGAAGTAACAGCTGGTGGTGAGAGGCTGTTGACACACGGTGCACTGCAAACACTCCTCGTGCCATGAGGAATCGTTGACTCTCATCAAGAAGCGGTCGGAGATGGGACGCTGGCATCCTTCACACACGGATGGATGATGACACTCAGTCCCTGGAAAACGGAAGAGGAGTTTGGGGCCCGTCAAGAAACGAGAAGAGAAGGCCTGAATCAAGGACTGTATGGGTGTCTGATTAAAAACTCTAAAGCGTTACAGGCCTACACACCGTGAGCCTAAAGAAACCAACTCAACTGTTTGTTATTTAATCACATTTAAAAAACAGGTTTCAATGCGTGAATTGGATCATTTCCTTTCACTCATCCAGCCTTTAGATGTCTGGATCGTGCTGGATGCGTCTGCTTGTCACTACCATGAAAATAAAACCACATTTGTCATCACTGTCTCTGCTCTTCTATCCCTTTGCACGTTTTAATATGACCTTTTGCCGGTTTTGCATGATTGGATTTGAAAAACAACCCGAGGAAACAAAGCAGCAGTGGGCATGCATGCAAAAATTATGGCATCCAGACAGGAATAACAGTCGAGTGTTTGACCTGTGCTCGCAGATCAGATTGATACACAGATGTTTGTAAAGTTAAAAAAAAGAAAGAAAGAAAGAAAGAAAGAAAGAAAGAAAGAAAGAAGGATAAGCAGACTCACCTAGCATGACTCCGAGCGTGGCCTGTCCCGATCGCAGGGGGTGATCTTCAATTTTTATGCCGTCCAGCATGATGCAAGTCTCGGACTGTTCTCCCGCGGAGAGGCGCTCCAGTGACACCAGACCTGTTGCAATATCCATAAGAATACGGTCAGACTTGACAAGAAAATCCCCGGCACACAAAGCTGTCTGGAGGAAGAGCGAGGACGACCTGTTGAAACGCTTTGAGAGCTCCGTGTGACACACAGCCTGCAGCCCGGAGGAGGAAAAGAAGAGCCTAGAAAATCAACTGAACTAGATGGAATGCAAAAAAAAAAGAAAAAAGAGTCGACTTGATGCTCGCAATAGTTAAGAGGTAAAGGCAGTCTAAGCCGGCCACACAGATCCCCGGTATGTCGGAGCAGCGTGGGTGAAACAGAAAGCAAACAATTAGAGGTGGAAAACTGTCTTGAACAGTCACCTGTTATGATCAGAGGAGCGAGGAAGCTTTATCTTCTTCGTCCTCGAGCCGGTGGCAGAGAAAGCTGGGAAATGTCTTCACGGAATAACACTTCTCGTCAAGGAGGAGGATTAAAAAAAAAAAAAAAAAAAAAACAGAAGAAGAAAAAGTTGACAGCAAAATCCAAAGATAGGGGTATGTGTGTAGATGTCCCGGCAGTAACTCTTTGGAAGTAACAGAGACGGTTGGTTGGTTGTGCTCCTGTCGCTGCAAAAAGTCTGAGATCGAGATTGAGGCGAGTGGATCCTCCCACTCCTGCATGCATGGCTACGCTTTTTTCATTCCCCCATTCACCGCCATTGGGATGCTATTGGAGCAGAGTACAGTCCAATAACAACACACACATGGAGTCAACCGAGAAGAGCAGAAGGCTAGAAGGAGAAATATGATATTTTATAGAGGCCTGGCCTGCCACTAATAATAATAATAATAATAATAATAATAATAATAATAATAACAATAATAATAATAATAATAATAATAATGATAATGATAAAAATAATAATAATAATGTCGTTAAACTTTTAAGGCTTATTATATCGCACGCTTTGTGGTAAAATGGTGCATTCTGTGTTGATTATTTAGCTAAAACAACATACAACTATTAAAAACCAGAGGAATTAAATAAATAATTTAAAAAAAAAATCATTCTATAGGTTATTCATAATGGATTGCTGTATTTCCCTCAGTAAGATGAAATACAGATATCTCTGTGTGTCCTCTGGAGCATCACATGCTTTCCTCCCTGCTCTTTTGTGTATTGTTTCTGGTGGAAGCTGCTGATGCACCTGGCGATCAGTGGTGATAACAGCGGGCTGTCCAGCACTGAGGTGGCCACCAGTAGCTCAGTCTGTCCATCCTCCGCTCAGGGGACAATAGCTATAATAATAATAATGATAATAATAATAATAATGATAATAATAATAGTTATCATAATAATCATAATAACAATAATTGAAGATGACTCTACAAACTTGGCCTGTATTTATTCTGCAGGGCAACATCAGCTGTGGATTAGCTCTTATTATCGGCGGATCATCAACTGATCACTTTGCTCTTTCATCTGGGGAATGAGCCTTCGTGCAGAATAAAATAAATCCACACTGACTACTTAAAAACCACAGCATCACAAATACACACGATTTAAAAACAAAAAACATACAGCCGATGTGCAAGTTAATAAAACTCATGAGTGATCGGTTCATTTCTTTGTCAAGATGTGATCAAGACGTTTGGAAACGTGCAGAGGAATACTGTGCACTGAGGCCGGCCTGTGTGAAATTACAGGGCTGCTAATGGGATTGTGCGCCGCTTCCCATGTCACGCTGCATGAGAGGCTGATTGTTATCAACTTCTTAAAAAAAAAAAAAGCTACAGGCCCAGCTCCAGCCCCAGACAAGACAAAATAAGACGACTGGACACGTGGAGCAGAACTGAGATCCTGTATGTTTTAAGGAAACGTAAAGCAGTAGTGTTTTCTGTTGAGATTTGGGCGGAATCTGTGTGCATTTTAATTCCAAAATATAAAGGCAAAAAAAGAAAACAAAACAACATGCAGATAAAGATAAATAAAGATAACAAAGACATGCATGTAGCACCGAATCCGACACTGCATGGCTGACGATTTTATATAATAATAATTATATTATTATTATTATTATTGTTATTATTATTAATAATAATGATAATAATAATGATAATAATAATAATAATATCATGTTAAACAGAAACAAAAAAAGATCATAACTCTTATAAATGTTCTCGCAAAATAGTCAGAGAAAAGGAGAAAATAAAACCAAAAATTTACACCTAGCGTTTGAATTATGAATAATGTGAAATCTCTGTTCGCAGCTTCTACCTTGAGTCCAAAGTGGTCGCTGCGTGTTGTTTTTGATGTCCTTTGTGAAGCATCAAGGCGATGACCTGTAGCCCAGTTTGGAAAACAGAGGACAGATTGTTGGCGTTGCCCTCTGCCGGTCAGAGAGAGAACAGCTGCAGTTATCTGGAAGATCAGCACAGAGGATACTTCACTTACAGTCAGGTTTTTTTAGAGGCTTATAACGATCAGAATTGTTTCAAGTACATAGAAATACAATGCGAATATTCAAATGATTGTATTTTTCGTTAAAGGACAATTGCTTTGTTAATATGAGTGCATACCTGCCAGTCATGAAGTCATCCTGCCCCGGCTTAGCTTTTTTTTTCTTGTATCTCCAGCGCCTCTATCAGCATGGGGTCAATTACCTCCGCCTCGCACTAATATTGAATTATCTTACCACTAAGCAGCATTATGAGCTGAGCACTATCAATACAATATAATCAATACATTTTTTAAAAAACATATAAAGCCTGTCCACCGTCTCCCCTCCCCCTCCGCTCATTCAGCAGTTATTGGCCAGGTCACTTGTGTGAATGAGGACATCAAACATTCATTCAATAAATCAATCCGCCAACTTTTAGCCCGCGGTGTTTTTAATGAGCCTCCACATGACAAGCCCTCCCTCGCCCTCCACCAGGCAGGGGAAAACGTTGCAGCAGGTGTGCAGCACAGAAAGCAAAGTTAAACAATTGACTGTAAAGTAAGCAGAACTGTTGCATCCATCGGAAAGGTAAGAGACCATTATAATGCGCCATTACAGCAGCCATGCACATTCCTGCAGGCTGGTTCCCTGTGTGTCTGCTGTGATTTCGATTAGAGTTTTCACAGTGAATGTAATGACTCTGAATATTATAAGAAAAAGGAAATGATGTGAACTATAGAAAAAATGGTTTCAGAAAAAGCGAAATTATGATCCTACACTTTAAAGGTGGGGCAGGAGTAAAGATAAAAACTGCGAAAATCTGTGCACAGTTTTGTTGAACTAAGTTTGGAGCAAAAGTGCGGTAAGAAAACGAAGAAATCTAGTGGATTTCTTCTATTGGCAATTATCTTTTTAAAATGATGTTATTACCTCTATTTAAATGAGTGTGTCATTATGCATTTATGTTAAGTTCGAAAAAAATAACAAAAAATATGCCACAGAAGTAAACATAACTCATTCTAAATACAATAAATAAATTCAATTATTTAATGGCTTCGTTAAACTTAAATCTAATTTAAACAGATGTCTTAATTAAACTAAAATGTGGCTGTAAACATATCGACAATTTTTCTTAGTCTTAATTACACTTGCATCATACTCTGTATAAGCCACACTGGATCCATTCATTTACAACTCACAGCTCTGAGAGGCTACAATCAATGCATCGCAAAATACATCCCAGAAAACGTAAAATCATAACGTATTAAATTGAACACGTGGACTGTAATGAACGCTGTGACATAATCTTTTTCTTTTACAATATCGGCAGGAGCTTCTGAAATGTGAGCATTTTCAATTATGACTCAAACAAAGCGCAGCGATAAGCATTTTAAAATAAAATACCTTAGTGAAAATGAGGAGAACACTTCACATCCTCAAAGGAGAAACTCAGCAAACCAAACACATAATGGCTCCCTAAATTGCAGGGCCAGAGGACTTTAATAGTTAACTCACTTTGATCTTTTAATGAGTGTTTCTAAGCTCTCCATGATGCTTTTTTTTAAAAGCCCGAATGAAAAAAAAAAACATACAGGCACCCTTAATTTGTTTGCTGCCGAGTTGCACTTGGGCATCTTAAAAAACAGACCGGGACTGCGCGGCAGCGAATCATTTCTCATCCTAAAGACATTCAAAGAATTAGGGAGGAAATAGTGGTTTGATATTGTTCATCTTTTAGCCCGCACACGATTCTCTTCTGGACGTTTCTCTAAAGTCATCAGTGAGGCTGTGGAGGGGTTTCAGAGGGCAGAGAGCTCCTGTCGCCGCTGACAGTCGCGGATCAACAGTGAAGCCTATTGAAGGTTTGGACGTCGGAAATTTGCCACGAATCATCTGTAATTTGATCTGACTTCGCTGAGTCTAAATGTTTTCTACATTTTCTTCTCAGCTGCTTTCAAATCTTAAAAAATGAATATTGTTATACTGTGATTTCACACAGCAAGCAAACGGGAAGTGCACTGCTGTAATAACAAATAGGCTATGAGATTGCCGAAAGGGCCCCACAGGCCTATGGGCCCCTGAATACTCGTTTTGATTTAAACTTTTTATTTGGAGTCACAAATCGGCTCTATCTGATATTGTAATTTTGTTTTTGAAAATTCTTATAAGCATTATTTACATGGTATAATGTTATATGAGCTTATTTAAATTCACAGATAAACAGTGGAGCTATTTACGTCACATCCCCCTCTTCCCACTCACTCACATATTTCTGCTTTTATTCCTGCCTGAACCACATGGTCCTTCTTACCTTACTGAGACAGCCAAAAAATATGATACTGCAGGATAATCCCAACTCCCTAAGGATTAAGCCCAAGTATAATACAGCACTGTCAACCCACGGCTAGATTTGTTTATGGTATGATTTATTGGATTCAGCTTTTCTTTTTTTTTTTTTCACTGACAAATTTATTGAGTTCTTGACAGATGGCCTGACAGAGCTCTGTGTGACAGCGAGCTGACATACAAGTTTGAAATGTGAGTCTGAAAACTGTTTACCTGCATTTGTAGGCTCAAGTTTGTTAACACATGGAGCTGTAATTTAATTTACATAAGATCTAATAATATAGCCCCATTTCCAAGCGGTGATAGACCACATTACAGTAATGCATAGATACAATTATACAAATGCTTATACCTGTAGTGCTACTACTGATATAATCACTACTAATGTAATTTAAACTATATGACAGAACAATAATCTAAAGTTAAAAACCGTAATGAATGTAATTGTTTAAACAAAAGATAATACAGACAGATAGACAAATGACCAACAGATAGATAGATAGATAGATAGATAGATAGATAGATAGATAGATAGATAGATAGATAGATAGATGTCAATCTAAAAATCATCTTGAAATCACATTAAAATTATTTAATGACATAAAAAGTGAATATTGACTGTTTTGTTGCAAAAACAAGGAAATGTATGAATATTACCTTAATAGCACATTCACTGATAACAAACATTGCAGTTTAAAGTTCCATCTCCTGTTTGTTACCTGTCTACCTTTATTTTAGTGTTTATAATTAACAAAAAAATCCCCAAAATATGGGACTTTTATCATATAAAAATAAGAATCTAATAAAGTGCATTTAATCAAAATTTTGTGAAAAGTACAGTCAAAAGTAAAATATGTTTTTGATAAATGTGTTCAAATTTCTTGCCATTTTGTCATAAATCACCAGCACGTATCATCATTCTAAAGTTCATCATTCCTTTTTGTGAAGGACTAGCTCATCTAATGACGGTGATCCATATTGCAGTCAGATTTATGCAGCTGCTCTTCTGACTGGAGCACACACTACTTCACAGCTGTATGCTGATATTACCAGAACCACCTAAAACCCATCATCTGAATTACAGCAGCACCCCCTGCTGGACAGAACCAGGCAGTACAACTTAGTCTGCTCCACCACAGCAAAACTTCTATCAGCCCTTAAAAAAAACATTAACTGAAGAGCATGAGAATAAAATACTGAAAAAATAAGTTGATAAAACAGTATGATGTGCTGTATATTAATAAAATAAAATTAATTTGAATAAATTCTTTCAATTCACATAAATACAATGTTATTGTTTGTCAAACTTTCATTAAAGTACATAGTAGCCTACATGATTTGTCTTTAATACTTTAAATCATATGGTATTTTCAAAATTCTTCATCTTACACTTAATTGGCCTGTTTTTATTTCATTATGATTAACACGAAATGTCATATGAATTACTGCACTATCTTAAATTCTTCGTAAAACATTTATAAACAGGCAGTTATAGTTAAATTTTCCTGTTTAATCCTCCTGTAACTTTTTAATGAGACTTTTAACAGAACAATAATAGAAACCCCATGCCTAGTATTTCTACTATTGATGTGTATACACTGTTAATTTGCAAAAACTCTAAAAATGTGTCATCCTATAGTTAAAAAAAAATATTCGTATTAAAAAAACAAATCCTGTCAAATCTATTAGGAATGTAAGGATTTTTTTTCTCTAACTAAATGGCAATGTTCTGACAGTGAGATGGCAGAAGATGTTCCTTTACCACAGAGTGTGATATTATGTATATTACTTGTATTATCTATATGTTCTTCATTGTAACATTTGCATTTTGACTTGCATTTAGTCAGTTTTGTCTTTTTTCATTTGTTCTTGTGGTTTTTGTTATTTGTCAACTATTCCACTAAGCCCTGACTTTTCTGTTCTATAATAATAATAATAATAAAAATTACATTACTACATTATATTACAACCAAAGAGCAACTATACAGGAAAAATGTGCACAATTGTGTATTTGTTTGTAGATTAAAAGTTGACTTTATGCACATTCAGTCTCATTTTGTGGCAATAAGTTAAAAAGACTTTTTACACTTGGTTCAATGTTATGAAATGTTAATTGTTAAAGCAGCAGAGAGAATTACATACAGTAAAAACACAAATTATTATTGGATATACAAATGAAAACAATATATATTTTTCATTCATTCCTGTTTTATGCCAAAAATGCACTGCACAAATTATGTCTTTTAAAATAGCATTATTATTTTTGTCATATTATTGTAGAGTCAGTTTGTGTTTTTTTACTATTTCCATTTCTTCGGACAAATAAGAAAAATAACATGTGTTTCCTCTCTTTATAATGTACTTGTTAGTATATTTCATTAAAGCCTTTTGTGGTAAAATCACAAAAACTAAAATGTAAATTGAATGAGGTCTCTACTGCAATGTGTCATACAAACATAATGACAATAATAAAAAATAAAAAAAAATCAAATGTTTTGTGAAAGCCTAATGATTAGTTTTCTTTTTCCAAAGGATTATCTTCAAAACATTTTAAAAAGCTGTTCAAAGTTGGATCACAGATGGCAACAGATGATATATTATGAAACCCAGCAATAACAAATGCTTTTATTCTGTGATGTGGGAATCTCCCTTTCCGTTCTGTTTTACTTCACACACAGGCCATGGACAAACAAGTCTTCATGTGAGCCTAAGCTGTTCAGACACATGAGGAACAACTTACTGCGTGGTGATTTTAAACAAAATTAAACCATGGTCTCTAAAGGTCTCCATGAGACACACACCCACGTGTATATGTGGCTTTGTCTAACTGATGATCGCCTGAAGAAACTTAAACCTTTCTCCAACAAGGACCATTCAATCTCCCACACAGAGGTGCTGAGTGGAGAAGTTACACAAACAAAACAATGGTTTGTCCTTTGAGAAGAGGCTTTCACAAACTTTGAAAACCTTTGGCTCATGTGCATACAAGCAACTGACATTATACCGTCACGTCACAGTGGGATACAGGTCATTTGTTGTTACATGACCGTTTTCATCATTAGCAAAAGTGTCACAGCTCAGGCAAAGATTTGCAGCACCTTTCATCAGATGATCATGTTATTCAGTGGATTTGTCTCCGCAAAAATAATGTTTCCTCTGACGAAAAAAACTTCGAGCTGCGGGAGACCAGGAGCATGATTTTAGGATGTGTGCCATTAACAACAAGCGTAGGCCTTCGCTACCCGCTCCTCATGTGGAATGTATAAATTCTGTGTCTGCTGAATAAATTGCATGTGCTCGCAGACTTTGTGGCTGAAGTAGTGAAAGATAGTCTAAATACTTCTACATAGATACTGGCGGTGATACAGAGCTGGAATTGAATGGCTTTGTTTTCATGGCAAACACATATTGGGAGAATCAGTTGAACCTGGTACCAGCAGTAATACAGGCGTTATATGTACTGCACAAACAATGATGGGGATAAAAAAAAAAAAGAAAAAGAAAAAAGAAACGAATCATTGCAACAGGAAAAAAAAATATGCAGAAAATCTGGCTTCCGGGACCAGTGGCAATAAAAAAAATCTTTATAATCAACCATCTGTATATGTGTGATGTTTTTCCTCTGCCTCAATCAAAGTCGCTGAACGTGTTTTGTGTGTACTGAATGTGAGTGTATGTGCACATGTATGAGTGTGTCATTAATAGGCTGCACTTCAGAGAAAAAGGTAGAAATCCACCAGATGTTTTGCAGCTGGGTGGATCTGGTAGTGAAGATCTAGACAGCATCTGTCACAGGCGAACATTTCTAATCTGTCCTGAACATTAGGCAGAGAGCACTAAAAACCCATCACCGGCTGCATGTGCTGCTCAGTTCACAATGTGTTCACCGCAGGCTCTGCAGTTTGGCCCTGAGAAAGTTCAAAATTAAATGAGAACAAGAAAAAAGAGAAAAAAGAAAAAAAAAAAAAGTAATATTCATCAAGCTGAGCAGTAGAGATGCAATTTTAACTGCACGATTCCACAACGATGTCTTCAAAACTCTTTTCCTTTAAGCAGAGTACGGCTGATAAACATTTAGGAAGCAAAACAAAGGCTAACAGGCTAACTGAAGTTATTAAGGCAGTGCCTGAGGCTAAAGACCAAGGCTTTGAACTAGAGGTCCAGCAGAGCTTAGTGAGGTCAAGATCTGTCAAACAGCAAGCAAAGCTAACATCACAATGAAGAACTTCAGTTGTGCATTAAAGAGAATGAAACATCTATGTATTTAACATATAGTATTCAATGCCATTTACATTGTAGCTTCATAAAAAGAATAATTTTAAAAGTGTAGAGATTCTTGTTCAGAAGATTTTTCTGAAAGCAAACCTTTTCACAGACAGATGCAACGACTGAAACCCACTTTCTATATTCTTACTGTTGTTGCTGCCTCCTGGAAATCTAAACAATTCACTTCCTACAGTGGCTACATTGCTTTATGCTGCAGCAGACTAGGGTGTGCTTAGCTTACTTTGCATGTTTTAGTATGTATTTAGTATGTTTTATGTAACTGTGGGAATCACTCCAGGCTGACCTTGATGGTATTGAGATATTTTCCTTCCTGGGTTCATGTGCCTAGTTACCAGTTGGTCAACCTTGTGCCCTGTGAACTGACCCTGTCCTCCCTCTGAGGTTTGAAAGGAAAAGAAAACCAATCCTCCGGGGAGCGCTCCGACTAACAAGAAAACTGCTGGCCCGAATCTCTAAGAAGTGCTGTGTTTTCCCACTGGACCACTTTCAGCTTAATAAACATCTTAACTAGCCAGAGGTCCCACGGGAGCTGCTGGGAAATCCTCTGGGCAGCCAGAGCTCAGGAGCTGGTCCTTTATTGCATCCAGGTGGCTGTTAAAAAATGCTGGCCGGCCATAAATGTCCAATAAAATGCAAGTGGCACCTTCAGGGGTGGACAGGGTCAGTGCACCTGTCTGTGGACGAAAGCTCCACTCACTCCCCTATGTCCTATCAGTTTGATGTGGCACTCATATGTTGTGCTACCAACATGTCCATAAGGATTATTGAACAGGCCTACTGTGGGCACAGGCTCAGGGGCCCAGGACTCAGGCGGCTCCGGCCAAAAAAAATACACAAAACTGCTGCAAAGAGACTCACAACAATTACAAAGATACACTAAACTACTGCAAAGAGACTCACAACAATTACAAAGATACACAAAACTACTGCAAAGAGACTCAAAACTACCAAGATACATAAAAAACTACAATAAAGAGACTCACAACGACTACAAAGATACACTAAACTACTGCAAAGAGACTCACAACAACTGCCAAAACTAGTCGGTTTTAGTCTCCATGTCTTGCTCCCACAAAGGAGAGGTGGGCGTCCACAGGCCCTTTGTCTCATAATCTGTCTGTGAACATGTCAGCCACATGCAGCTTATAGCACAAACATCCGCTAAAATACACACAGAGGTTTCCCTTAGTCATGATGTCCTCAGCAGATGAATGAAAACCACCCTGTTGTATTAATGCATAACTAACTGGTAAATTAGGGGGATGCTCATTGAAATTCCGCCCAATCACTTCCCGTTGTTTATGACTACTTCACACGTATGTGAACAGTGGCAGCAGCCTCCCTTCATCTGTCCAGTCTGGTCGCTGTCCAAAGGGAGAGTTAATTGTCCCATAGGTTGTGCAGAGACCTGGATGGTGTATTGGGCCTTTGATCTGACTTGAAAGGAGTTAATTGATTTCTGTGTTACAGGCAGTGTTGGAGGGAAGAGAGAAAAAAAAAAAAAGATGCTTGCTGGTCATTTCACAACACGTGCAGAAATATCTAAAAGGGGGAAAGAGAGAGAGAGGGAGAGAGAGAGAGGGAAGGAGGGGATGAAGAGAGAGATCACCTCACACCCGACTCCATCCCTGCTCAATTACAATAATTTGACTCACATGGGCTGGCCGCTGTGGCTGAGAGAGAGGGGAGGAGAGCCGCTGTGTGGGGGAGGGAGGGGGCGATCCCTGCTCTGGGAGATCACTCATCTTACCTCTAGCTGAGGTACGGAAAGACAGATTTGATGTGCAGCTCCCCTCGGATTGCAGCCCAGGGGCTTGTTAAGGTGGCGGTAGGGAGGAGACCACACGTCTAACCTCTTGCTTTAAGTCTCAGTGGGGCACTCCAGCTTGTGATGACGTCAACAAGGAACGAAGAGACGAGAGACTGTTGGAGGTAAGCGGTAAATGGCAGAGTAAGTGTTTCACTGCCTATAACCTGTGTGTTTTAGAAAAACAGCACTTACTTATTCATTCATTTTTCTCACAAGCTTTTCCCCTTTAAGGTCGCGGAAGACTGAACCTATCCCAGCATGCACTAGCCCGATGGAGTCACATTATGAAGCACAACGTCTGTGTTTGCTCTTGTTATGAAAATACGAATCCAGTGGACATTAAATGTGGCTTTACATGTTCTGTTCATGTGATTTGCTGCATCACCTGCCTGAGAGTGTGTTCGCCATGGGTCCAGCTCTGGTCTGGACCTCCTTTGACAGGCCTCCTGCCTTCACTCCTTCACCTCTCTGTGTCTCTGGTCACCCCAGCTCAGGGGGAAACAGGGCTGTCAGAGGGAGAGTGGCAGGCTAAGCCCGTCTTAACACAGCACCTCAAACCACCTCATAAATACAGGCTTCCTTTTCCAATTTCCAAGCAGCCCATCCACCTCTGTCTACATGCTTACACACTGCTCCATGTCATGCGCCGGGGTGTGAGTTTAAAAATGACCACGGGACATCTGGCAGACTCACAGAGGGTGGGGCTTTGATGTGCTGCTCTGCAGTTCAGCTCAACTTCAGCGGAGCCAAATCCAAATCCGAGCGACGCAGCAGCAGCGACCGAGGAGCCTAACGTGGGCCCGGTCAGTTAGAGATAGCGAGGGAGTTTAAGAGATGCCTCGAAACAGATTCGCCATATGTGAAAGACTTAAAGACAATAGCCCCCGGCCATTCCACTATCATTTAAACTACTGCAGATCAAAAAAAGTTGAATCCATTTTAATTTTAAAATGTGGTCTTTTAAAATCATCATTTTCCATATCATAAAGTGGAGTGAAAGGAAAACTGAAACCATGTGAGGCAGCTTTTTGATGGGTGATGCTGGGCAGGGCTCGTGAGGGAGTTGTGGTTCTGAGAGCAAGATTGCTCTGTGCCCATCTGGAGAGTTTGGCTACGCTGCTGCTTCACTCACCATCAACACAGAACGCCCGACTAATGATCAGTTTCACTCTAAACACTTACATCTGACCTGCAGAGCTAATGTCAGACTCAACCTGCTGTCCAGCTCTGATAACGGCAAGGCCCTCAATGTTGCTAACACAGGACATAATACTCACAGGACATAATGCTATATTTTTGCAATTGCCAACACTTCCCATGAAAAGACTTAAACCAACAAGTAGTCCGCATCTTAATATTTTTAGCTTCCTTACTTGTCTGTGGCACTCAGCCCCAATCACATTTGCGTCTAGTGAAGATGTAAACCTTTTAAAACAGGCCAGGAATATACACTTTTGTTGTTTTTAGCCAATGTTACTCAAACAACGGTGAATAGAGTGTTTGTAGAGGACTATTTTGAGCTGAGGATTAATATTCACTTGGTGCTTTAGTGAGTACTTACAGCAGCAGGAGGTGTATGTGGGGTCAATTCAAAATAAACAATTTCATTGTAATGAAGGAGGTTTGGCTCATCCATGTGTTTTTAATAATAATTTTTGGACAAGAATGAAGGTCTACTGCACGCAGGAATATGATATATTTAACTAGGTAGTTGATACATGCTAGTAAGATCCCTCCGTTGTTGGTTTCGGTCTTTTCATTGGATTTTAAATAATATAAAAGTAGAGAATATAATCTAACTTAATTGAAACAAAACATTATCTAAAAAAATGTATGGATTAAGTCATTAATATAAATACTAATATTATTCAATGTTTCAAAAATTCTTCTTACATACATTACTTTAAAGAGTAATGGTGGAAAATGGAAAATTAGCACAGCTCCACCTTTTGCTCCGACAGACTACATACGAATCTGGATACATATGGCGTACTGTTTATATGCACTTTAAGTGTAGCAGGGAGGAGGGCTGCTGGAGCCTGTCACTGCGCTCTAGGGCATCACTGACATGAGTGTCACCTTCATGAAGGAGCATGAAAGCTGTTCCCTCTGCAGAGGATTCCTCAGACCGTCGCTTTGATTTCCGCAGCAGAACAGAGGAGTTAACACAAACGCTGGTAGAGGGTTGTCATCTGCTGTGCGCTTCATTAAACACCTGTGAATACCAAAAGCCATTAGGAATTTTGGTCAGGAAAAAAAAAATAAAATAAATAAATAAATAAATAAAGAGTACCTGCGCTGTTGGCAGAATGCATAAGTTCACAAACTTAGCAGGAGAGTCTAATTAACAAGAGGGACATTAATCCATTAATGAGTTTCTAATACTAATTACACCTGTAAAAATGTGCAAATGGATTCTGACAATTTAATTAGTTGCAAATGACATGTGAGTGGGAGTGAGAACAAAGTGATGTTTTGGTATCCAAGTGCAAATTCTGCTTCTGTATCTGGCAGTGAAGTGGCAGCGAGGTGTTGTTAGCTTGTTAGAGAGAAAATATACTCTTGTGTTTTGGGTTTATTAGGGCTAAAGAATATCACACTATGCCACACTACAGACAGGACTAACATATTGCAGAGCTGAAACTTACTGTTGTTCTATTCTCAAAGATCTGACTCAGTAAAGGAGTCACAGCTGACGTGGGTGGGCATCTGGGGTAAAAGGGGCCCGTGTCTCAAAGCTCTGCTCGCTGTTGCCGCACGTTGCTCATGATAAACTTTGTGATGGAAAGATGCCTCTGCTGGAAAATGAACTTCAGAGGGGCCTGTCAGTGTGTGTGTGTGATGAGGCTGCTTCTCTGTTCCCTGTTGTCCTCTCTGGCTGCGACTCACTGCCAGCACGGCCCTGCTATTCTGATGAGCAAAATGTGAGTCACAGCTATCATACTTTTATCATTCAATCTGTTTAATTTGAGCATGAAACTATTGTGAACACTTCTTTTAAGACTATCTGAGTTAGATAAGACACAACACACAAATTTAGAAAAGCCACTCTCTAGATAAATAAGTTGAAAATTTTCTAAAATTTAATGTTCAAAGTTGAATATTATCAAAAATATTTCAAGAACTGAACAATTTACATAGAATCCATTAAAATAAAAAATAATTTTCTGTCTAAAATCACAATGTATACGTTTTTTACGATATATCCCGTATCTTCTTCAATAGTACATTGTTTATAAATGATCCCTTTTGTCCATTGGTACTTTTCCAGTCCATGTGGCTCTGTCAGCTTGAGAGGGCTGGGAGTAAAGTTACACAGCAATGCTTCGCTCTGTGCTGAAGTTGTAGTGAAACTGTGGGAACAAGAAGAAGAAGAAGAGGAAGTACACACTGATGATTCAAAGTAAATTGTGAAAGCAGAACAAAAACAGCAAACTGCACCAAACTGCATTTATGTAATGATTAATCCCAAAGCTCCCGAAAGCTCCCAAAAGCATACATTTATAAGAAATGCTGCAGTAAAATTCAGAATCACACAATTAGCACCATTATCTACATAGTGTAACAGACTGATAGCAGTTGAACCATAGATTTAAAACATAATGGTTTAATATTATTCACCCTTTTGGAAGCCACAAGCATAAAAGTAGCCCTACAGCACAGTGTTTAAGTGGTCATCCAGGCTGAAGACTGAAAAGTATGAAGAAACACTGCCCCCCTCTGGGAGGTTGAGGATATGACTATAAAAAGCAACAGGGCTTCAAACATTCTTGGCTTATGTGGCATTCAAAGACAGAAAAATGTGCAAAAAAACAGACTGCATGAATCATTATTTTAACTCCCTTCTTTTGAAAATATCAACTTCTGCTACCTCTCATCCCCAGACATTTGCTGCTTTGGTGCCACAAGCCTGTTCTGTCCTATTATGGCACAAACCCAAATATAAGACATGGAGGTTACACCATTTAAGGTCAAAGGTATCGCTTTGGGCCCCAATAGAGAACATGACAGATCCATATGAATAACTGTTTCTCTGCTAATGTTATTATAAAATTCAGAGCTTCTGCTATCAGTCAGTCAGTTTTTAGGTTCACAGCAACCTCTAGCCTCAAGTTAGCTAACATAAAAATTCTTGAGTTTCACACAGTGAGGCATACAGATGTTAAATGTGGGGGAATGGGAGCATTGGAGTGGTATTTGGTGTTTGGTATAAGCAGATACTGTGACTTAGATGTAGTAGAATCTCTATTGGAAGAGAAAAAGTTGGATCAAGCGTCCTCAAAAACATTAGCAGTTCCCAGCAGTGCGATAACTTAATCCATTTCTTCATATTCTTTCAATACAGATCATTAGGAAATGATCAAAAGAAAGACAAAGTTCCAAAGGAAGGTGATTGAGGTAACTAAATATTCTACACTAAAAACACTCACTTTTGATTAGTTGATGGTCAAACTTTCTAAAAGAAAGAGTAACACATTCATGTTGTTGGAGGGTGAAGCTCCACTGGTTGAACGATTAAGTTTTGTGACATGAAGTACTGCTCACTTCACAAAGTTACACTGTTGTATTACTGCAACACAGCACTAGGTGATGCTGTATGATCACTGAAATAAGTTTCCAAATCTCCAGCAGAAGCCACGGAGCCACGATGGCTGAAACCGGGTTCTCTCGATCAAAATACCACCTTCCCCGATTTTCATCTACTTGAGGGGAAGCTGCAAGTTACCCAAAACCTGTCACATATCACAAGCCTGTTAGTTGTGAAGAAATCTAGCCCCCCTCCACCACACTAAAATTCAGACTCAACATCTGGCACAGTAAATAAATAATCCTGTGTGTACGTGTATATGTGTGTGTGCGTGTGTGTGTGTGTGTGGAGATGATGGATGGGGGAATGGGGTGTTATCAGGGAGAGCATGTATCAATGTCTGCCAGTTTTACACACAGGCTGACAGGACAGTGACACACTGGAACATGGGCGGCAGTCACCCAGACGAGCCGAGCTTCATTTCCTGTCCCTGCTCCACTGCCAAAAATATGTGACATGTTGTCTTCATTAATTCCACCTCTATTTGGAGCTCTCCCTCTCACACCTCTCACATACCCCTGTACACCACTGTCCCTCCATACATTCACAGGGAAACACATGCACACACCCCTGCACAAGCATACGCAGGCGCAGGTGCGCGCGCGCACACGCGCACACACGCACACACACACACACACACACACACACACACACACACACACACACACACAACTCCCAACAAACACTGAAAAACAATCATACATAGGTGCTAATGAAAATCTTGTCATGTGTGCATACAGTCTTCTTTCCACCCTAGCATACTCCCTCTGCAAATCATTAGCCAGCCGCCAACAACATTTTTCAACAGAGCAAACTACATAAAGATGTCACTTTAAATCGCTTACTAATTAACACTTAAAAAGACACAAATTAGATATGCGTGGCTAAAAGCAATTATAATATCCGCAAGTTTTGCGAGTCATTTGGGAAATGAAAAGAATGCCTAATTGCTGGAACCAACATCATCCGAGACATGGCTTAAGTGATGCCTGTTAGGAAATGGTCTTATCTACAACTGTGGCTGTGATTACAACAGTTTTCCTCAATTACATGTGCATATGTATAATTCTAGAGAGTACATCTCTCTCATGAATCTATATATTTGAATGGGTTTAGAAACGAAGCAATTAGACTCTGTGCCAAAATGCCACTAGTTTCTAAAGGGGGGGGGGTCTGAAAACCCCAACAGCGAATGCATGGACAGTGACCTCTTCTGGACAACAGAGGGAGAAATTCACCCACCAGCATTTAGAAAACTGGGATACAGTTTCATACTAAAAACAGCCTTTTTCTGAACCTCAATATTGTGACTTGTTTGGTTTATGAGCCACTTCAACAGAAGCTTTGAGACAGAAAACATAATGGACGTTAAATTTATAGTGTAACGCTGACAGAGAAAAACAAGCACAACTAGACAAAGAAAAGAAAACATTAAGTGCTACAGACGTGTTTGCGAGAATATTACCAACTGTATTTCCAGTCCTTGTTCTGCAGATATCATCATGGGATAATAATAAGAGGAGAGAAGTAAAAATAACACAATGGTGAGGGATGTTTCCACTTGGAAACTAATTATCAAGCTAAGCTGTGACTTCATCCTCATCAGCCTGGCCCCACCATTAATCTTGTGCTGTCGTCCACTTCACTAAATCCTGTGTGTTACACTATCTCACATTTACTTCATCAGCTCCAGCGCGGCTGTAATTAATGATTTCTCATGCCCTTCCCTTCCCTTCTCCAGCTCAGCTCACCATGTGTCCTCCTGCTAATCACACTCTCTCAGAAGAAAGGAAGGAGGAGAGGGAGAGGGAGAGGGAGAGGGAGAGGAGAGGAGAGGAGGAAAAAAGACAAGAGCATATAGAATGAGCAGCCAGCCTGTCTCCACCCTGGACACACATACACAGACACATACACACCATTAATACCTGCGCTGACAATGAGCTTCATTCAGATGACCATATGACAAGATGGCGACTGTGTGATTTGGATAGTATGTGACAGAAGACAGAGGCAGAGTGCAGAACAGACACCCAGTTTGATGAGGGAGTGTTTGCTCTGTAACACATCTCAAACCCAACAGCACCTGTTCTTTTACAGTGGTCTGTCACTTCCTGGCAGTTCTGATACCAAGATACCGTGCTAATGAGAGAGAAGGGGGGTTGTCACTCTCTTTAAAGCGCACACACACACACACACATGCGCCCACACACAAATACAGCACCCACACCGACTCTCTTTTTTTTTTTTTTTCCTTCTTGCTCTCACAAACACATGGGCTCTAAAGAAGGAGCTGCACATAGATGATTTTCCTCCGACTAATGCCCGCAGGCTACAGTGTTTCATGGTCTCTACATTTTTCATTACTGAAGATGAAGCTGATTGAAAACTTAAAAAAAAAAAAAAAAAAAAGTTATAAACATGCAAAATCTGACCAGAAAAAAAAACTCCTCAACATCTCCAGCACTGTGTGAGATGCTAGATTGAGCTGTTTGAGGGAAGAATTGGGGGATAAAAGTCAAGTGTTTTGGAACAGGAGACGAAGCTTTTAAGAGAGAATGGCTGCCTAGCCTGGCCATGCTTTTATTCAATTGGGGCTTAGTGGAGCCAACAGGGCCTCGCTGTCTCAGACACTTAATTACAACCCCAAGACCGTTTGCTTTGCATTCTGGGCCAGCAGCGTCAGCGGCAGCCGAGCGTTGCAGCCTCTACTCACTTCCTCCTCGATCTCTGCCAGGGATTTGATCGTAATGCCCATTAAATTGACTTGCTGCATCTGAAATCAAAAGCAGGGAGAGGAGGAGGGAGAAGAAGAAGGAGAAAAAAAAAAAAAAACACACACAAGAAACATGGCGGTTAGGCTCATGGCTAAGTAAGCATGCTTAAAATCTTTAATCCTCTCCCTCTCTGTGTCAATACAAACGGGGCTATAGTGACAACCGCCGCCAGCCAGCCAAATGGACTACATTGAGCCAGCTCTGCCTGACTGCACGCATTCATCACTCAGTCTGGAGGAGAGGAAAGCAAAAGGAAAAGGAAAGGAAAGGAAAAGGAAAGAAAAAGGAAAACAAATGCAAAGAAAATGAAAAGAATGGAAAGTAAAAGAATGGTAAGAAAAGGAAAGGAAAGGAGTGATTGCAGTACAAGTAACTATCATTACCACTCTCATATTACACATAATAAATAAGTAATTTCACATTTTGTCACTAGTTACTCAGAGAATTTTTACCTCTTTGGGTTTGTCAAAAAACTTCTGAGAGATCACAAAGGGCACATCATCCAGAGCTGCAAAAAACATAAGAAAAAAACAAAGTTTTAGTTCGACTTTTTAAACAAAAAAAAAAGTATTACTACCCAACTACCTATTCTTGATTCTGAGTATTTCCACAAGAGTAAACGTGGGATTATAAAGCAGAAAAGCTATCAGCATCCCCAATCCCCCCCCCCCCCTACACCTCCCCTCCTTCCGTCTATGGAGAGAAGATGAAAGGCTTTTTTATTCTCCACTGTATTTGAGCACCTCCACTCCTCCAACCCAGCCCTTTTCCAACCCTCTTCCAGTTTAATTACTCTTGATTATTCCCGATTCCGTCTTGTCTGAGAGATGTTCACCTCCGAAACAAAGACACACTCACACTAGGCACAGAAAAGTGGAAAGAAGAGAGACAAAACATTCACCAGATATCAAATTTGCATGAAAATAAGCCACACTGTTCAGCCGGCAAAAAGTGGATTGAAATGAGGACTTGCCAAGAGCGTGGTGGTATAATTAGCATTTGACCAAACAAACGAGCTTCAACAGAGCTATAATTAAGCAGGCCTGTAATTAAGTGTATGCCCTTTATCATAATGATCGTGGTTAAAATGGTGTGATGGCTGCCAGTTGATTATTAATGGTGTAACCCCGTACTGCTTGCATCCTGCACTGGAATCAAGGTGTCATGACTGTCAGGCTAGAGAGCAGCCCTTTGTTTATAAAATACATTAGGGCCCAAATTAACACAGGGTGACAAGGGACACAAAGCCTCTCGTTTCCAGACTGAAGGGAACACTGCAGCTGCTCAGCTTCATTATAAAACTCCCAAATCTGGAAGCACAAAACTTCTGCTGCCGTTGGCTTCGACAGGAGCCCCAAATATCAAGAGGCCAAGCTTCCAACTGGTGTTCTTTTACCCACAGTCCATCAGGCCGCTGGCACAGGAAAAGGAACTCATAAATGTAAGCCGAAGCTGTTCATGAGTCATCGCTTTGGAGCTGACACTCCTTTTGGTCTTTCCTGTTCACAGCAATATTTAAAAGTATGAAATTCTAAAATATCCCTCACTTTGACACTTCCTCTCCTCTCTTGGATATTACACACATCCATGGTTTGGCACTTTCCACACAAGTGTAGTACAATGTGATCTTTGTAATCAAAGCACGACCCTCACCCTCATGTCTACAGGAAAGCTTATTTAGTTTCTTGGCTTCCAGTCATCTCCTACAGTAAAAAACATAGTAATAACAAGAGTTCGCAGTGGTCCACCGTGCTTTGAGCTAAATGCTAACATAAGCATGCTAACATCCTCATAATAACAATGCTAAAAGGTTGATGTTAAGCAGGTTTGTTTACCATGTTCACCATGTTAGTTTAGCATGTTAGCATTTGCTAATCAGCGCTGAAAACATTACAGCTAGGGCAAATGGGAATCAAAGGACCACTAAAGTTATTACAGTTCAGTTCATGAAGGAGACGTTAAGTGTGTTTACCAAATTCAACAGGAATCCATCCCAATAGTTGAGATATTTCACCCAAGAGCACAAATGTCTACTTCATGGTGGCGCTTGAGGAAAGGTCACGTGATCACCAAAGTCATTAGGATTCATCATCTGAATGTCTCTACCAAATTTTATGGCAATCCATCCAGTAGCTGTGGAGATATTTCAGTCTGGGTCAAAGTGGTGGACCTACGAACCAAGTGATGGACGGGCCTTAAGACTGACACTGCTAAAAAAAAAAGTGCAATGAGTGAAAAGGTTTAGCCCCAGCTCCTTTTCCACTCACCCAAAAGCAAGTGCAACCTCACTGTAGCAGCTTTGGGTGTGTGGCTGTTTGGAGCAGCGAGGAGGAGGAAGCCAGGGTGATCGGCTAAGCACGATGGCCTGTTTAAACTCATAAAAGCAAGTGAATAAACATGCTCTACTGTGTCGCTGGGAGCACCAACACCACAAGAGGTAGGCAGGAAGAATACATTTTAATCAGCCAGCTACAGGAAGCTGAGATTGTAGCTGCTGATGGATCTGCGTGGCATGGACAGATGAATGCACAGAGTTGAAGGCCAGAGAGTTTCTTTATTGCTCAAGGATTGCATTTAAAACCAGATCTCACTTTGTATTCCTCCACCATCTATACTAGAGAAGCTATCTTACATCCAGACAAATGGAGAGGCGCGGGAGATGACTTGGTGGTAAGGAATGAATGCTGTACCGTGGAGAAATCTGAAGGTGCAAAGGGCAAAAATAATGTAAATCCAATCTTCTGACCAGAAATCCCACTATGAAGCATGTTCCAGCCTCTCAAATGGCCGGGCTACAGTCCATTAACTCATGAGTGTACTGCAGTGTGGGGAATTGGGTAGTTATTTGGCATTGGGAGTGTATGAGAGCAGTCAATATGAAAACATCTGGCAGGAATTTTGGTACAATGACTACGTCTATGATGATGATGATGATGATGATGGTGGTGTTGGTGGTGGTGATGATAGTGATGATGATGCCGGCGGTGAGTGCAGAGGTGGCGTTAAGTAAGGAGGACCCTGTGGCTTGAGTGATTGTAGTGTAAAGAACGGAGTCAGCACAGGCCCCGTGTGGATCATTGCCTTATTAATGGCTCCGTCAGGTGCGATGAGCAATGGCTGCATTGTCATCTCCAGCCCCTGGGCACAGATGAATGGCTGTTTCAGGGCGGGAAGGGCTCCCTCGTACGCTGGGCTGAGCACTAATCCCTCACTCTTCCATTGTTGGATGCACTGTCACCCAGGACTTCAGCAGCGCCATACATTGCATTTCCAGGGCTCTAACAGACATGGCCATGCACACAGCCGTACATACACACACACACACACACACATAAACCACAGCAAGTTGTGCTCCGACACTGACTGATGGAAAAATATGCGTGGGTGATCGAGCATACCCCATATTACCTGAACCACAACTCAAGAGTAACACTTTAGGAATGTTGATGAACTTTTATTTTACACTTCACTAATTCAGCAGAATTGCATTGATCTCTGTCTAGTATGATTACTTGGGTGAATCTGTCTCGCACCTGAATTAAGTGAGAAAGTCACAGCTAGGGCAATAATCTGCGAGTGCGAGCGAGCATCTATTACAATTTTTTAACTCATGATTGAGCTGGTTTCTATTGTTTAGTGCCATAAAATAATCAGAAATAATAAGTAAAGCTGCTCAAAAATTGGGTAGAGCTTTATCTGGAAGCTTCTAGATTTCATATTCCAAACAACTGGATGTTGACTTTTCTCTATGTGTACCCAGGCTAGACATTGCAATACCTTTCCTGTCGGTGTGACTCTCAATTTGAGGTGGATTCTTTATGCAGACCATGGAGATGCTATTCTAGTTGCAGACCCCGCTCTCTGTCACCTCTGCAGATAATGGTGAGTAGATGAACAGAGAGCTGGAGGAGGACCCCCCTATGCCCACTCACAGCCCTTAGCCCCACTCTGACATGAGAAATAGTGCCCAGGCCTGACAGCATCTCGGAGACATATTGTAGTTTATTTTGTCGTCCGGGCATGCCATCTGTGCCATTCCAATAGAGGGTGTGTGTTCAGGCTGCTGCAAGAGAGAGGGCGCGAGGCTCTGGGTCCCTCAGTAGCTCTGCAGCCACGGCAGGTCATTAGTCAAATTGCCTAATGAGAGAGAATACAAATGGCCCCCTACCCTGACAGGAGGAATTTTGGAGGTGTCAGAGCTCCTGACCCGTGCTATGAGAACAGATGATAGCGAGTTGCTATTTTCAGATTCTTTTAATGACTATGGCTCTATGAAACCCATTCTTTTTCTTTTATCTTTTTCCCGCTTTTTCAAACCCTCTAGACAGATGAGTGAAAAAAAAAAAAAACTTTTCAATATATTAAAAATCTCACTTGCAAAAGTGGAAGTGTAACTTTTGAATTATTTAAATGTTTACTGGGGAGTCAATTAACATTCTAAAATGCGAATAACATTTACACTAAAATAGATCATGGACTGCAATGATGTTGAGTGTTTCTGATAATCTATTTTTATTTTTTTCTGCCGGCTGTTTGCAACTTGTTTTCCCTGTCTCGCTGTAGTGTGCGCAAGCTTCTGCTGCAATTCTCCTGACAGCGACTCAACTATTTTATACTAAAATATTAATTATACTTCAGCCGAATGTTAAAAATGTAAACAAATTTAAATGATTTTTAATGGTAAGAGTAGTATACGAGACATGCAGTGCATGCATGCGATTATTTTTACATACTACAGGCTGGGCTAAACACTCAAAAACTGTGGAGGCAAAAGAGAGAAGAACAGAGTGAAAAGAAGCTGAATCATTTTACACGAGCTTGCTGTTTTGCCCTCAATGAAAATTATTTCACAAAACAAATGATACTTTTACCATTTTATCTAGAAAATGTGTTGTATTACCTTAGGATATGCTCATTTTGTTGTAAGAATACTTGTGGAATGTATAAGATGCACCAAACATTGTACTCTGAAATATAGCCAAGCAATAGCATCTCATAATGGCCTTTATAGTCAAGTAAAGCAAAAATAAAAAACTTGGCAAAACAAACAAAAAAGTGGCATATTTACACATACACTGATATTGAACTTACATTTTTTTTTTTTTTGTTACCGGAGATGCAAAATGGCAAGCTTATGTAGAATGACCCACTTACTTTTCCATCTGTGACAAGCAGTCCTTGAAATCTGGTTGTGGGTAGGGAGCCAGGCGGCAGTCCCAGTCGGGCGCTGGTCCATCAGTCTTCCAGAAAGTGGGCAGAGCCAGCAACACCTACAGTGAGTTGGCCACAAACACCTCTGCATAACACCAAATACTCTGAGGAGGTGTGTACATGTGTGATAACGTCTCCAAAACGCATTCATGTAAGTTAGATGATATTGAGTCTATATGAAGAGTAGGCTGTTTAATGTTAAGTACCAAAATTGTTTGGTCACTCGATATACTAAACTTATAAATCCTGTTTTATAGTTGTTTTTTTCAGAGCACGCAGTAATGGAGAAATACTGGAGGAGCCCTTTTCTGCTGGCTGGCTATTGAGCGCTCTCATGAAATTAAATGGACAATCAGACTTTAATCAGCAGCACAGTGTCTTTTAAGACATTGCCATGGCACTGGCATTGATCCCCAGCTGTGGCTGCTGGTAAATGTGCAGCAGAATGTGTGTATAAATGGGGTACGCCTCTCTGGACAAGTGTAAAAGCTGGCAGAGGGCTGACAGTAAATTGCATGTGCCGGATGGGACACAGCAGAAGGCACAATTACACAAATCCCCTCTTAATTAGCGGTTCTGTGGGCAAACTAACCCGTAATGATGCAAGGGATGTGGCGAGCCCCAGAAATCCTAACAAGAAACACTCACCAGCACAGGAGACTGGGTCATATGGCCCCGGTTCCCCTGAAGTAGGGACTGACGCGTGATCTGTTTTGATCAGTGCAGCTGCAGGAGATGATTCCCATGTTGCCCTGCTCCCCACAACCCCTAGCCCTCGCTGAGCTACTTGCCCTCTGGACTGTGGGTAAAGCAGCAGGCCCTGTGTGGTTGTGGGTGGCATTATTAAGTTCTCCATGCTCACAGTACCAGGCAATGTAAAGTGGCATCTCACACGGTGAGTAATGAACTGTGCCAGAGCGGAAGCAGGAGGGATGACAGCCAAAGAGGCCTCCTTGGCAGCCACTAACCTGGGCATCCACCAATTTATCATCCCCTAGAACCAATCCACCAATGCTGCACTGCCATTTGTCATTAATTATGCTAATAAGGACACCATTACTCTCCTGATGAAACAGGCAACTGTTATTAGTATAATGCACTTACAGTTTCATACATGTGCATTTGCTTATTAGTTCTACTGTGTGGATAAGTGTACTTTGAAAGGAGATATTTTCCATTGCTTAAATAAAACTGTTAAACAATGTAGTTGTACCCGCTGCAGAGAAGTGGAGGACTTTTCTGTACACGCTAATTGACTATTATGAAATGACAAAGCAACAACTTCATAATCACGCACTGCTCCCTGCACCCTAACATAAAAATGGCCACATCTATGTAAAGACGCTGATGGGTTTGAACTTTTTCACAGCAGACTTTATGGCTCTAAGCAAACCAGTCTGAGAAGAACTATTTAATATAGCTTCTGGGAGCCCCAGATGCCCTTTTCCAGAACGACTTCATTCCCAGAATCTCATTGTGCTTTCTAAATCACACCACAGTATGTATTAGAAGATCATTAATTACAAACTTAACAAGTCAGCAGAGCCATTAAAAGATCTTTAAGGCATATTTGACCATAAATCTCCTTAAACTATATTTAATGACTGGATTTTTGTGAAATATTTTTTATCAAGTTCTAATTAGATGTGTGATAACAAACCCTGCTGTACATGGGGCAAATGAGGGAGCCGTGACAGGCCCATCCATTGAGGCTGTCCACGTCTGGACACTGAAACTAATGGAGCACTGCTTCTATCTCAGGGATGGATAGAAAGCAATGAGGGATGAGACTCCAGAGTCCAGTCTGGCCTGCAAATGCAAAGCCTTGTAAAGTCTCTTATTTGACTGTAATAAAGGTCCAAAAAAAAAAATGCCCGAGGGCCTCCAGGCTCCAGTCAAAAATTCCATTAGGATTTATACAGGATTAATTCCCAAATACTTAATGGCACCACCACACTGGGATCGATCATGTTTTGCTACCAAACCTGTAAAGTCAAATAGAATTTTTGACAGGATGAACTCCAACAGGATTTTCTTGAGATGGCGTTTTACCTGTTAGAGAGGAAAAGAGCTTTTTGACTGGGGAGATAAACACAGACTATACAAAATAAAAGACTTCATTTTCACACAGCTGACTTTGGTCGCCACCGAACGGATTTGCTTTGACATGTATCAGTGTTTTTCATTGAGATCAGCAGCTAAGAGGATTTTAAAAGACACACTAATAATTTCCAGAATCACAAGAATAAAAACTGTAGTAAATGTAAGAAATACTTCTTCCATAATCTCCACTAACAAACAAATTTTTTTTTTGCAGATCCAGAGAAGTACATACACGCACTGTCCAGACTTTAGCAAAATTATTCCATGTTTTTTTGGTTTTTTTTAAGCAATTTCTGACTGTATTTCACTTCATGACACTGACAATAATTCTCCTCTCTTTCTCAGAACTGCTTACTGGTTTTTTGTATTTTTTTCACAGTTGCCTTTAACATAGAATTTTCTTCACAGCATGCTGGTGTGAATTTTTAATTTACTTTTGCAGTATTCATCCCAAAACAATGACACTATGCTGCTATGTCAATATGGAAAATGCACAAAAAACTAAAACTGAATTCAAGTAAATTTGAACACGCTGTAATTTACAAGAAATTATAAGATTTCAGCACACCTTTATATCATTAGTTGCTGGGGGTAGTAAACAGTTTTAGGACATGAATGTACAGTATGTGTGTGTGTGTGTGTGTGTGTGTGTGTGTGTGTGTGTGTGTGTGTGTGTGTGTGTGTGTGTGTGTATATGTGTATGCATTAGGTGTAAATACTATTCTTCTGCTGAACCTCTCTCTCGCTCTCTGTTTCGCCTTTTGCTGACCAGGGGAATTAAGAAGCAAAACGTGGGTTTTAAGAGCGTTCCTTTCATGTCTTGATGTAAGCTTTGGCATTACTTCAGACATCAAGATCGGTTTCATAGAAATCCCATTCCATCCAAAGTAAAAGCTCGGCAGTAAATCTGCCCATACCTCCCCCATAACACTTCCATAAATGATTCATTCAGCTCAGTTTAGCTGATGCAAAACAGAATGTTAGTGAGTTGTGGATGGAGCCCGAGCTGCGAGTGTAGGACCAACCCTGCTGCTTAGTAATTTCATCAATCTCTGGGAGAGAAAGAGAGGAGAAAAGAGAAAGAAGAGAACAGCGTACACTAATAATAACTTTTGTGTCACTATCCAGAGGTCGTGTTTTTTAATCCCTCAGCCTAAAGAATTGTGTTATTCTAAAATATAACCCCAGCGGTGCAGAAGCAGTTGAGATCCATCACGGTTTGAGATAAGAGCCGGCTGATCTCCTCCCTCTGTACAGCCTCGCCCAGAACTACACAGGGAGATAAGATGGAACTTTTGTTTGAAACCTGATGAGAACCCTCTTAATGAAAGTGCTGCGCCAAAAATAATCTTTTTTCTCCATGTTAGTCAATCAAGAAATGGTGTAGTTGGGGGAAAAAGAGGAGAAAGAAAGTAATTTTGCATAATCAGTGAGCACCATCTGGAACAATTAACCAAATTCCACAGAACTCAGAGGATCAGTCATATTGGCTTATTAAAGATCCAGAATTATACAAGTAATAAATCCTTGGAAAAACGAAGCGTACCCCTGCCTGTCATGACTATTTTAACTTCAAATACAGTGGAATACTTGATAAGGCTGAAAAGAGGAGATTAATATATGCAAATTATGTCGAGCATTTAAAAGCCCCCCAACAACTGTCTCGTTTTTTTTTTTTTTTTTTTTTTCTGTCTCTTATTACAGGGCTTTATGTTTTATTCATACACCAACTCACCTGTCATTTCATAAGCTATAATATTATGAGGGTATTATTAAACAGCATAAAGTGGAGCTTTAATTGGAAAGCTCCATTGCATTTTCCAATTATTTGCAGCAAATTAAAAGCAGATGCACATAGTTTAATAAGAATTCTAATATTGTTTCCTGAAAATCAAAAATCACTGTCATCCTGCCAAGATATTTTGCAAACCCAAGTTAATTTTGAGCCTCCTATTTTTTTCCTCCTCCTCCTCCTCTGAAGGATGAACTGTCTGGTGTCTGTTAATTGAAGTTCCTCTAATGGATAGGGAAATAATTGCTCTCCATATTACGTTAGATCAGGGCCAATGTCAGGATTTATTTTTGATTAATGCGATAGATATGTAAATGTATTACTTTTTATTACGTTTACCTTTTTATCAGGTGGATGTCTGCTGAATACTATATATTGCTCTGTAGGTAATGAAGAGAGACGGCAATGCAACAGACTCAGCGTCACATAGGTTTTAGACTTTTTTTTCCCCAGCACTGTTACATTTATTTTTTATCAAACATATGCTTTTTAGACACATTTCATGAATCCAACTTTAATTACCTTTAAAATACCCTGCTTTCCTGTCAATGTGTGAATAATACACCTAATTGGCAAAGGGACTTTGCATGGATCAAAGAAACGCTGGTAAAGAAAAGCAAAAGGTTGGAGCTGCTATGAAAACTTGATAACTTTTCAAATGAGCTTGAACTGTCAAGTCAAAGAGGGCTGCAAAATAAATGTGAATTAGTTTTTAATATTCTGGTAATAAATGTCAAAGCGCCTGCACATCACATCTGTACATGATGTGACTGCAGATGACAGATTTCCCAGACATGTTACCTCTCCTCCCCTCAACTCGCTTTTTTTTTTGTGTTGGGGTTTTTGTTTTGTTGGGAAGTGACGGAGGGTTTAATCAAGAAAGCAGGCAATTCATCAATCCTAAAGAAGGCGCCTGTACAACCCTGACAGAGCGCACATGGTTTTAGACCAACTCGAACCTGGCCAGCTGTCAGCCCACACACACACACACGCACACACGCACACACGCACACACGCACACACGCACACCCAGGCACCCCCACACACACACACACACACACACACACACACACACACACACACACACACACACACACCAGAGCTACCACCACGCTAACAATTAACACAAATATAGGCTGTCGGCTACGACCTCACACTTGGTCTGCAGGCTATCACATTGTTAATGAAGGGAAGTTGCGTTCTCTCACATTCACAGTGTGATGCTGTAAGGCTGACGAGTACACAGTCTCAAGCAATAAAGCGAGAAACATCTCAGGCTAACTACATTATCCTCTTCTCTTTACAATCTCACCATCTCATGGAGGGACACATTAAGGTAGAAGAAAGAGGGAGTCTGTGCACCTGCAAAGGACAGCTTTCTGGGGATAAATGATGACTGCTGGCAGCGCGCTGTACAGTATGTGCATGTTCTTCAGTGTCACTCAAAGCCCGTCCCAGTGGAGGAGTCGCACACCAAATGCCACAAACCATTCAGCTGTGTGTTAATGTCGGCTCCTTCAGGGCCACACTTTGCACACTTGTCTTGACTAACTTATAATATGACTGTCAGACCAACACAATGATGTGTTAATCATTTTTTAGTCAATTATGCATTTTTCTTGTTTCCTTTTCTTTCTTTTTTTCTTCTTTTTTTTATACAATGGACAGTGTTCAATTTGGATTCAGAGACTTTACAGTTTAAATTTAGTTTATGTAATCAAAGCTGTTATATATCAATTTGTACATTTTAACACTAGACTCGTATTAAAGAGGCTGGGTGTAATATGGCCATAGCCTGGGTGTGCCTGTGCTGGAGCAGCAGGAGGAATCCTCACCACATGGTGTCTCTCTCCAGCTGGATAAAAACCTGCCTGCCTCATTCACCTCGTGTGGATCACACGCTCTTTAAGGCTGGAGCGTCTCAGCCGGCTCTGACTCTGTGGCTCTGAGGCTGTCATAGCTAAGCTCTGCTTCCAAACGAATTAGCCTTTCTGCTGTTTTAGTCATGGGGCATTGTACTGTAGTCGAGTTTCTCCTTGACAAAGAGAAGGGAATTCGTCCAGTGCATGCACGGTACATATGTAAGTATGGCATGTGATGGATCATCTTTGACAGCTGTTAAATGTTCTCTTGAGTGTAATGCAGAGCTCTTCTGGGAAGTCACGTTCGCTCAGATAAGCAAAGCTCTGTACAGTGTCCATCAGTGAGGAGATCTAGACACAGAGCGTTTGTAGATCAAGTACCGGAGAAGCTTCTTTTATGTTCAGGTAGAGACAAAACTGTTTGTACAGACATGCAGTGAAACATAGGAAGCATAAGTACTACATTTTTCTCCAAAATCACAGCTTCACTTTAAAGGAAGATCTAATGCAGCTTGGGTAAACTATTAAATTCCTCTGACTGTCTATAGTGACCGTCATAAGTGGTGCTGACGTGCATACATTTAAAGTGTGAGACCTTTTACCTGACATGGTGTAGGTCCCACTGCTCTGATGCTCATACTCTGGCCTGTTCGTGGTCCTCCTGCAGGCAGGAAACAAGTAACATGTTCAGTCAACCGATCGATACTATTTTATCGACAATCATGTTAAAAATGCCCCAAAATGCATGTAGACTTTGTATTTGACGAGAACACTTGTGATCCACGACACATGCCTCACACATTAAAATATGACACAGGAGAATTTATTTTGCATTAAAGCATGGGGAGGCTTTGTGATCTGTCTACAGGCAAAACAGAGCAGTGAAATACCAGGCTGAATGTGAAGAGGAGAAATATGGTAAAAGTTAAACCGTGCCTCAGCTGCCCAGGGGCTCAAGCAGACCTTTAACGGGGGGTTTGGAGCAGGATCTTGTTAATTCTGGAGGAACTGAGAGATTCCATTATTCAAGGGAAGTCTGTTTTTTATTTTTTTTTTTCACCGTTTCATGGCCTTGTATTACAGAAAACAGCACAGAATGCACTTTGTGGGCAGTTGAAGTTAACAAACCATATAAGATTGAAATCCTCATCAATCAAGCTATCATGAATTACACCCTGTGACTCACCCCTACGGATCGATAAATCCACAGCAAGCAGGAAAAAAAAAAAAAAAAAAAATTCACAGCTTCAAGTGAGAGCTGCATAACATGACATGCTCTGAAGGGAACGGTCTGGGATGGCATTATAAAACAAATGATTTTATAATGATAATGCAAAGCAGTTGGCGATGTCATTAAAAAAGTGAATTGCTTTGATTGGAGGACACACAGGCATACAGTAAGAGTTGGTTGTTAAAGAGAAAGAACAAGGCAGACAAGTGGGACAGAGGAGGCAGGGAAACAGCGCTGAATTATAACAAAGTCGGGACAGATTTTGGAAGTGAGCAGGTGTGAAGTTGCAAATAATGAAGTGTGTATCATGTTCTGTATTTGGTCTGTTTATGGATAACATAATCAATCTTCGCTTGCATGGGGTGTAAAATCCAAATTTTTAAAATTTAAGACAGATCATATATTCTCGGGGTGCTGCATGTGAGTTGCGGCTTCCAAAGCCTTATCTCTTTGGATGAGATAAATAAATGCAATAATTTCCATCAAGAGCAATAAAACAAGACTTCTGACAGGCTGTGGTATTTATGAGCTGAAGCCTGCAACTCAGATTTATTTGCAATGAAAGGGTCGACTTTTCCCCTCCTCATTTACATCAGCATTTGGCCATGTTAAATCCAGGCCAATGGTGAATTTTTAAAAGGTTGGCATCAATCTTGCGGGAACGATTGCCATATTCAACGCAGACTTCTTTTACCTTGCAAAGGTTGATTCCACTGCTGAGGAAGAAAGGTACACATCTTTCAAAGCACGGATACATCCCACGGTCTGATAACGTGGAAGGAAATGGTTTAAATGTCTTTTAAGGCATCTGCGTTTGTGTTGTTAAATTAGTACTGAGAAGAAACAAAGAGAACAGAGAGAAAAAGAAATTATTAGGTCTGGCTGTTTATCTATTTATGTATCTAAAGAGTGAAAGTGGTACTTTAAAATTCTAAACACTCAGTGTGAAACCTGGGAAAATGTGCTCAAGAAATGCTTTTCTACTGGCAACCTCCAGGGTCGTTTTTCCCATCTGTCTCGAACACAAACTGTCTCAATCCAAACTGGTGATTTCTAAATACAATTTTAGGTGCATTGGAGAGGGTAACATATGGCAAATCAATTAGACAACTAATTCTTAAAACAAAAACATTGCAAGTGCATTTGTTAATCAACAGCAGTGTTGGGGCTCATATTATGTCGGCCACTGGAGTTTTGACAACAATTAATCCTCATTTCAGGCAAGGAGAGCCATATTGACACATATTCCTAATTTGAATATTCAATTACAGTGTAGTTCCTCATCAAATTATAGTAAAACTGGGAACACGGCCTGAAAGATTTACGTAATTACAACGCAGATCAAGAGTCTTATGTTCCCTTGAAATCTGCCAGAGTTAAAATCATATTAGTGCTGTAAAGCGAACCATGACACTAAGGATTACTTGACAACATGAATTACAGTTCAGCAGATTTTTTTTTTTTTTTTTTGTATGGTGTTCTTTATGTTGTTCCACATGGAATAAGGAAAAGAGTTGTCTGCCCAAAAAAAAAGGAGAAGGAGAAGAGAAAGTGGGAGAGACAGTGGGGACAGACAAGTGGTAGTCAGTGGAGAGGTAAGATGAGGATGAGAGTAATATCACTGAAGAGCCAGAGCTGCGATACAGAGAGCTGGAAGCGCTTGTTTTGACACACATCCAGCCTTCCCCGTGACAACATCTCCACACCTTCCTCTATGTGCCGACAGTGCTGCTTTGTGGGAGCTGCTTTCTCACCCATCATTATCCTCCTTTAAGTTTGGCTGTCAGGTGGTTTGTAAAAGAGGATCTCTCTGAAGTTTGGTGGCAAATCACGAACAGTCTGAGCCATAGACTCTTAGCTGATCTTCGGTGTATTGCGGCACCTATATAGTTCCGACCTCCTGCATGCATCTACGAGTACTCGTTGCCAACTTCTTCCGAGCACAGACAAAGTAATGAGTGAGATTGAGCTGGGAATGAATGTTTTCTTTCAACACTCAGATGGAGAGATCTGTCAGGCTGGACACACCTGACCAGTCACAGTGTCATCTTTCTCTCACGGAGTCGTGTGCAGCTGGGCAGTCTTGGTTAACCAGCGTGCAATGAAAGCTGATACACTACTCCTGCAGAGCTCGAGCAATGTGTGGTGTGGTCACAGGTGAAGACCAGAGCAATCACAAAGCGTATTGTGATATGCAATGCCATTCCTTGACAACTGATTTGACTCTCTAGACTTCACCTGTTAAAGAAAAGCCTGCTATACGATGGAGAGAAAAAAAAAAGATACTTTGCCTTGACATTTTATCGCTGTAGCAGTTTGATTTCAAAAGTGTCCGTGTGTACAATAGCCTATTATTCTAAAGAGAATGTCAAAACCTTGATTCTGCAGTGAAAGCGAAAGACAATTTGCAATATTGTGACAAGGCTAGTTTATGCTAGCAGTCACTGTAGAGGTCAGATATCAAGCCTCGCAATGACAGTTTTATTCAGGAGAACAAATGGCGGTTTGGCCGGAGAAGGAAGGAGGGGGATACTTTAGCTGGACATTAAAAGGCTGACCGGAATGGTGCAAGGTTTTTTCACATTTATAAAGTCAGGGAGTGGCTGATACGGTCTGTTTTGACCAGATACAGCAAAGTGGTTTGCACATCCGGCCTGCAGCTATGAACTCAAAAGAAACACTGTCGGCTGGTTGAAACGCTTTAGACAAACTTGATATAAAGAATACACTTAAACACACAAGGTTCCATGGCATTCTGCATGGAGACGAGGCTGCTCAACAGGCCTAACTTGCTCAGTGTAGTGCAACACCTGGGCAATAAGAAATACTATTTTAGGCTTCAGTGTCATCCTTCGATTTAAACTTAACTATTCCCTAAGATTCTTTTTGTTAACAGCTTTCCTGCAGGCAAGTTTGAATTTTCAGACTTTTATCACGCACACAGGAACTTGCCAAAATTTATTACCGCGAATCAACAACTCACTACCAACAAAAGCAATTGAACATAAAAAAACGGAAGGGACAATATGACCTAGAATTATTTTATCACTTTTTCCCCATCAGATATAACACCTGAATCCTTCATTATATACATTAGATTTAATTAGAGCGGCCCTGGGCATGGATTAGTGGCAGAAAAATGGGTTTGGATGGATTAACCAATTAAGAATGGAATTAAGTTTGCTTAAATAAATTCATCGATTTGAGAGAAAACTCAAACATATTTTTTGATATTCAATTAATCAGTTAATGAAATGAAATTTCCAGGTTTGGGAACTGGTTAAACAGCCAGAACACGCAATGAGAAGATTCACATTAGGCTGTGGGAAAGTTTTTACAAGGAACCAAATTTCTATTACTTTTTGACATTTCATTACACTAATTGATTAATGCAGAAAATTGAGCAGATTTACTCAATGATGACAATAATCGATTAGTTATAGCCTATACAATTTTCCTTTTTTGAAGTTCAGTTCAAATAAATATCTATCCCATTCAAAAGACAAACAAGCCTCTACAGCTGTCAGCTGCTGTAAGCAGTAGTGACAGGACCTTGCTGCAGGTCTGATGAGTGCTGACTGAAGCTCCAACCCACAAAAAATGATGGAACAGCCTCCCTATTTGCACAATCACTGTTTTTGCAACAAACCCATTTTTAGTTTTGTAAGTGTGTAACATCTCTGACAGCCAACAAATCCGCAATACCAAAAACATATCATAACTAGAGCGCTTCTCCTTACAGCGGGCCAAGAGAAAAAAGTATTTTATGAGCCTTGGTAAATTCAATTTCAAAACTCTTAAATACCTCTCCAGGCCTTATTTTGGAGGAAACTGAATCAAAAGCTTTTTTAAACTTTTCAAGACGCTTGCAGATATGCCTGTTTAATAGCTGACAAAACAATACAAAAACAATTCAATCAACACCTTAGCCTTGATGCAATAAGTGTGTGCATCCCATAAATGACTGCAACACCCTGCAGTTGTGTGTACCCGTGGCTTCTTGCGCTGCCTGAAAAAAATAAAACAAACTGAATTTGCAGTGTTAACGTTTGTAACATACAATCTATACAAGCTCCTCAACTGCCTAGGCCAACGTAACATCTTGAAAGGGATCACTGAAGCTTTCCAAATTATAAGGGTCCATTAAAATTTACACATTATGAACTGTATTTAAAACATCTTTTCCAACTGACTGTAAAGAGGCACTTAAATTCTAAGAGTGCTATTCTCGCAAAGGCCATAAAGTTGTTATAGGAATAGCCTGAAGGAGGCATGGAGGGAAGAATTTTCCTCTTGCATTGAATTGAAATAAAGTAATAAGTGGGGTGATACTGCAGAGACGTTTACACTGTAGTCACACTGGTAGCAACTGTTACTACTTAAGCAATCAGGGGGCTTGAGGAACTGTTTATAAATTAACTGTGTCAAAACCAATCCTAATCTGTGAGTGAATAACTACAGAAATATTTATAGTCTGTAATGTAAATGGCTTGTCCTAAAGGTGCAATGTAACTACAAAACAGAAAGGATGCCAGAATAAACAGTCAAAAGAACTGCACATGTTCTTCCTTTTAGAGTATTTTCCATCCATAATGCAACTGACACATAAGGACGGGACTGTGGGCAATTTGACAGTGGCAGTTCTTTGACTGTTTTATCTGGCATCCTTTTCTGTGTAGTTACATGCACTTTAGACAGCCATACATACAGCTATAAATATTTTCTGTAGTTATTTCACAGTCACAGATTAGATGGTTTTTGACACAGTACAATTTTATAACAGTCCCTCAAAGCCCCTGATTGCTTAAGTAAGTACAGTGTACAGTTACTACAGGTGTAACTGTCTCTGCAGTATCACCCCACTATACTTTATTCATATTCAGCAAGAGAAATTCTCTCCTCCATGCCTCCTTCAGGCTATCTATAACAACTTTATGGCCTTTGGAGAATAGCACTCTTAAATTTAAGTGGCTCTTTACAGTCAGTGGAAAGATGTTTTAAATACAGTCAATAATGTGTAAATTTTTATGACCTTATAATTTTGAAAGCTTCAGTGATCCCTTTCAAATGTTACGTTGCCTCAGGCAGTGAGAGCTTTGTTAGAGTTGTGTACAAAACGTAAAACTGCAAATCAGGTTGTTTTATTTTTTTTTCAGCAGCGCAGAGCCACGGTACACACTAACTGCAGGGTGTTGCATCATTATGGGATGCACACACTTATTGCATCAAGGCTAAGGTGTTGTTTTTGAATTGTTTTTGTATTGTTTTGTCAGCTATAAACAGGATATCTGCAGGTCTTGAAAAAGTTTTAAAAAGCTTTGAATTCAGTTTCCTCAAAAATAGGCCTGAGAAGGTATTTAAGAGTTTGAAATTGAATTTACCAAGGTCAAAATACTTTCTCTTGCCCGCTGTAAGGAGAAGCGCTAGTTTATGATATGTTTTTGTATGCGATTGTTGCTGTCAGCAGATGTTACACACTTACAAACTAAAAATGGGATTGTTGCAACAGTGGATTGTGCAAATAGGAGGCTGTTCCATCATTTTTTGTGGGTTGGAGCTTCAGTCAGCACCATCAGACCTGCAGCAAGTCCTGTCACTACTGCTACGCAGCTACAGCTGTAGAGGCTTGTTGTCTTTGAATGGGTAGATATTTATTTTAACTGAACTTCAAAGAATTATGGCTATAACTAATGATTATTGTCATCATTGAGTAATCTGCCAATTTTCTTCATTAATCAATTAGTGTAATGAAATGTCAAAAAGTAATAGAAATTGGTCCTTGAAAACTTCCCACAGCCTAATGTGACATCTTCTCATTGCTTGTTCTGGCTGTTTAACAGTCCAAACCTGAAATTTCAATTTCATTAACTGATTAATTGAATATCAAAATAGTTGATTTTCTCTCAATCGATGAATTGATTAGCAACTTAATCATTCTTAATTGGTTAATCCATCCACCCATTTTCTGCCACTAATCCATGCCCAGGCCGCTCTAATTAACTAATTATATAATGAAGGATTCATTGTTATATTCTGTTGGGAAAAGTGATAAAATAATTCTAGGTCATATTGTCCCTTCCGTTTTTTATGTTCAATGCTTTTGTTGGTAGTGAGTTGTGATTCGGTAAATTAAATTTGAGTCTGTGTGGTGATAAAATGTCTGAAATCAACTTGCCTGCAGGAAGCCTGTAAAAAGAATCTTAGGAATTAGTTAAGTTAAATCAAGGATAGCCACTGAACCTAAAATAGTTATTTCTTTTGGCCCAGGTTGTTGCACACAACCTGAGCCAAGTGTAGGGCCCTGTTGAGCCTGTCTGCCATGCAAATGCATGGGAACCTTGTGTGTTTAATGGTTTCTTTATCAAGTTTGTCTGAAGCGTTTCAACCAGCGACAGTGTTCTGTTTTGATTCATAGCTGCAGCCTGATTCAACCACTTTGGCTTGTTATCTGTCAAGACAGACCGTATCAGCCACTCCCTGACTTTATAATGTGAAAAACCTGCACCATCCGGTCAGCCTTTTAATGTGTCCAGTAAAGTATCCCCTCCTTCCTTCTCCGGCCAACGCTGCCATTTGTTCTCCTGATAAAACTGTCATTGCTGAGGCTGATATCTGACCTCTACAGTGACTGCTAGCATAAATTAGCCTTGTCCTAATATTGCAATTTCTTTCGCTTCACTCAGAATCAAGGTTTTTGACATTTCTCTTAGAATAATAGGCTATTGTACACACGGACACTTTTTAAATCAAACTGTACAGCGATAAAAATGTCAAGGCCAAGTATCTTTTTTTTTTTTTCTCCATCGTATAGCAGGCTTTTTCTTTAACAGGTGAAGTCTAGAGAGTCATCAGTGTCAGAATTGGCATGCATATCAATACGCTTTGGATTGCTCTGTCTTCTACCTGTGACACACCACACATTGCTGCAGCTCTGCAGGAGTATTGTATCAGCTTTCATTGCACGCTGGTTAACCAAGACTTCCCACTGCACACGACTCGTGAGAGAAAGAGACACTGTGACTGTCAGTGTGTCGCCTGACAGATCTTCCCATCTGAAGTGTTGAAGAACAATCATTCCCAGCTCAATCTCACTCATTACTTTGTTGTGCTCGGAAAAGTTGCAAAAAGTAGTGGAGATCAAGCAGAGGATGCGGAGCGGTGCCAGGAATGATCGAATGATCAGCTAAGATCTGATGGGCTCAGACTGTTCGGTGATTTGCCACCAAATTCAGAGAGATCCTCTTTTCAACACCTGACCAAACTTAAAGGAGGATAATGATGGTGAGAAAGCAGCTCCCACAAAGCAGCACTGTCGGCACATAGAGGAAGGTGTGGAGATGTTGTCACGGGAAGGCTGGATGTGTGTCAAAACAAGCGCTTCCAGCTCTCTGTATCGCAGCTCTGGCTCTTCAGTGATATTACTCTCATCCTATCTTCTACTTGCTCCAACTGGAGG